>NW_006399761.1:8929262-8971429 GCF_000299155.1 Elephantulus edwardii
TGCGGGGGGGATTGTATACCAATGAAGGAGTTTTTCTTTTGCTTTTAAAGATGAGCGAACTGGGAGGGGAGAAAAGTGCAAGAATGAATAAATGGAAATACACAATCTCTGTAAATGTTCATTGAAATTAATAATAATAATTTTTTTTAAAGGGAGAAAGACCCAGAACTGATGCAGTAACTGAGGCAATGGGTGTAGGTGTGTTGAAGATAGATCGGTTCAGTATAGGCCAGGGATCAGAGCTATTATGCACCGGGTCGCTATGAGTTGCAGATGACAGGATATGATATTATAACAGCTTCAGACGTATTATCAGGTGAGGCCAATCTCAAGCTTGGTCAAGCAGAGGTTCAGTGCAAAAGACGATGACCCTCAATCAGACGGATTCACAACGCGACTGAAACAACTGACTTTTCAAAGCTGGGCTTCACTCGATGGGACAGAGGGCCTCTGTGACTTGCACTTCATGCAGAGGCACCCAACGACTGGATGTCAAAGTTAGGAGGTTATTTTCCTGCTTTCAGACAAAAGAACAATCTTGAATGATAGAAGCAGTGTTCCCTCTGGTGGCACAGGCTTGCTGTACTGAGAGTACAGGACCTGCTAGGCTTCCTGGATTCTACACATCCCTTAAACGTGCCACAGAGAAAAGCTTGTATGTGGAGACTTATCTTCACAGTAACAATAATCAGAACGTCGCTGGCAAATCAGACGGGAAGTTTAAGTAGGCCAAAGAAAATGATGGTAAAATTATGTATGGCATACAATTTTCTGTGATCCAAAGAAAGCATGCTGGGAAAGGTGGAAGGTCAGAGGTCAGAGAAAGACCTGTACCAAAACGAATGGACTTGGTGACTGTCACAAAGAGCTGGAGCGAGATGATGCAGATCGGGCAGCATTCAGGTCTGTCATTTAGAGGATTGTTATGGCTTCTAGGGGACTCAATGGCCCCTGACACCAATAACAACAAAAACAGTCTTGCAAGTAATTATTTTGCATTTAGTTCACTTCTGACTGCATCAAAGCCAACAAGAGAGACTTTGTAAAAGAGTCGATTTTTTTTCCAGAACTACACAGATGTTGGAACCACAGTTCCCAGTAACACCTAGCCACTGGAACGGCGTTGGGCCCAGGTCCGTGTTGGCTCACAACAGGCTATTTTGCTTCTGAAGAGCTTCTGTAACCATTTCTGAGACCAAGGCCCCACCGAACCGAAACGCTGCATCCTGCAGCCAACTTGGCTGGCATTCCGCAAGCAACGGAGGGACGCGTTGAAGGTGCAAGGTCAAATGCCTGATTTTCCTATTAAGAAAAGCATAAAAGAAAATAGAATCTCGCCATCTTAAAAGGCTAAGTTCTAACTGATATAAATCCACAAGGATCAAACAAGCAGCGTGGTGAAAGAAAAACACCGGGCTGAGAATTAAACCCTGGGCAAGTCGGATAAATGCCGAGTCGAGTCTCTCCAGCTGTTGAAAGGGAATAATAATGCAGGCTTTGTCTACTTCGCTAGGTTCCTATGAGGATAAAAGCCAGAATGGGCATGTGCTTTAACGTGCAGATAATTTTACACAACTATTAGGAGAGCAGCCCCACTGTCATCGCCCATAACCCTGCAGCCGCTTCCCGAGGCAGGACCTGTGTATGTGTTATTAATAACAACTGAGGAGCAGCCGGTCCTTTCCAGACACCTCCTTCTCATCTACATTTGATGAGCTTCAAAGACAAGATCAGTCACCAGGCTCCTCAGACAGATTTGGCAGCTTCAGAGGCAGCTGCTCCTGACAATCAAGTCTGATTCCACCGGGGCTGAAGGTATGCAAACAATGAGTCATTACAGGTGCGTCTGCCTCTCTTCATTCAAAGGACAAAGTAAAAAGGCGAGCAAATGCACCAAACCCGGTGCTTTTTAAAACAAAATGGAAGCAGTTCAATGAAGAAAGGCATTGTAGCCCTTAATTCATAAAAGCACAGTTTATTTATAATTTGGTAAATTCTTTTTACAGTCTTGCAAGGGTTGAAGTGGTACCCCAGATTTCAGATTACGACTCTCACTTGGCCTCAAGAAACGCACTGTTTAATAATAACAGTATGGGGACTAATCATCACAGCCAATTCGTTCTATTTCTAGATAGAACCTTCATAAGACAAGAGGTAAACACTATAGACTACTGGAGTCAACAAAGGAAAAAAATATTTTTAAAAGGTGGGGATGAGGGAGTTGTTTTTGAACCGTTGGATCTCAGTAGGAGGTAAAGCAATATGGACACAAATCAGAAAGTGGGACATATTCAACACTCACATATCTAAATCACTTGAAATCTAAGCTGCTGCCATTTTCTTCCTCTCACTAAATTTACACAAATAATGCAAAGTGATCAAGTGCATCATTACAATGGGGTGATATTAAGAAATTACCTATTTTAAAGTTAGATTTTCTTTTTTAAAAATTTTATTATTTGTGTGTGTGTGTACTGTCAAATCGGATCTGACTGGTACGGGAAGAGACTGCCCCTCCTTCTCCAGCAGAGCATCTGGTGGATTCGAACTGTGTACCTCTGGTATTGTAAGAAAGCTTCTTGCCACCAGAAGAAATTAAATCTTTAAAAAATCTTTTAGACCTTGAAACAGATGAGGGAAAGAACAGATTAAAAGAGATATATTATTGGGTATTATGGTTATCACAAGAGTCCATAATGAAGGTTGCATAGTGAAGTGTACTCGCTGTGGGGGGTGGGAGAGGGATGGGGGGAGCTGAAGGAATTTTTCTTTCTTCTCTTTTCAAAGAGAAGAGTGAACTGGAGGGGAGGGGTGCGCAGGGAGAAAAAAAATGCAACAATAAATGAATAGAAATCCAAAATCTCTGTAAATGTTCATTAAAATTAATAAAATTTTTAAAAACCTTTTAGACCACCAAACAGATCAGTAGAGTCCTCAGTCTTAGGGCAATTCATTAAATACAGATTTTAAAAGACATGAAATCCATATTTGCAGGAAGTAAATAAACAACATGATGATCAGATGTAAGCCCCCCTAGTCACAACTGCTAACAGGTGGATCTACGTCCTTCCAGTATCTGTGCATAAACATACTCATATGTAATCTTTGAAAGCCGGAGCGGCATCCACTTCCTAAACAACGTGTTTCTGGAGACTGTATGAACTTTGATAAACAATGAAAGGCTTACAGAAAGGCTTCAGGCCTTTTGTTCATAGGGTCACTATAAGTCATGCTTGACTTGACGGCTATCAACAACAACAACATGTAATCTTTATGGAATGAAGCATATGTATCTCTTCATAACCTGCTTTCCTCACTTCATCATATTATTTTAAATGGTGCTCTGACATACAGGTGTGTAGAACGTCTGCCGATTTATTAGTCCTTTATATATTTGGATTACTTGTATTACCCTGTTCTGTTCTGGAAGACAATGTATTCAAATTTTGTAAATAAACTAATATAGTAATAAATAATAACAATAAACTATTTTTAAAAACCAAAACAAAATTAGCATCCTTTAGATAAATTAGATAAATCATTTTGTAAATCTCTGATTATTAACTAATTCTTGAATCAGAAGTGGTGGGCTCTTTGAAAGTGCCTTCCAAATGCTTTATATTCATTTTCATGTTATCATTAGTGTCTTCGCTTACTCTCTATTCACATTCTCTTCAGTTTTGGATATTTACATTTGATGTATTTTGACTATTCTAAATGAAGTGCGAAAAGACTATTTTAGGTATCTTCCACTGCACTGTGTTTTTGTCCTTGCATACTGGTTAACTTGAATATTTAAATTTTTACTTAGAAGCACATTAGTATGAATTTGCATGATTTGACTGATCTTCCACTAAAAGATGACAAGTCCATTTGTGGATGCTTTGTTTCTCTCCTCTGTTCTTCTAACATTTTTTCTATGTTTTCTTTCATTTCTACTTCTTATACTCTCCACTCATGCTACTTTAGCATACAATCTTGTACAGGGTTATCTGTGCATATGAGAGTCAAGAGAACTTGAAGAATTTACCGATGGAGATCAAAGTCAACAGCCTTCAGTACAGATTCCAACTCAGAAAAACAAGTAAAAAGAAGTCCTCACCACTGGGCCAATGGGCAAGATCATGATAAAAGGGGGAGGGGAGAAAGCATGACGTTCTCAATGGTTTCATTTTACTTGGATTTTCAATCAACACTCACAGAAGAAATAAAAATCTACTGCGAAGGGACTTTTTAAAAAGCTAAAAAGTAAGCATGTTATTTAAAGACAAAAGTACACTTGACTCAAGGCATGGAATTTTCAGTTGCTTCATATGCATGGGACAGTTGGACAATGAGTATGAAAACAGAGAAGAAATCAATGCTTTTGAGTTGTGGCGTTGGGGAAGAGTACAGAATATCCATCCAATGGATTGCCAACAGAACAAACCAACCTATCTCGGAACAAGAGCAGGCAGAGTGTGCTTTAGAAGCAAAGATGGTAAAACTTCATCGCACACACTTTGGGCATGCTGTCAGGAGGGGCCAATCATCAGGAGGGGAAGGACATCATGCTTACAAACATGGAAGGTCAGGAAAAGAGAGAAAGATCTTCCCTAAGGATTCTCACAGTGCCGGCACCAACCAGCAGAATTACAGCAGAGATTGGAGGACGACATATAACATGAAGGGCGTGGACAGAGCATGGTCTGCTGGACATGGGGTTATTGAGGGTTTGATCCTTCTCTGTGGTAACCAAAAGCACCCTTATGGCCTGTGAAAATGCAAATATTTTACCATTTTTACAAACTAAGCAGACTTTGAATGCCTAGGTCAAAGATGAAAGATGGTTTAAAAGTCACAGCAAAAGTGGTAGCTAGGGTATCAGTATCTATGTGTATGTGTGAGAGAAACTCAAGGTACCGAAGAAGAGGCACCTTGAGCTGATAAATCTCAAACATTTTATCATGAGCCATGAGCGTGTCTGCCCTTAGCCCACTGCAAGATAATTATCTTCCCTAACCTGGACAGTGCTCAGGTCTGCCGTTCACAGGGTCGCTATGAGTCATCTACGACTAGACGGCACCTAACAACAACAACAACAACAACAACAACAACAACAATCTGGACAGCATGTACGTGTGGAGTGAGACATTTTATCTGTTCAAAAATAATTTTCTATACAAATGTCCTTGACAATTTAGTCTGGACAAAAAGGGCAGTTTCTTGCTTCACAAGGCATAGAGAATTACAAAAGACTCAGGGAACACTGTCTTCAAACTTGTAGCTCTCGATGAGCTAGCTGACTGAACAAAATGCTTTGCTCTGGAAGGATGAAAAGTGAGTCAAGGTTATGGTGGCCAAGTCACCATTTAAATCCATTGTTCAATTCCTGGTTTAATTCCACCAGCGCTCTGAGAGAGAAAAACATGCAATATCCTTCCATGCAGTTTACAGCCTTGAAAATCCAGTGAAGGGTCAGCTAGGAGTTGGTTCCAACTCAAAGGCAATGAATTGGGTTGAACTGCATACTCTATCACATCATGATAAAGAAAATAAATGAAGGAGAAACTTTGGGTTAAAATTATTTCAGATAACTGGGATAACTGGATTTTCTAAAACTGTTAAAAAGAATTCATCTCTCACAAACCATTTTCTATTTGAATCTACATAGCAAATTCCTTGACTGTGACTACAGTCCATTGGTATTTGACAAGGAATTAAAATATTTCAATTGGGGCAATGATAACCTCTTTGGCAAATGGTGCTGGCCACCTACCTGTAGAAAACTGAAACAGGATCCACATCTCATACCACACACAGAAATCAACTCAAGGTGGACAAGAAACCTAGGGATAAATCCCCAAACCAAAAGGACCATAACAGACAAATGGGACCAAATTTAGAAGGCCAAACTTGTGGTAGAATGTTATTGTTTCTGTTATGTGTCATAGTCGCCTGTGACTCATAGGGACCCTATGTCCAACAGCTCTGAACCCTACTCTATCCTGAGCCAACCTTATCATCTCTGACACACCTCTCCCATTACCCCAGTCACTGAGCCAATCCCTCCCATCCAGGGTCTTTCTCTCTTGTGCTGTCCCTCCGCCCTTCCACACATGATGTCCACCTCCAAGGACTGGTCCCTCCTTGAAACATGTCCAAAGTATGTTACATGGAGCTTCGGAATACTTGTAGATAGAACCAGAAATGCACAGCTGGCGAGGTTAAGAGCCAACAAATGGGACCTTCAAAAAATTAAGTCCCTGTGTACATTCAAAACCTTTTTCCAAGAAGGTGAAAAGAAAATCTACAGACCAAGGAGAAAACATTGGCAAGAACATCTTAGACAAGGGTCTCATAACAAAAGTTTACAGACTACTACAGAGCCTCCACAAGGAAAAGACTGAGGCCCCAATCACAAAGTGGGCAAAAGATATGGAAAGACCTTTCTTCACAAGTCCCCCAGAGTGATGACAAGATGAACAGTAGCACAAAGAAACCAGTAACATCAAGCTCTAAAGAGCAATCAATTGTAGGCCCATTTTTCTAGCTTTATCAAATTATTTTGAAAACTCCATTTAAAAACTTACTAAAGAAGCAAAGATGAATTCTTAAATAGGAAGTTAGTTTATCCAGAAAAACTCACTTTACGTTTTCTCTCTCTCTCTCTCTCTCTCTCTCTTTTTTTTAACTATGCTTATAGACCAAACCAAAATTGGGAGTTGGAACCAAAGTCGTATCATCCACAAGAACATATGTCTCCTTTAATATACTGTAAAGTACAAACACCTACTGTTAAATTTTATACCATTTCTAAAGTACAATAATATGCTATACATCACAACTCTTAAAACTCAAGGATGGAGCCCGAGTTTGCTTCAGAGAGAACAGTGCGCATGTGTCAGTTTCTGGTTGGTTTGTTTGTTGGTTTTGGGGGGTTTTTTATCCTCCTTATTTCTGTCTGGGTCACAGTGGTTTCTTCTAGATCTGACACTGGTGCTTCTGGTCCTCTCCAGAAACACGGAAGTAAAGAAAAAGGTCATTTTTTTAGACAAAAGGTGATGAAGAAAGAGAGAATAGATTATTAAGTAAGGCTGGTAAATAAAACAAAACCAGTGAGCAGTGGTCAAGAGCAAAAGACCTTTATCCACAAAAATATATTTTTAAAGCTCTATCCTACTCCCTAGTCTTGATACTTAAGGGATATGGGAGGGAAAAGAGCGTTCATTTTTTACCACCACCCTATTTTATTTTTATTATTGTGTCCATTTCACAGACGAGAGCACTGAGTTTGGAAGAAATGGCATGTTTTGCTTCAGTTCACGCCAGTAATAAATGAGCAGCTCAGGACTTCCATCGTGGTATTATAAAGCCAATTTTCATGCAAATTCCATGATACTGTGTTGCCTCTGCTGATTCTGAATTCCGGCCAAGTGCTTATTCCCCAAAAGCCTGTATCACAAATTACTGAAATAACTCTCGGCTAAACCAAGCATCAAGAGAAAAGTAACTCCGTCTCCTGGTTCGCAGCCAGCACAAGGATCCCATGAAATGAAGGATGCTGTTGAGGCTCCTGGTGACAGGGGCTCCTTCTCTCAACCCTGACACCTATTCGGGTTTTCCTGGGTTCTCAGTCGGTGACTCTGTAAACTCGTCAGCTGTGCTCCCGTCCTGAGAGACTACTACAGTATCTGGATGTTCTCTTATCTTGCCCTGAACACTCACATTCCCCAAATCCCCAGAAAAATCACAGGTGCGAGCACCAATCTGTGGGGGAAAAGGATGGGAAAGGTTCCAACTTCATTGCGGCCTGTGCCTTCTCTTCTACGAAGTCACCGCTATCACAATGAACGGCTGTTTGTACATTTCTCTAACACACTAGTTACCAAAATCAATTCACATGTATGACAACAACCTGAAACAAGAAGTACACTGCAGAGTGTACAAGGGGAGGGGGAAATGGAGGAACTGGGAAGAAAATGTATAACAATGAAAAAATTAACAAAAATAAAACATGACCAAGATAAAAAAAGTGCATGTAAAGCTTTTCCCCCCGATATTCAATGCCATCATAAGCATAAATAAATACTTCTAAAAATCAACTGGTAATATATAAAATAGTGCTTTGGGGGTGAGTTCTTTTTTTTTTTTAATTTTCACAAATCAAAGCACCAACTGGAGGATAGACAAGTAACTCCTGTTTAACTACCAGTGCCCACTGACCAAGCCCTGACCCTTCACCTGGCTTATTGAGTGACAGAAATAGAGGACTAAAATAACTCCTCTTGATGCTTTTCTATTTGCTGTCAGTTCACCTATGCAGTCATGGGGGAAATCTACACAGACAGCTCTCCTGGTCCACGGCACTTACTGTGCTGTCCTGCTAACAAAAGCCTGTGTGTGTCCAGCGGTTCGAGTCTGTACGTGGATCTTCAGGACGAGGATGAGACGTTTCCCTTTCATCGAGACTCACAGCCTTGGAAACTTGACAGAGTGTCACAACATGTGCTGAAACTCAACTTGACGTCCGGGAGCAAGTGGATGCCTCTTATCACACGGCGACTGTTCACTTTTGCCAAAGGCAGCAGTAAAAAGTCTTCAAGATCCCCTGGGAGTAGTCCAGCATTTTACCTGCTGAAAAGTGTGGAAAATGTCGAGAGAATTTCCGTAGGTTTCCAGTTAGCAACACATTTGCATGTCAGTATGTGAGTGTAAGTAGGGTGTGTGTCTATCAGAGGACACACACATATAGGAAAGAGACTTAGAGATGGATAGATTAGCTGGCTTAAGATTTTTTCCCCTGAAATATTACTTCATGTCTGTTATTCCTTGGGCATTGTCCTGGCACTGGGATCCAGATGATATGGTCTCCACTCTTGGGGAGCTTACCTTTTTATGACACTTTAGTTAGAGCCAGAAATAAATGCTTTTACTATATACCATCCTAATTTCTAAGAATAGCTATGTATCGGAGTTCTGGTGGCTCAGTGGTAAGGAAATGCACTGCTACTGCAAAGGTACCCAGTTCGAATCCACCAAATGTTCCATGGGAGAGCAATTTACTGCCTCTGAAATCTCCTGTGCTATTTACTGCCTCTGAAAACTTGCTGAAGGTCAGCTATAAGTCAGTTCCAACTCAGTGGTAAACAACAACTGCATACTGGGTGGCATGGAGGCAGATAAGGAGGTCACTGGTTTTCCCGTTGTGTCCAAGGTTAAGTCTTCCTGGAAGAAGTAGGAATGGAAACAATTGGTGCACAGCTGTGACCCTGAAGAAAGATGGGAAGGCAGGCCTCGGTAAAGGAAACGCAGGCATGACAGAGAGTGGTGAGTGTGGGGAAATGAGAACTAGGAAGAGGTAAGTCTAAAGCCTGGTCAGGGACTGATAAAGAGATTGTGGGGACAGATACACATAATAGGAAGCCTGTGGCGTAATCTGCAAGTAATAGAGAGTCATGAAACTTTCAGAGCTGGGTGTGATCTTCAAAGAGGGATGGTTTTTCAAAGAGATGTGGTCTTTCAAAAAGGGATTGTCTTTCAACCCGAGAGATTGTCAAAGACTGAATGAGTATAATAAGGGACAAATTGGGAGGGGAATAAAACCAGGTCTCAAAGCTAGGATGAGGATCTGGCCAAGGGCTACGGTAATAGAGTGTGAGGGCTGAAGGGCCATCCAGGCAGCCTGGGGACCTAATGCACACGTCCTCGCTCTAGAGGACAGGAGGGGCTCTGGGGGCCTAGGGTGCGGCATGTTATCCTGCCAATCAAAAGTCTGCACATGGATTACCGTGTTCCTACCTACCAGCACCTGCTTGGGACACAGATGAGCAGTCTTCTCCCACTGCAGTTTATACCCTCAGAAACCAGAAAGAGGGCACTACAAGCTGGAAGCGAATTGATGACTGTGGCTTTGAGGTTTGTGTCTGGTTAGTTGGCTGGTTAGGTTTTCGTAGGGTATGATTCTTCTTTAATGATAAAATAAAAATAAGAAAACAATAACCAACCTCCCCCTCTCCCAAGTGCCCACAAGAGCACTTAGCTGGAAGGAGTAAAATCTAGGAAGCATTCACAAAAAAGACAGCAAACAAATGCAATATGGAATCAAAGAGCTGGAGAGGCAGAAGCTCTGAGACAGAGAAGAGAGGAAAGGGAACTTTGGGGTATAGATTTTTAGGAAGAAGTAAAATCACGTGTGTCCTGTAAGTCAGAGTAGCTAAGGAATAATGGGCACATGCTTCTTATGACACCATTTGAGAAGTGGCGTGGGCTTAGGCAAATTATGATGGCGCTGGTACCGTATCCTGACGTCCATGCTCCCTTCTGAAGTCCCGTGTCACACGCGGTCTGGCAGAGCTTGGTCCTCGGCTGGTCTAACAGCCGTGCCCCTGCCCTCTTGCAGCATCCGCTTATACAGGTTTTCTCACATGCTCAGGGAAGCTGCCCATCTGGGCAAGTGAGAGGAAGAGAAGATGAGGCCAGGAGGAGAGAGAGGGGAAATAGAGACCCCAGATACAAGAAGCCCTGCAGGTGATGTTAGGGATCCAAGATTCCACAGAAAAACGTATACTTGTGACTGGAGAAGCTCAACATCTGATACTGGTAAACTTACGTAGATCCCGAGAACCTTTTCTGTAACCTTGGATGGGTGGCATGCTGGTTTATCTTTGTCAAAAGTGGCTCTTTATCGATAACACCTCAAAAATCTGTCCTTTCCCACCTCTATAACCGACTGGTTCAGGTTTCAAGCTAGGTAGGGCGAGTCTTCATCTGCACTCGCAGCACCACTGACTGTGAGGAAAGGCAGGAGGACAGTACCTCTGTGTGTGCGTGTGATTTTTTTCCTTCTTTCTTTGCAGTGCCTGCCAACATGAGGCTTAGGCAATTGGACAGAATTTCACAAATGGAACAAATGCAGAATAATGAGCCTGCCTTTACCTCTCTGCCATTACAGCCCCATCAAGTTGGAGACAAGTGAGATTATAGGATTTAGACAGTCCTCATGGAGGAATTGGCAAGTAGAGGATTCTTCTGCCTGCTTAAAAATAGTTTCCATTTTGATCCGAAGCACATCACGGTGTGCACAAGACGGAGAGAGGGAGAGAGAGAGGGAGTGAGAGGGAAGGGGGGAGGGAGAGGGAAAGTAGGAGGGAGGGGAAGGGAGGGAGGGAGACAAGGAGGGAGAAAGGGTGGGAAGGAGGGGGAGGGAGGGAAAGAGAGGCAGGGAAGGAGCAGGGAGAGAGAGAGGAAGAAGGAGAGAAAGAGGGCGAGACAGAGCACGCAAGCGTGTGCACTGTGGTTTCCACTTTTTCGACCACGTTCATGCATTCCAGCTGCGCTCTTAACAGCCAGATGCTATCATAGTTTAATTATACTGATTAATGTCTATGTAAGAACTACAAATGGAAACCAACCATCATTCGAACTAGGTAAGTCAATCTGCTTTGAGGCAGAGGAGTGAAAGTGGACACCAGGCTAATAACACGTGAGAGACGGAAATGTCTTCATCTGGTTTTGTCTGCGTGCATCTAATGAAAGGATGCCCACCCCTGATGAAGATGCAGGAACTGCAGTGTGCAAAATGCATTCAGGACCGTGGACAGCAGTGCTGGCTTGGCACTACGACGCTCTCTGTTGGGAAAACATCCCTGGAAAATAATCAAAGAGGGTGTTGTCTTCTCAAGACTGGAAAGAGATGTCAAGAGAAATGTTGTCGCCTCCATTTCTCGAGATCTCCAAGAAGACAACCATGGTGAATCCTTTTTGCTTAGAGTCAACACTTAAATACTTCCCAGTACTTCCAAGTGTCTATGCTCCTGAGAAGGAAAAGTTGGGAAACTTCACCTCACATGCTTTGGGCATGTTGCCAGGAGAGACACAAGGCCATCATGCTGGGGAAAGGGGGCAGGACAGAGAAAGGAGGAATCTACATGGGAAACAAGATGTGTGGCCCAGTGACGGTAACAATGGGCTCAAACGTGGCAGAGATCTTGCGGATGGTGCAGGACAAGGTAAGGTTTCTGATCTGCTGTTCACAGGGTCACAATATGTCACAGTTGTCTCTGCGGCACCCAACAACAAACACAGCAGCATCTTACAGACCTCTGAAACACTCCTTTTTAATGAAAACAAAAAAACAAAAACCAGAAACAAGAAAATAATTAAAACCAACTCTGCATAACCTAATGGATCATAACCCTTAACCTAGTTTATCAAGTATTTTTAAAGTACTGCTCTCCCCAACTACTTTGGTGTGAGCATGTGAATGTGTGTAGTGTGTGCGTGTTTGCCATCAAGTCAGGCACAACTCATAGTGACCCTGCAAACAACAGATGAGAACTCTGCCCTCTGCTCACCATCCTCAACACCTCCGATAAGCTCCAACCCGCTGTTACAGTCCTGTCTCGACCCATTTGGGGGGAGGGCCTCTTCTTTCCCTGACCCTCCACCTTTCCCCGCATGCCCTCTTTTTTTCCACCAAGGACTGGGCCCTCCTGATATCATGCCCACAGCATGTGAGATGGAGTTTCACCATCCTTGTCTCAAAGGAGAAATAAAACAAATTAAAAAGGTGGGAGAGGCAGGAGGGTGGGAGGGAAGAAAAGATGAAGTGAAAAAGGGAAGAGAAGACAAAGTTTCATAGGAATCCCGAAGTGCTCAGGCGCCAGGGTGCAATTTGTTATCAGAATAAAGGAGCAAAGGGAGAGACCCGCCAGGGGCACCAGCGGCCTATCCTAAGCTTCTGCGTGCATGAGCCACAAACCCCTCAAATGCAAATGGCAAACTTCTCAGAGATGGCCGAAAGATGAAATGATGTAACGGATGGGTCTGATCTACTGCGTGTTTGAAGAGATAAAGAGCCCTCAGCATGCTGTGCTCCAGATCCGAGGAGGCACATAATTCCTTTTTGCTCGGGTGTTTTACCTGATCTGCATCACCGGCGTCGTCACTCTTTTGAAGCACTATTTGCCAAGAGTTTTCTGCTCAGAATGCTTCAACAATGCCACAGAACACCGCCACACAAAAGTGCTTTAGAGGAGCCTGATGTGAGTGCATAAAGACAAGGTCAACAGTTTTCTGTGATAACTTTTATATTTATACAACTTGCAAAAAAATTGTGTGTGTGTGTGTGTATGAGAGAGACAGAGAGAGAGAGAGAGAGAGCAGAGTGAGTGAGCTAGAGAAAGTATAGATCAACATCTTTAAAAATTGTTTCTCAAAACTCAGACAAAGTTACTTTGGAGAACAAGATAAAAATGTAAGCTTGACATTGATGATAAACACCTTGGGATTCATGGTGTACCTAATTCCCACCCAGAATTCAGCCTTAGGAAAATGTCATTGGATAAAAAATAGTTATTATGCAGAAAGATGCTACAAAGTTGAAGGAAAATATTGATGAGGAAACTCATCAACTAGCTATAAGACTATGATAGGGGACTCTGAGTGCTGTCAAAGGTGACCACGCTTGGTTGCTAAAATTTGAAGGTTCAAGTGCTGATGCAACTCAGAAGAAAGGTCTGTTTATTCATGATCAAGTCAGCTATGGAAATCCCTGAAGTGCCCAGTTCACTAGGGTCCCCAGGAGTCTGAACTGAATGCATTAAATGGCAAATGGAACTGGACATTCATTAGGGGTAACTGTAGGCTTGAGCAGACAGAGAAGATATTCAGACTGAGAGAGAGTGGTGATGCTGGGCACCATCAAGTACTCACACTGACTCTATGAACAACAGACGTGAACCCTGTCCCATCCAGTGCCATCCTCACATGCTGTCACATAGACGAGCACACTGCCACGCTCACTGTGTCAATCCACGCATTGAGGACCCTCCTCTCTTATGCTGACCCTCCACCTTTCCAAGTATGATGTCTTTCTCCAAAGAATAACCTCTCCTAGCGTTAAGCAGAATCCAAGGGTGTGAAATGGTGTGGAGAGGAAAGGAGACCATTGGAGGAGACCATTACTGGCAGGAAGACAGCTCACCAAAAGCACTTTCAAGAAATGAGGGTGACCGTGGATTACATTCTGCTGAGTGAAAGATCTCAGTTACAAAAAAGACAAATACTCTATAATGCCACTGTGATAAAACAGGCTGGCATGGGGGTTGGGGGGAAACTAAGAAAAGAGGAGATAAATAATGTACACGGCATTGAAACAGACGAGGAGAGAATTGTATAAAAGGAATTTATGATTAGGTACTATTGGCATGACAAGAGTCCAGAATAAGGGGTGCAGAGTCAAGTGGATTGGGCGGTGGGTGAGTGTGGGGGGGGTCTGTATAACAATGAAAGAATTTTTTTTTCCAAAGGAAAAAAGTGAACTGGGGGGAGGGCTGGGAGGAAAATGTGCAACAATGAATGAATGGAAATCCAAGTTCTCTATATAAACTTTCATTAAAATCTCAATTAAAAAAGAAAGAAAGAAATGAGCGAGCTCTTGTGGCCTTGCGGGTAAGAAGCAACTCTGCCATTCCAGAGGCACACAGTTCAAACCCACCAGTCACTCTGATGCAGAGTCATGGACAATCTCCTTGACGGAGGGTCACCCTGCTAGAGGGTCAGCTTCCGGAGTTGGTTCAGACTCAACAGCAACGAGTCTGTTTGATTTTTAAACATGTCATACAATAAAAACTGGTGGATGGTTTTTAACTTTTTGGGTACATTTCCACCTATTCCTAGATAAACTCAGACAGCAACATCACCCAATTCTCACTGCTTAGGACCATGGCTGAGCAGTCACTCCACACAAACGACCAGGAAAAGGGCATATAAAACGTCTGCAAAGTCCACAGACAGTCCCTGCTCTTAAACATCACACCACCAGGAAGTGAGAGAGCTTAACAAAGATTCATTGAGGCCTCGGTTTTTTCTTCCTCAACACAATGCAAGTTTAAATAGATGCCGGCTCCATTCAATCTTGGCTACAGGGTAATCACAACTGTAACTAACTCCTACGTCTTTCATCTTTTGACAATGAAATTAAAATATTGCTTCATGCTACAGTGGGGGAAGGAGCACTTGAAAATAAATAGTCCCAGAGTTGAAAGAAAACTGAAAATAACAGCAGTGCTTTTCCGAGGCAGTGGGCGTCAGTGTTAACGAACGGAAATTGTGCAAACAAACTGAACAACTGCACCTTAATTTTTGAAAGAATATGAAAGAAGATTAAGCTGAACTCTGGACAACTGATAGCTCAGCATGCATTCTAGTAACCAACTTCATTAAAACAGGAATGGCTTACAAAGGAGGGGTGTGGCTCCTGGAGAAGAAAGAAAGAAGGTGAGCTCCCTTGGTCTAATGTTAAGGGGCTGTGCTACTAAACAAGGCAGGAGTTCAAATCCACCCTGTCACCTCTGCTGGAAAATGAAGAAAAATCTCCTCCCATGCAAGTCTGTGCCTCTGAAAACCTTCTAGAGGGTTGGCTAGGAATCGGTTCAGACTCGACAGCACGTAACAACAATCAAACTCGGGCACATAACAAGCGAACCACCACCTGCTCAGAAGAGAGAGACTAGAAACACAGCGAACTCTGGTGGCTCGGTGGTAAGAAGCTGCCCTGCAATCCTGAAGGCATGTAGTTCAAATCCACCGGCTGCTCAATGGGAGATGGATTCGTGACTTCCTCCCGTGTGACTAACTGCTTGTGAAAATCTGCTGGAAGGTAAGCTAGGGATAGGTTTTGACTTGATAACACACACCAGTTAACATGGGATATTCTGTACTCTACCCTGACACCATCACGCAAAGGCACCAAGTCTTCTGTCATCCTTAGTCAAGACACAGGTTGACATTAACAAGATAAGCTACCTGTTTTGTACTTTATTCATCTCTCTTTTTATTCCTTGAAAAACTCTTTCTCCCTCTCCCCTTCCCTTCCCAGTCACACTTTCTTTCTCTACCTCTATCTTCATCAGTTCCTCTTTGAGGAATTCAATCTTGGCTCAGAGAAAAGTCATAATATCTGGGATCTAAATCTGCTCTAATTACTTTTATGGTTAAGACTCCAGGATTTCACTACCATAGTACCAAGTACTATATATTACTTCCTTCTCTTCAGATGTTTGACTCTCAAAATATGAATTAAAAAACTACCTATATTACTCAAGCCACTAATTTCCCTCTACATTAATAAATTTTTAAAAATTAGAGATATTTTCTCTCAGAGATTACCATATTATCCACTAGGGAAATTAGTGATATTTACTCTTTTTAGGGGGGCGAGGGTGGCAAATTTTCTAAATATGATCGAATATCCACAGAGAAAAAGGGAAAAATGGGAAAAGAAACTGCATGGATGTCATTGATACTCATCACAGAGGTAAATGGAATAAAGTGTACAAAACAAACAAACAGAAACTGTCAAAAGTAGGTCTGTATCAAAGACAGAACTAGTTTACAGCTCTGGAAGCACATGCTGTTGTCACAGCTGAGCTGTGGGTGGGCATCAGAACTAATAAAGTGGGACTACAGAAAGCTAGAGAGGCTAAGAAAGAAAAGAAAACATTTCAATTCTATTTCAACTGGTGACCTTCTTTCAAGAGCTCTTGACAATGGTATGGAGGTACCTCCCGCACATGTGGACGTGGCATGCGGTGGGACAGAGCCCACAGCCGCTGACAACAGCAACCATCCTGGAGGGAACATTCATCAAGGTTCCACAGCTAATAACCTGAGGGGCTCTGGGAATGGCAGGATCTTTCTGGAGATACTGTGCAAAACTAGAATTATGGGTGCTAAAACTGAAGTCAAGAGGAATGAAGAAAAATCACAAAGTAACGAAATCAAGCAAGAGGATGGACACCTGGCAAAAGTATAACTGAAAGGAAAAAAAAGAACAAAGAATATGCTATCTTCATTTGTTTTGTCTTTTTTACAAGATTCCAAATTCTGCAAGACAGTGATAATGTCAATTTTGACCACCATTTTATCCCTGGTACATAGTCCAGTACAGATTAAGTCCTTAGTATATATTGCTGGAAATCCTGGATTGAGTTTAAACAAATCTGATATATAAATAAATACATGCACGCAAAAACAAACAAAAAATAAAAACCCACCAAAACCTTCAATTCACTGCGACTGAGTTTTTAACAGATTCATAGTTGATGCATCACTGGGTTTGCCAGGCTACAAATCACATGGGAAGATTTAATATAAATTTATTTTTTATATAAAGGATTTCTTTATATTAATATTGCTTATCTTTCTCCATCAGAGTTGCTGGTGCATTTGAACCGCCAGAGAGGTGTTGTCTTTAAGTTAACAGCACAACTTTCTTCAGACTGCATCACCAAAGTGATCATAAGTCTAATATTACACCACATGATAAGGACTTGTTATTTCAGAAGTGAGGGTCAAGCCTTCTTCCTCGCCTGTCTTAGTTTGGAAGTTCAAGTGAAACACGGGATAATATAGGTGACACTGGTGGCGTCTGAGATACCAGGGACATAGATACTGGCATCGCAGAAGCCCCCAGGTCACCATAGTGTGACAAGCTGACCAACGAGCAGATATATAGCCAGAGAGCTCCTTAGATGCAAGGATGTCTGGGACTTCAACGGACATGCTTGGGAAAGCTTACCAAGGGGCTCAGTTCCTAGAAAGAGCTATCATACTTGGACAAGTAGAGAGTCAGAGAAAAGAAAG
This sequence comes from Elephantulus edwardii, assembly GCF_000299155.1. Taxonomy (NCBI): domain Eukaryota; kingdom Metazoa; phylum Chordata; class Mammalia; order Macroscelidea; family Macroscelididae; genus Elephantulus; species Elephantulus edwardii. The sequence goes on from NW_006399761.1 coordinate 8,946,891, forward strand.
GAAATCCCTCAAAACAGTGAACTGACACAGTGACTCGATAAATGAGGGTAAGAATATCAGGTATTGTGAGGATGGTGTGGAATTGGGCAAGGCTTCATTCTGTTTTACCTAACATCACACTGCGTCAAAGATGACTCCATGGCATCCAGCAACATCTGGTTCCATCATGGTCCCATTAGGATCTGCTCATATGCTAACACATGTATAGTATGATCTGCTCGATCAGTGATCTGCTCAGATGCTAATACATTTATATCCTCTGAAACACAAAAATAGAAGTGGGTGATATTGATGATGGCTGAGCAACACAGAGAAAATTACATCCCGCTAACAGATTTGCTGTTGTTCTTTGGAGAGGGTGAAATCAGGTTGTTCCTTGGAGACAAGGACTTTGAAACTCTGTCTCACATACTTACGTCATGTTGCCAGTAGAGACCAGTCCTTGTAGAAGGACATTATGCTTGGATGGGTGGAGGGTCAGCACAAGGGAAGACGCTGGATGAGATGGATTAATACAGAGACTGGAGTATTGGGGGCAGGTGTGTTTGAGACTGAGATTGGCTCAGGATAGAGCAGAGTTCAGAGCCACTGTTCACAGGGTCACTACAAGCCATAGATGACTTGACGGGACAAATTTTTTTTAAGTATTTTGAAAGACATTATAAACTCTCTAATCATACTGAATCAGAGGCTTTTATCAGTTGGCAAAAAAAATCAATTACATACATTTTATCTATGTAAATGAGCTCCTTAACTATATATGCAGAAAAACATCGAATTGGCAAATGTGTCATATCTACTTCTATGACACAGAAAGAAGAAAAGTAATACCTGTGTAAAGCTCACATTTAGTCAAGTTTGAGTGAAAATGTACACTTTGTCAATGGCCAGAGAAACTGTGGCTGAAAACGACAGATCTGCAAAGAGTGTCTCACTGGGGTTGGACTAATAATGGTCACTGAGTCACGGTCACTGATGGTTGCTCTGTGGCATCTTCATACTAGGGTCAGGATGGTGTGGGTGCTACTTGAACTCCATTATATGAAAGGAGGGGAGATGGGCTTCAAGAACTTCTCCACTGGTCTGAAATGAAAGAGCGAAAGTTCATCACATGTCAACCAAACACCATCACAGTAACTCCAGAGGAATTGAAAATCTTTTCTAAAATCCACAACTTTTTATTTTATCCCATTAAGAAGTTCCATCTACCCTTTCAAATAAAAGGAGTTTTAATATTTCAAGGATAAAAAAAGGAAAGGGGTTAAAGAAAAGATCTTTCTGCAATAAAAAGCCAAGGTGATCCATGTAACAAAACGAAAACAACTTATATTTCTGGTGCTGTTGCCCAAGAGAGAAAGAAGAGTATGAGTAAGAGCATGGATCTCCACACAAGACTTGAGCATTAAAAATATAAATATTTAAGATATTTCATCCAAAATTGACTTACAATTTTATAAAAACAGAATTCTGCAGTTCACCCATGTATGAGAAAGTACTACGGTTCTGTCCTAGACATTCAATGTGGAGGTAGTTTTGAGCCTTAAAAAATGCCTGATATTGTCAGGAGACAGATTCAGTTATCATAACAGGGGAAGGGAAGGTACTGGTATCTAGTAAGGCGAGAATGACTGCTGCCCCCAAAACCTTTCAATGAACAAATGCACAGGACAATCGCCCATAACAAAGAAGCATCTGGCCCCAAATGTCAGCAAGACCTTAACACAGACTATCATGAAATGATAGCATCATTCCTCTCATACATATATGTAGTCATGAAATGTGGAAACTGTATCCTGCTTCCCCATGCTTTGGCAAACCATACAGTTATCAATTGATTAAGAGCAGAAGACAACACCCAGTCTTGGGCAGAATTTTATTCCAATCTTGATATATATATATAAGGGAAGATTGATTCCTTCAGGTGTGGCCTGTAACACCTGAAAAAAGAATTGTGAGGAGTGGAAGGTGTCCTTTTGATCTAAATAACCTGCACAAAGAAACTCCTTGACCTTGAGGAAGGTCAAGGAGCATGGAGCTCTTCAAGGAACATGAGGCCTGAAGAGAAAGAGCCAGCAGGGATGGGAAGACTTCCCTTAAACACTATGATCTTGAACCTTGAACCTGATCACGAACCTCTAGTTTCCCAAAGAATCAGAGAATATATTCTGCTTCTTAACTCTTCCCACTTGTACTATCTCTAGTCTACAGCAACACCAACCAAGAATGAACAACAGTTAGCAGCTAGCTCTCTCTTAAAGGCATCCCCTCTCCCCAGGTTTCTCTACTGTATTTGCTCTCAGAGGTCAACTAACGAACTTCAAGAATGACCTTGTTATGGGCACACAGTTTGTCAACACCGAACTCATACTCCTCTTCCTTATTTAAAACCCACCATTGGTTATTTCTCCTCAAAAAAGGCTTCATGCAATTTAACAATCAGGGCATGTTACGCCTGTGAAATAGTGTGTCCCTATCACACCACTTTAGATGGGAGAAGAGGCATTCTGCAGGGTTTGGAAGTCATAAAGAATTCCAAATATCTCCCAGGCAACACATTTAGGCAAAATGATGGCATCATTTCTTGCTGGGTGGTACTCTCTCATGCCATTATGTGTCTTGTGAACCCACTGTAGGTAATGCACCAACTTCCTTTAATCAAATTTGCATTGTAATTTCTATAAAAAATCAATTAAACACAAGAAGCAATTACTTATTTTTTTTATCACCGCATAATTTACTTTCCCAGAACAGCAGCATAAAAATGTAAGAAAATATCTCGTCTACCTCCGTGTATTTAAATAAAATATGCATATTTTTTTAAAGAAACTGCAAAAGAAATATTCCCAAATAGGCAGTACACTACTGCATTTAATTGCCTATCTACAGCAATGTTATAGAAGGGAACTTTGGTTTAAGAGCAGAGGCCTACATTTACTTTTTAGAAAACAATTTTCCCCCCCACATCGAATATTGCGGCTGAACTCTTTCCCAGACTCTAATAGTAAAAAATGTAATTAGACAACAATTTTCTCATCACCTCCATCAAATCACTTTATGAATGGCCCACTTAGGGACCAAATAATCCCTAAAAAGCAATTTTTCAAGGCCTCACCAATCCCTCTACTTTATGCTTCCATAACTACTTCTAGTCAGCTTCCTTAGCAAGGAAATGTATTAACTACTCGCAGAATGGATTGATGCTGGTGTAGAAGTTGTTGTTGTTATTAAAAGCCGTCGAGTCATAGGTGACTCATAGGTACCCAATAAATGAAAGACCTGAACACATGTATAACTTTCATCATTTCTTCAAGTTCACAGGTATTCCTGAGGCAAGCCATTTCAGAAGTGGATGCCACTCCTGCTTCTAAGCTTCTTTTAATTGGGGAGCTCCACCAAACACTGTCCACCATGGGTAACCATTATCACATTTGGCACACCAACGTCACAGTGTTTAGAATCACAGCAACCACGAGTTACCTCTGCACAGCAAATGGACAGACCAATGCTGTACCACTTAGAAGAATGTTTGACCAAAAACAATTAAAAGCAGGCCTGAGGGCCGCAGATTAGAGTCACCCACCTTTGGCTAGATAGCATAACTTTCTTTCCATTAGGCCAACTGATCTCTCTCTATGCTGTTGTTGTTAAATGCTGATGTAGGAGACGTGGAGCTAATCCACGTCCTCCTTGTTCAGGCTGCCTCTTTCGAACTCCATGCTACTGCGTCAATCAGAAGTTCTTCAATTTGAGTATGTATCAGAATTACTTGGAGAAGTTGTTACATAGTCATGGGGACTCATAAATTCGCATTTCTTATGAGAAACTAAAAAAAAAATGCTGGTGTTATTGGGCTGGCTTCCACATTGTTAACAACTTATTTTTCCAGAACGATACCTTCATCTACGTGTTGAAAAGTCCTAAAGAATTCTAAATTACAAGCAGTCAACACATTGACAATAACAAGGGAGCTCTGGTGGATCAGTGGTCAAGACACGGCACACTGTAGTCCCAAAGGTCCACGGTTCAAAGGACGGAAGATGGCCAATCTCCTCCAGGGAAATTTGTAGCTTCTGAAATGTGAACACCCTCTGGGGAGTCACCTTTAGGTCAGTTCTGACTCCACAGCACTTAACAACCAAAAAGGAGTCCTCTCTCTGACTGCTTAATGTGGCAAAATTAGAAAACAGTATTTCACACAAAGTAATGGAGGAACTTCTGATTCTTAGAGAATGTCTGAGAAGATGCCGAAGCATTTAAAATTTAAAATGTGCTGGTCAAATTTACAAGCTAAAGTCACGACGACCTATTTCATCATGTTACCCTGTTTTACACTTTTGCCTTTCCAAGGACATTAGAAGTTCCATGCACTTGTGAGGTGTGTGGGTGGGGTTTGTGCTTTGGGGTTTGCTTTTTTTCCTCCATTTGGTTTAGAATCTGATTTGTTTGTATATAAAATGTTAGGCTGTCTTTAAAATTATTTCTATAATCGGTGCCATGATACTGCTACTAAGGCTAGATGGTGGCAGGTCCACTGTGCCTCAAAGTGGCCCCAGGAGCAGCAAATGGAAACACTGCCTCACCCTGCACCACCTTCACAACTGGGCTCAAGCTCACAGCTGCAGGCGGTCACTGGAAATCCATCTCATTCACAGTCTTCCTCTCTCCTGTAGACCCTCTACATTTCCAAGCGTGATCCTTCCAAGGCTCCCTTTGCCTGGCAACATTCCCAAAGTGTGTAAGATTAAGTTTCAACATCTAAGTTTCACCTCTGCCTAGACAGATCTGCTAGGTATTGAAGCACTGAGGATATATATACTGATATATATACACACATACATACACACACACACATATATATACTGATTGATTTATATATACTGATTTATATATATATACTGATTTATATATATATACTGATTTATATATATATATACTGATATATATACTGATTTTTATATATACTGATTTATATATACACTGATTTGTATATATACTGATTTATATATACATTGATAATATAGATTAATTTATATTATATATATATATACTGATTAATCTTCCTCAACACTACGATTCAAAGGTATCAATACTTCTGCAGTCTTCTTTACTCACTGTGAACTTTCACATGCATATAAAGTAATTGCAAATGTTGTTGTTGATTGCCTTCGAGTCAAACATGACTTATAGCGACCCTATGAACAAAAGGCTTGAAGCCCCTCTACAACTATTGACTCTACAACTATTGATATTTATTACAGTTCATAGAATTTCCACAGTCAAGTTGTTTAGGAAATGGATGCCACTCCTGCTTCCAAACCTGTCATACCATGGCTTTTCATTAGAACTTTAAAAGAAATAGGATGTACCTTTTCGTTAGTGGTTGCTGTGTACCATTTAGTCAAAAATGACTCACCTCTGACATTCCAGTGGGTTTTTAGAGGCAGTAAACTGCAGGGGAGGAGACTGCCTATCTTTCTCTAAGGAGCATCTGGTGGATCTCAATCACTTGTCTCTGGCAGCACAACTCCTTCCCCCCAAGCTGCCTTTTAGTCAGTGGTTCTGTATTTAACCATTTATGTCACGCGGAAACTCCTCAGAACTGAGTACTAAGGACTCGTGAAAGTTAACTTTCTTATCTCAAAAGCACTAAGTGAGTATTAGCTTCCAATCCATGTAAACAAGGCCACAAGACTCTGCTAGAGAAAGTGAGGGTTTTTATTATTAATGTTAATGAATATTTATAAAGACTTTGGATTTCCATTCATTCATTGTTGCACTCTTCTCCCTGCCTACTCCCTCCCCCCGATTTATTCTTCTCTTTGAAAAGTAAAAGAAAAATTCTTTCATTGTTATACCATCCCACACCCCAAGTCCACTCCAATATGCAGCCTTTATTCTGGACTTCTGTCATGATAATAAAACTTCATCATATATCTCTTTTAAACAGTGCTCTTCCTCATCTCTTTCAATGCAGTATACATTATCTGTCCCATCTTTCTCAGTCTCTCTCCAACCCCGATGTTAGTCCCATTTCACAACTGTAGCCCTATGCAATATTTGTCCTTTTGTGACTGAGATATTTCTCTCAGCATAATGTTCTCCAGGGTAACCCATTTCGTATAATATTTACATGAGTTCCTTGTTTTTCAATGCAGCATAGTATCCCATTGTGTGAATATGCCAGAGCCATTTGTTTGTTGATGGGCACTTGGGTTGTTTCCAGCTCTTTGCTATTGCAAACAAAGCTGCAACAAACATGGGTGTGCATATATCTGCTTGGGTGGCAGCTATGGTTTCTTTAGGGTATATTCCCAGTAGTGGAATTGCTGGGTTAAATGGTATTTCTATTTGCAACTTTTTGAGAAAGTTCCATATGGCTTTCCTTGGTGGTTGCAGCTTCCCATTCCTGTAAACATGGCCACAAGACTCTACTAAGAGGAAGTGGGTTTTCTAAAAAGATACACCCTTATGAAAATGGCCAGAATTCCTGACCTGAGTGGGAAAACGTCTTCCATAAAAATATTAAAGGCTCTCTCTGACCCCAGAGGAACTCATGTATCTTAAATTGCTGTATTTGCTATGTATGGATGGAGGGGTTGTGAGATGTGAGCTTTAAAATTGATATGGCATATGATTCTATCAAATATTTACTACAGGAAATAAAACACATCCTAGTTTACTGGGCAAAAGAAAACCAATAAACTGTTTACGTGAAGGTATGAAACATTAAAATATATTTGGAAGGGCGAAAGCAAGCAAGCAAACAATATATAACCTCTTAAAAGTTTGTATTAACAACAGTGAAAATATTGATAAATATCATTAAAATGTTTTAAAAAATTTAGGTCTCTACATTTCCCAAACTAGGATTTTACTCAATAATAAGTTAAATGCTTAATTTGTTTGGCAACTATATAAATAGAAGCATAACTTACTTTTCCTAACCTAAGTCTGTTTCTTAAATTTATTCCCCCTCCCCCCCAAATGTCAGAGGACAAACAAATATTCGAGACCGCAATCTAGTTTCAGCACCAAATGAAAAAAGAATAACTTTCTATGTGGCTGTCCTCCTCAGGGCTCATTTTCTGAACCAGCCATCATTTTCCACAGACTTCTGAATCCCTCTGACTCAGCAAGTAAACAGTGCATATTCTAGCTTTATGCAATAAAGCTGAATGCTTACAGAGGCGAACCTGAAGGGGGACCTTGTTTCCCCCCAATATAAAGTACATGAAAGTCATTTGGTAATGGATTTTCTTACACACACACTTTGTGTCTCTCTGTCTCTATGTCTCTCTCTCTCTCTCCACCAGAGTTATTTCAAGATTCCAAGTGTAATGGAGTTGTAACAGTTTGTTCTTTTTGGGGGTAAGCGTGTAAAAAGCCATAACAAATGGTGTCTAAGTATTAAATAAATTCAAATGTTAACATTTGAACACCCTATGGATGGCTAAGAGAACAAACAGCTATGTCATGGAAAGGATACAGCCAGAGTGATCTTTGAAGGCAAAAATGATGAGGCTTCACTTCATGTAAGTTGCGTGTGTGCCTCGGAGGTACTATTCTTTGGAGAGGAGCATGATGTTGGAAAGGGTAGAGAGGGTCGGTGAAGGAGAGGAAGACCCTCAACCAGGTGAAAAGATGTGGTAACTGCCGCAAATGGGCTCTTGTGTGTCGGGAAGTGTGAAGATGGCACAGGATAGAACAGGGTTCAGATCCTAATTTTATCATTTTGATAACATTATTTTGAGGGGAGCTCTGGTGGCCTAGTGGCAAGAAGCTGTACTGCAATCCCAGAGGTACACAGTTCAAATCCACCAGATGCTCTGCCGGAGAAGGAGGGACAATTTCCTCCTGTACCAGTCAGATCTGATTTGACGGTACATGCACAAAAAATAATAATAAAAAAATAACATTATTTTGGCCTTTCTGGGCTTGATCTGAATTTTAATCTTTATGTTTGTTAATATCACATATTATGATATATTTTTTAAAAATCTAATGTTAGAGATTAACTGAAAATTTCTAAATGGGTCAGAATTATATATGAAAATCCTAACAAAATATATATTATTCAGATGATGTTTACAAGGTTGTAAACACCTTTCTATTGTTAATTTATAATAGTTCATATCTATTATTGTTTGACCCTTATTTTGAGCTTTCATTTTAATATGTGTGCACAAATACATAGAAATTCCAGATTATTTCCTTGAGTTATGCCCATGACATTTTTTAATGTAAGAAAGTTAAAACCTCTCTTAAAAAAAAAAAAAAGTTGCCACTCTAAATTCTTAAAAGTCTCTTATTCCATTACTAAAAGGATCACTGTCAATTACTTCCTATGTAAATTTTGTAACAAATACCTGATTCGTGACACTGGTTCTTTAAACCAAATCTCCTCCTTAACAGAACTGTTGTGAGAGGCTGGAGGCATCATAGTGAACATTCCTACCATATCCATTTTATCTGAGTTCTGGTGTTTTGTTGTTGTTTTTTTTTTAGATATCTGTTTGTATTCAATATAACATCTACCTTTGTGAAGTGCTGATTAGTTTTGTTAATTAGCATATTGCCAGGTATGAGTTCCAGAGGCTGCATGTCTTCGTTTGAAGAAAATTAAGCTCTAAGTTACATAAAGATGCAGAATCTGTGTCTAGTACGGGTAAGATAAAAGCAAGACTAAATTCTAGGGTCAAAACATCTATGTTAATGCACCAAGTCTTTGACTCAAGCTCCATTTTTCAGTCTTAAAAAAACCCTTAAAAATAAAAATTAAAAAGATTCTCTGGAAAAATACACTGTGAGCGGGGGCAGGAAAGAAGAGAATTTGTGTGTTGATTTTCCTTCTTGATTTTTTTAAATATAAATTTATGTTGATACATGTTTTTAACTATGCCTTTTTTGTTTTTATTTTAGGAGAAGGCTTACTGTCATGGAAACATGTTAAGTGATAAGATTCTTTGGTGAAGCAATGTGTCTTTCTTAGGACACAATCTACTAATGAGATACTTCGGTGCAACTGTGGATTTTGTGCTGTAACTTTACTTCAAAATAAAATTAAACTTCAGAAACATTTTGTCTATATGTTTTGATAATGTGAACATTCAAACATAGAAAAGACCATATATTTAAACAATATTAAAACAACAAGAACAAAACTTCGGTATTATATTGTCACTTACACTAAGAATATCATAAAATATGTTAGTCTTGAGATTTTAATCATGTCACATTCATGTGCAGATTAAATTAAATCTAAGTAAAATAAGATCTACCATTCTCTAGTTTTCTACTATTAGCAGTTTAAAAAAATGTTAACAATAAAAATAATCAAAATCCTTACCTTCTTTTTACTATTTTTTCTGTAAAATCTTTCCAGCACTCATTTCCCTTGATTTGATTACATTTACATACAATTTTAATTAAAGAACTCCTAATACATGTTTCAAGTACAGGAAAAATACACTTAGTGGGGGGAAACTGTCATTGATGATGATTTGGCAAGCTCTTTGCTGCTGCTGAGAAACCTCACTGATACATCTCTGCTTCCGTTCAGATACCATTTGCTGTTTCCCTCAAAGAGCAAGGCTGGGGAGACCCTCCTTTATGAGAAGACTTTTCACCACTGTGGGTAGGAATTAATAGAAGCCAATACCGGAAGTCTTTTTAGTAAATGATTTTTCAATATTAAAACAACAAGAACAAAACCCCAACAAACTCAAAACACAACAACAACACAACACCAAAACTAAATATTGAAAACAAGGTCATTCCTGTGAAAATTGGAAGGTAACTGACTCATAGCTGATCGTCCAGCTGGTTTTCAGAGGCTGCTAATCTCACGGGAGGAGACTGTCCATCCTCACATGAAGAGAATCTTAATCACATGAATCTGCCTTTGCTACTTCAGTTCAGCTTCTTACCACGAGGCCAGCAAAGCTCCCCATGAAACGGTTCATAGGTTTTTATTAAAGACTGTCACACTTACAGGAATAGACTGCTCTGTCTTTCTCCTGTGAACCAGAAGAGGGGGTTCAAATCTACAGCCTTTTGAGTGGCATCTAAGTGCTTAACTGCGGCGTCGCCAGGATGCCTAACGTAAAGAATAAGGCATAGGGCTGTTCACACCTTTGCATTCATGGAATTATTCACTGTCCAACATTTTCTAACACGGTTAGAAGTGAGTTCTCTCCCTTGTCAGATAAACCCTCGGAGGTTTTCAAAAACTTCTCTGCAAATGGGCCAGGTGAGCCTGATAAAATTTACAATAGCTGAACACTATTCTTTATCACACCTTCAGAGGCACACAGTAAATATTTGGGAGTAACGGATACGTCCACTGAAGAACACAAGTGGAATGTTGGCCCAGCCAAACAACTTATGCCATCCATGATTGACCCTGGTTTCAGCACTGTACACTTTTGGACCTATTTCTGACTCTCTTTATGATAACTTGGTCCTTTGATATTTTTGTTACTTTTAGGGGCTTTGGGACTGGGCCTCCAGTACATGAACACACTCCATAAAACTCTGATAAATCGCAAAGCCTCGTTTTACTTTCCTTTAAATTCTCGCTGTGTTGACATTTAGAGCATAATACATTAACCAAACACAATATCCACAGTGGAAAATTGGAAAGATAAAGAAATTTCACCTGATTCCTTCTCTGACATGTTTTCTCTTTTTCTCTTTCACATAGACGGAATTAATTGCATGGGTATGACCATGGATTACAAAGAAGATTAAGATATGAGGTTTTATTTAACTTTCACTGGAGCCATTGTTAGTTATCTTGCTTAAATTTCCATTGGGTGAGCCACCTGACCCACTTCTATTAATAAGCAAAGAAGGGCTGATAATGACAATAGTTATCTTTGATCCAAGGTGCCTTAAGTGGAAAAGGAAACAGCAGGAAATTTTGTGAATGCTATCTTCTTAATCCTCTTCAAAAGCCTCTACACTACACATCACTATTTCCATTTTACAGTTGAAAAACCTCATGACCAGAAAGGCTCACTTCTCCAATGCCTTTCAAGAAATAATGTGTGATCTTTCATAATCCGAAGTATGAACTTTCAGAAATAGTCCATTTTGGATTTCCACACTTATACATTTGACCCTGACCAGAATATTGGAGGGAGCTGTGGTGGCGCAGTGACAAGTAGTTGTCCTGCAAACACAAAATCTGGCAGTTCGAGTCCAGCAGCGGCTCTGTGGGAGAAAGGTGGGCAATCTCCTCTAGCAGATTCATCATCTTTGACAATGTCCTCAGGGCTAGTTATGAATTGGTCCTGACGCAATGGCACAAAACAACAATGTAAAAACTGCACATTCTCCTTATTACTGCAAGCACCTCATTTTCAACAAACGTCAGAAGAGATTACACGAGACCGTCTACAGGCAAAGTGAGCAGGTACCTAAATCTGCCTGTATTTGCTGTTACTTCTCTTTTAAGTATCTTTCTCCACTTCACTTGTCTTTACTACATCATAAGACTCACAATCTTTGTTTCCACCTCCAGGAACCAGATATTCCTACCATCTGTTAGGATCAATGGAAAGATCTCTCTCTCTCTCTCAACAAAAAACACATCTAGTACAATGTTTGATTTACACTAAAATATTGAAATAGGAAATATAAAAAGATTCTATTAATTACCCATGATTCCATTTTCAATTAATTGTGGAGTGTGAAGATCTATGGGTCGGTTCTGACTGTATGGTACACAACACGTGTGTGTGTGTGTGTGTGTGTGTGTGTTGTTATTGCGTGCCACTGACTCATAGCTAAACCTGCAGCAGACTTTCAAAGAGAGTAAATTGCACGAGAAGAGAACACTCATAGAACCCCATGTGTTCGGGATTGCAGAGAAACTTTTCACAATGAGGCTACCAGATGTTTTCTATGTATCAGGAGAAGGAGAGACAGAGAGAGATCTTCCCTTCAAATTTCATGAGATTTGGTCTTTAGCACCCTACACTATCTTGACATATTGTTGTGGTTGTTGATTGCCACCAAGTAGAACACGACTCATTGCGACCCTATGAACAAAAGGCCTGAAGCCTTTCTATAACTATTGTCATTTATCAAAGTTCATAGCGTTCCCAGAGGCATGCGGTTTAGGAAGTGGATGCCAGTGCATGATCAATTTTACTGGGTACTTTTACGGCACGGTGCAGCTTTCTTCTTAAGTTCTTAGTGCTGTAATAGTCACGCGGAAAAGTGTTCCTTTCTTTGAAGTCATTTTCACCTGCATTTTCTGGCCTTCAGCATGAATTCTTTCCCAGACACATTCATCTCTTAAATACCTAAAAGTGACTTTTAGCGCATTTCCAATGTTAGGCAATGTACAAACATGTTTGGGCAAAGGGCACAATCCCTGCACTGGACTTTAAAGCCCATTCTAGTTATAGAAATCTAACCTAAAGTTGACTGTCCTTGACTTGACCTTGCACTTCTGCCTTTAGTAATTCTTTACAACAGCAAATTAACATAAATTAAACCCTACCTGATGGATAGTAGTCAGGAGTAGCAAATGTAGGCATCTACAGGGATCAGGGCAGAATGGTAAACAAAAATAATTGTATATAAGGGTACAGAACAAAGCAGAGAAAGCCTCTCATCTATACATGGGACTTCTGGACTCAAAAGTATCTGGAATATATTTAACAGACCATTCTGGTAATTTTTATTTCTAAGAAACAGATCATTATTCTAATATCACTGGACTGAAGATATCCAGGTAAATTCACTGAAATTTAACCAGATAATCAAAATATCTTATAGGATCCTTCTTGTAAATTGAATGAAGGTCATAAAAAGGCAGCTTTTAAAAGGCTTATGAACAAAAATCCAAGGGATCATAATTCTGTCATATACCCCAGCTGAACAAGACTCCTGAAAAAAAAGTACACACACACATATATGAGAGTGGGGTGAAGCTTCCCAATTAAAACAAGCTTGGAAGGAGGAGCGGCATCCACTTCCATAATAGCTTGCCTCCGGAAACCTTATGAACCTGGAGAGAAGATGAAAGGCACACAAGTGTCGAGGACTTTCATTCATAGGGTCACTATGAGTCACCTACAACTCGACGGCACTTAACAGCAACAAATACACACACACACACACACACACACACACACATAAACAGACATATATATAAACACACACACATGCATACATATACATACACATGTACATGTTGTTGTTGCTGTGCGTCTTCAAGTTGGGACCAACCCATAGCTGACCCTCTGGTGGGTTTTCAGAGACAGTTAATCACACAGGAGGAGATTACCAATCCTGCTCCCACAAAGCAGCTGGTGGTCTCAAACTCTGTGCCTTTGAGATTACAGTGTTTGTTTTTATATATATAAAATATACATCTATTTTTATACCTATAATGTGTGTATATGTATACACTATATATAGAGAGAGTGTGTGTGTATGTATATATATTTATATATATTTGTTGATTGTCTTCAAGTCAAGCACAACTCATAACGAACCTACTGAACAAAAGATCTAAAGCCTTTCTATAACTACCAACATTTATCAAAATTAATATAGTGTGTGTGTGTGTGTCTGTGTGCACATACACACACAAGAGAGAGACTATAGAGAGGCTATAGCTAGACTATCTAGAATGTTACACCATCACGGAGTCCAGAAGTCTTGATTAGGAATCAACTGCTTTCACTAATGATTCACGTCAGGTAAGCAGAGAGGAAATGGTGGGTAGATTCATTCCTGCTGTCGTTGTTGTGTCCCACTGAGTCAGAATCAACTCACAGCTGCCCCGCCAGTGGGTGTTCAGAGGGAGTAAACTACAAGGTCAAAGAGGGCCCGTAAAGGATGCAAAGGAATGACGGAAACTGTCTGCAACTTAAGAACTTACAATGTCAAGTTCTTTTGTCTTTGTTTCAATTTCGCTCCAATTAGAATTCTAAAGGGGAGAATCGCTTAGTATTTTTGAAGCTATATAATTCATGAGGTCAAATATGATTTCATTCTAAGTCATCGGGTGCTGGGAAAACATAAGAAGAATGCAAATTCTAACCTAGACGTATTATGCTACTCTTGTGGCTAATCAGCTTGAACATTGCTGGGTCAGAGGAGAAAATGACAGTGGACTGTGATGTACACATGTCTCAGAGAACTAGCCCAAGGTCGCTGACATATTTCAGATTAATTGCCAAACAACTGTCAGATGGCAGTGGTTTCAGGTCACGACCCACATGAGTTGAATCCAAATGGCTCTCTGAAGGAGAATAATTCAATCAACTTTGTTCTTCCAACACTGACAACGGAGGACTACCTGTCAATTGCCTACATGGAAATGCAGTGTTGAGTTTATTCAATTCAGAGTTCAGTGCTGCTAATTCAGTTTGCTCACGAAGCCGACCAGGGTGTTCGCCTTCGATATATGCACATGCAAATGTAGATAGATAATGCATATTTATTGCGAGAAATATATTCTTCAGTCAGTCTCATTGTTTTCCCTTATCTTTTGTTGTTGATAAATTTAAATCCAAAACATTCTGATACAATCTTTTTATTTATTTATTTATTTTTAATAATGACTGCTTCTTGTAGAGAAAGCATTCAATGTTATCCAAAAGATGGCTTGGTCAAACCCACCAGCCCTCTCACAGGAGAAAGAGAAGAGTCTGCTGCTGTAAGCCGTGGATATCTGACAGTTTACTCTGGCCAAAGAATTGCTGTGAAGTAGAATGGACTCCATGGTTGATTTTAGAATACAAAGGAAATTGAGGACAGGAAAAAAATCCCAAGAATTTACTATATGGTAAAGACGTTGCTTTGATACCAATGGCTACCAATTGTTGTTTGTCATCTAGTTGGAAGCCAGCCATAGCTAATCCTCCAGTGAGTACTCACAGACTGTTAATCGCATGGGAAGAGACTGCCCATCCGGTTACCTCAGAGCAGCTGGTGGATTTGAACTGCATGCCTTCATGACTGCAAGATAGCTTCTTACCACTAGGCCACCAGATCCTTTCATTCTTTAAAAAGTCTTTGAAAAATCCACTTGAAACTTCCCAATTTACAGCACTGTTAAATAACTGCATTTCTATAGAAGTAGAGGGAAGCTTCTGCATAAAGTAATGATATTTTGTAGTGTTTTGAATCTTAAGAGTGAATCAAAGGATGTTTATTACTGAGTTGTAGTGTCGTCTTAGAGTTGACACCTGCTACTTCGCAAATGTTAATCTCTCCAGTAAACATTTTTAACCTAGAAATTCGTCTTATAATATAAACAAGTCTAGGGAGTAGCAGTATTAGAGGAAATTTCTGGCTGTGTTCCATACATAAATTCACTTTCTTGAGCATCCTTTACAAGAAAGTTTTACCTGGCTTGACGCAACATAGATATAAATCAGCATAATCAGAGAGCTAAGAATCTAATAAAAGTATTTGCATCTTTCTTTGTAAACATCATTTAAGAAAGGAATTGTGGGTAAAAGAGTCAAGAAAACCTTAAAGGAACGTGAGGAAGAGACTTTCTGGAGGTAACACGACTATTTAAGAAATGATAGTCAGCCAGTAGAAAATTTTTACATCTCAGTTCTTAAACACATGTACGTCTTCCCTCAAAAACCTGCCAATGTTACAGTGATTTTTTTTTAAACATTCACAAGGCTTATAAGTTCTAAACACTTTTGGAGACTGGATGTGGTTTATTTATTATCTTTAAGTTGTGGATAGGCTTAAATATTATTTTATTCTGATTTTTGCCATAATTATCCATAACCAACAAAAACCAATATACATGACTGGTTTTGCAATATACAGTAAATGATATCACCCACAAAAAATCAGGATTCACATTTCTATTTTCCAGTGAGAATGTGAATATGACCTCTGTATAATAATTTATGCATGTCTACACTTCTTGCCACTTACCAAAGTGGTGGTAAAGATTTACAATTGCTACTCCAGCACATACATAGTTGCAACCAGTATTAAAAAGTTACTTCTGACTATTCTGTTGGGCAAGTAGCAAAAGCATGTAGGTAGGTAGGTAGGTAGACAGACAGGTAGGTAGATAGACAGATATAGATAGATAGATGATAGATGATAGATAGATAGATAAATAGATAGATGATAGCTAGGTAGCTAGCTAGCTATAGATACAGACAGAAAGATAGTTTTTTTCATAATAAAGAGGAAAAGAAATGGACTAAGATTTTATTATCTGAACTCACAAATGTAAATCACTTGTGATACATATCCATTGTAAAACTCTAATGTCACTTATAAAAAATTGTGATGTAGCAGAGATGCCTATAGGGTCAAATAACAAAAGCAGTTGTGTCCAATAAATAAACTCATTTATACTGGAGCAAACTACAGTTCACAAACCTAAAAAAAAAAAAGCCTGTGTAGCCTTTCCCCCGGGGACAGATTAAAGGTATCAACTTGAGTGTCACTGTTAGAGACTATGATTTCATATTTTAGGAGATTATGAAAGAAAAGTGATTAATAAAATAAAAACATTTCAGTATATCCAAAACATGACAAGTTAAGATTAGCACAACTCAATGCCTCCCTCTCCTCAGTATCCAGGTGTCAGGCATTCCATCTCTGGATATGTACCTTGAGAACTCAGATGAACGTGGAGTCTGTAATATACTTTACAAAATCCCAGGTTTATATTTCTGTATAATTTAAACATTTGGTTCCCTATACTGCTTATGTATATTATTATCTTAAGTCACCTAAAATAGTGAGTAGTCATTTTTTTGAATTTTAAATACAAAAGTACATTAAGCATAATATAATGAGGTACATACAGCAACGTGCACTTGGCATAATAATGATAAATTGAATTGTATTTAATTACCCTGATTAATGAATCCAGGTGGTTATGTATATGACCTTCAAGTCATATATATGACATCAAGCTAATTATTTCAGAAGGCCTTCAGACTCAATTGTCAGAATATTAGATTAATACTTAGAAATTACCCGAGAATTCTATGAAAAGACATTAAAAGATTCTACTTTTTCCTTAACAGGGCAGCAAGTAATAAACGTTGGAGAGGCTGTGGAGAGAAAGGAACTCTTATACATTGTTGGTGGGACCGTGAAACGGTACATCCATTCTGTAAGGCAGTCTGGCTCTTCCTCGAAAAACTGAACACAGAAATTCCACATGACCCAGGTATTCCACTACTTGGAATATACCCTGAGAAAATGGGAACTGAGGCAGAAACAGAGAATTGTACACCAGTGCTCCTAGCAGTATTCTTGACCATCGCGAGAACATGGAACAGCTCAAATGTCAAATCACAATTCAATAGCTGAAAAAGAGTACATTCACACAATGGAATACTATGCAACATGCAAGAGCAATAAGGGATTGGAAAGCATTATGCTGAGTGAACTAACTCAGTCCCACAAGGATAATACTGTATATAACCGTTATTGTAGAATGAGTATAAGGATCCAGGAGGGTTGGGAGAGGCTGGAAGCAGAGGGGTGAGGAAGTGCAGGAGGTGGAGGGATTAATCATTAATTACAATTTGATGGGTCAGAGGACTGAGGGAAATTGGAAAAAAAATTGTGTAAATAAACTAGTAGAAAATTTAAAAAAAATCTACTTTTTATCTTAAGAAATAAGTGATTTATTCTTGTTCTTGAAAACAATGTATTCTAATTTTGTAAATAAACTAGTGGAAAATTTTAAAAACATCTACTTTTTCTCTTAAGAAATAAGTGATGTGATCAGTACCTAGACTGGTAAATCAAAGCTAAATAGCTTAATAAATATAGACTGCATACTTAATAGTTACAGAATTAAAGTAGCTTACTTCAGGAGAAAATACCACCTGAAGATTAATTATTAACCTCTGACAGCTAACCTTTTCTAATGGAGCTATTAAAAAAATCCCAATCAGTTAGTTCAAAGAAAAATTACTGACAGTTTCATTTGCAATATATTTGGATATGTATTTGATTTGGAGAGGGAGAAGGCCATTCTAAGCACAAAATATATTAAATGAAACAACAAGAAAAATTAGCAGATGTGATTACAAAGAAAGAGAAAATGTACACATTATACACATGAAGAAATGAAAAGATAAATTAAAAAATGAGAAGTTTATAACGTATATAGCACAACAGATATATATTCACCTGTTGCTGCTGTTGTACTATAGAGTTGGAATCAATTCATAGCTGAGCCTACAGTGAGTTTTCAGTGGCAATAAACTGCATGGGAGGAGACTTCCCATCCATCTCCCTCACAGCAGCTGTGTGAGATTTGACCCATCTGCCTGTGGGATTGCAAATTCTTAACACGAGGCTACCTGAGCTCCCTATACTTACATACATACACACACACACACACACACACACACACACCCATGCAGTGTCCGGATGGTCTAGTGGGCAAGGAGTTGTGCTGTCAAGCCCAAAAGGCAAGCAGTTCAAATCCACCAGCTACTCAGAAACAGAAAGATGGGAAATCTACTCCCATGTGATTTCAAGTCTCTGAAAACCCACTGCAGGATCAACTATGAGTCTGTTCTGAATTGAAAGCACATAACAATAACATATACGCATGTGTACACACACACATACATACAGTATTTTAATATTTATCACACTCAAAGACCACTTCAAGATGCACAATGTAAAAACTGGGAAGAGTTATGAGTGTTCATTTCACACAAAATAAAGAAAGCAGCAGCCAGAAAATAACATATAGGGAAACAATATTTAATAAATGTTTTAAAATAACTGAGGTCACCAAGAGGAAAATAAGTAAAAAAAAAGTATGTTTTTTTAATATGTGTATTTATATAGTTTTACAGAGTCATCCGCAAAAATATATTTTATTATTCTAGTTATATGTATCAAGAATACAGCTAGAAATGGGAACAGAATAAAAGAACAAAGAGAGAAAAATTATGGAAGAAAACAAACTAATATAGTATTGCTGAGTTCTTATAGACCATGAGACATGAAAGATTTTGTTTGATTCCTTTATAATTTCAAAGCTGTGGTAATGACATCCAATGCTTTTTTTTTAAAAGAGAGATATTAAAAAGTTTAAACCTACATAACCCCATGTATAAAAGGTCATAGCTTTAGTAAATTTCATTTTCTCTCTTTTCTCTAAGATTTTCACTAAAATACATACAGGAAAGTGATCAAATATGCTCACAGATCTTTTCTCTTTAGTTCTTTACTATTACACCTTTTTAAAAAAATCTTTTTATCTGTTTCAATCTGTTTTCATTTTCCTTTGGCTTTATTCACAGTTCAATGTATTCTCATAACATTGTTATACTACATTAAACACAAACGTTTTTTTCCAGAAAAATGGTTGACTATTTGCAATGTCAATTGTTTGAACCTAACTATTCAAAGAGTCTTTTTAATGGATTCCCCCATTTGATCATTATTCTTGCCATGAAAGAACCTACATGAGCATTATAGAAAAGAAAATTAAGACTTAAAAGAGTCACTGATAAATCCAGAGCAACCAGATAAGTTAAAGAAGTAGTGCTTTGATAGGTTAAAAACACAAATATGAATATCCAAAGCCATTTTCCATTTAACTACCTATAATATTCTCAATGGTTCTTTTAACATTTTCCCTTAAAAAGCACATTTTTAATCTCTTTTATTTTTTATTGAGAAAGGTGACTGGCTCTACAAATAGTAACAAGGAGTTCACAGTGTATCTTCTACGTAAACTAAAGTCTACTGGGTCTCAGAAAGCAAAAAGAGATGAATGCAAGCACCTTTAGTTCAGGTCATCTATTCCACAGTAGTACAAACCATGCCCATGGCCTGCCAAACACAGCATATATTTTCAGTGATAATATAGCGCCAGGCTTTCTTCTCAAAATTTAATAAATGTGAATTATAAAATTACACTCATTGCAAAGGTCAAATAGAAAACATCCCCCCTGTCATCTTCTCAATTCCTAAACCCTGGTGGGTCTTGATAGGAGATAAATTCATGAACCAAAGATTTCTGCCTTTTTTCATTCCAACGCACGCACATTTACATGGCAAACACAAAGAGAGATTAAACCGTTTGGAAAGACCACACAAAGAAGAACCATAACAAGTAAAGTGTACGGAGGTGAGTTTATAACACAAGAAACTGCTTTTGTGTGTACTTTTCTCTGTATTCGCAACCATGCCAGGTAAAATTTCTGCCTGATTTCTTTTTTCATCTCCTATCAAGAAAACAGATTCACCCTGGAGAGGGTTAAACCAGGCTGCTCCTTGGAGGCAAGGATTCTGAGGCTTTGTCTAACATACTTTGGACATGTTGTAAGGAGGGACCGGTCCTTGGAGAGGGACATCATGCTTGGTAGAGTCGAGGGACCGCACAGGAGGGGAAGACCCTCTATGAGGTGGATTGATTCAGTAACTGGGGTAATCGGGATGGGAGTGTCAGAGGCAGTGAGACTGGCACAGGCTAGAGCAGGGTTTAGGGCTCTTGTACATAGGGTCGTTATGAGTCGCAAGCGACTCGATGGCACACAACAACATTACTTACAAATACTATTTTAAGGATCTTACTTGAAGATCTAAAACAATTGAAGTAAAAACAAAACTTTATAAATTTGTAGAAATACTCATTATTATTATTATCCATTTTACCTCCAACTTATAGTTAGCTTTGTTTTAAGTATCATACTCAAATTGTATTGTTTTTGTTAACTGCTGTTGAGTCAAACACAGCTCATAGCAACCCTATAAAAAACACAGGTGTCCTGACTCTTTAACTGTGACAACATTATGAACTGGGTTGCTATTACGTATCATCAAATTGTCTCAATTTTATGCTATTCAGTGTTTACCTCAAAAAGAATGCCTCAAAAAGTTCCATAATAAACTACGCAGAAGCATATCTCTCTCTCTCTCTCTCGCTCTCTCTCTCTCTCTCTCTCTCTCTTTGTTTTGTTATTATCACAGAGGCAGAAGCTAGAACATAATCCTGGAATCAAAATACTTATGGACACCAATTTCTAGAACTATGTCTGCTGATCAGAAAAGAAATTGTCTTAGTATCTTCTTCCATTTGTTCTTCTTTCTCCCCTCCTCCCATTTTTATTTCTTTACTTGAGTCAAGTTAAGGCAATTTTCCATGGCAGTGTTTAGAGAAGTTTCACTTCATCCTTATCGAGAGAGTCTTCTTTGAAGAGCAAGGTACGCTCTGACACTTCCTCATCCTTTAAAGCAGGTGCACACAGTGGCTCCACACATCATGCACTCAGGTCACGGCAGACACGAGTCCCCTGTGTGCAGGTGTGTCAGACACCACGGCGACAGAGGCTGTGGTAATTACAAAATATCTGATGACATTGCATCTTCTCTAACTCCCCACAGGACAGTGTATTTTTATTTTAATTTGCTATTTGATGAGAATGAAGCAGTTGCAGTAATTAAAATTCTTTTCAAAGTCTGTACTTGATATACTACATTGGAGTAACAATAAGTGAGAAATACTTTTCAGATATTGGATCACCTGGGTGTTATAAATCACTCTCTGCTATTAAGAATGCACAGTATTTAACAAGATTTCTATTATATATTATTAAATATACACTCATATGACAGATATTGCAAAGGAGATACTGGAAACGCAGTGACATATTTATAATTTTAGATTAAAATTTTTAATTTTAGATCAAAAACATGAACAATGTTAAGTATCTTATATATTTAACAAAATTAGTGCATTAGTGGTAATGAACTGCACTTCCAACCTGAAGGCACAGGGTTCAAATCCACCAGCTGCTCTGTGGGAGAAAGATGGGCAATCTCTTCCCATGCAATTTACTGTCTCTGAAAAGTGCCAGGAGGGTCAGCTCCAAATCAATAGTACACAACAATAACGAATATGTACTTATAGTGGTTATGTTTAAGATAGACTGGGAATTTGATACACATATTCTCATAAGCTGGCTATCTTAATTATTTTGTGCCATTATCACAGAAATAGCTCATGTGGGACAGTCCAGTCTGTATGGAGCTAATCCAAAGGTGGTGTCACTTAGGGCAACTCCAGAGGTTCGAATTCACCAGCAGGAGGTCCACAGGAGACAGAGGAACAACCTGCTCCTGTGTGATTTAAAGGCTCTGAAAACCTGCTGGCGGGTCATGTATGAGTCAATTCTAACTCGAGGGCAGTTTGAGCTATCCTCTAAATTTATGGCTTTAACAAACAAATTTTTTTTCCAAACAAATTTTCTCTTAACACTGTAGAAGGCTATGATTGTTGCTTCCCGTCAAGGTTAGAAGTCTGGAATCGTAATGTGTCTGAGGGAAACTCCTTGTCTTTCTTTATCATCCATCGGTTGGTTTCTTGATTTTTGTTGTTGTTTGTGACAAAGTAAGTCTCTACTTTGTTCCATATCTAACCAACATGCCTATTCATAGGTCTTAAAAGTGACTGACTTAAAACATACCTTACACTCATAGGGTCTCTCACAACAATAACGTAAACTCAATGGGATTCAAGGTACATCTATAGGTGTGAGTATTTACAAGTAATTTTGAAGGCACATTTTAGTGCTTAACACTAAGCAGTCTAACTAATCTTCAAAGAAAAATATTCGTTTTTTTAATCTCCTGAAGTAGTTTATGAAAATTTCCAACCGTACAAAAAGATATATGATTTAGAGATTCCTCTATTCCGAAGTCTCACATTAAATACCCCACTGCTATCATCATACACACTTCTATTAGTACATGATGGCTGTCCAAATTGCTGGGAATTGAGTGAAGATGGTTAAGTAAGGTTATTTAGCAATATTGTGGAAAATATATATTCAGATATATGTGATGCCACCCACTCCTGGTCCAATATCGCATAGTATATCTGTGAGAATGCTTTTGGGGGGGAACTACTAGACTGTAAGACTTTTGTAAGATTCTCTTTGTTCTTGATGGAGAAAAATATTCTTTTAATACTTTCACAGTTGTGCAAAGAATCATAGAACCTGATATCTGAAAGGAGTTTTAGTCAGACCTTATCTTCCTTCAGGTCAAATCATGTCAAGGACCAGTGCATAAAGAGGTCAGAAGTTCTTCTGAGAATGTCACAAAAAAGGCTCCACTTTGCTCCTGGAAAACAGTGTGGTGGTGTTTGTGTGTCCTCTCTAACCATCTGGTTAGACACCAGTTTGTAAACGAGTACATGGGAGGAGCTGAAGAATGACTGAAAACACATGGGTAGCAACACTATGCTTTTTCCCCCCGCCTTAGTTTTTTTCTCAATTGTCTCTTTTGTTTCCTAAAATTAAGAGTCTTGCCATATTCCCCATCAATATTAAATTCTGAGTACAACAGTATGAGAAAGAATAGTAAGAGATCACAAGATTAGGATCTAATATACTTCAGTAGATGTTGTGAAGGAACACTGTTAATACCTCTCTTAATATTCAAAACAAGGCTCTTTTATTTAATGTAGGATTCTTGTTGAATATTATGCCTCAGTTTACTAATTTTGGTTGATGACTTCAGAGGAGAAAGAAAGAGAAACAGAGGAAAGGAGCTTTCACAAGGAGAGAACAGGATGTTTCCATAGGGCATTTCCTTCCTTATGAATAAAAAAATGAATTTTTTAAAAACAAACAAACACCAAACACCCACCCACCAGAAAGCAAGCAGCTTGCAGTGATCTTCAAAACACCCTGCATAGTTGTCTCAGTCGGAAATGAAACAAAAAGGTAAAGAGCGTCAGGGGAAGAAGCTAGGCATGGTTATAATGCAGACGATGTTGTTCCTCTCGATCTATCTTGCTTCAGTCTGCATTAATTAAAGATCTTTCCAAGCTTATTGATAGTTTGGCTCATGGGGTAGAAACTCTGTATTTTCAAGAGAAAGATAACAGCTGCATAAAGAAACTGTCTCCTGTGGAGATAAAACTCCTGCCACTTAGACCTGAGAAATTCTGGATCCTATACTCATGAGAGTTTTGGGAATGAGCTGCCCCTGCCTTACCCAAAGCAAAGTATGAACTGTTTTTGGTGGGTTTGGGTAAGCAACGGTTCTATAGTTTAATAACTCAATAAAAATTGTTGACCTCAAGATAATAAAACAAGGATAAACTAGGGAGCATTCAGGTGTCATTAATAGAGATGAAAACTGCCTGGACAATTTTATTGTGAAACTGCCACCTTTCATGATGTCGGCTAAAACATCGTGAAAACTTACACACTACATTAATTACGAGGGGCTATCATAGGCCACCAATTGTTGGCTGAAAGAAGTTCGTGGAGAAGCCACCATCTCTCTATAGATTCATAACTGAGTTTTTATCGACTGGAGGAGAACAAGAGAGCAGTATGTATGAGAGAAAGATGGACGGATAAAGAGCCATCGTAAAAGATGTGTGACAGTAAGTGACTCACCAGCTGGAACCTTAGTGACCTGGGCTAACGGCTATTTGCCTGAATTACTCCTCTGCCTATTCTGGCATCAGAAGCCGTCTAAGTGCTCATTCAACCATAAACTCATTCAAAGTGGATCATGGATGTAGG
>NW_006399761.1:8971697-8988506 GCF_000299155.1 Elephantulus edwardii
AGCACCACAACAAGATAAAGGTAAATAACCCAATTGAAAAATGGGCACAGGATATGAACAGACACTTCACCAAAGAAGACATTCAGATGGCCAACAAACACATGAAGAAATGTTCAAATCCCTAGCTCTAAGAGAGATGCAAATTAAAGTAACTATATCATCTCACCTCAGTAAGAATAACAAAATGTAACAGAACAGCAAACATCAAATGCTGGCGAGGTTGCAGAGAAACTGGAACTTGTATTCACTCTTGGTGTGAGTGTAAAATGGTGCAACCACTATGGAAGGCTGTATGGTGTTTTCTCCAAAAAGTTGCCAATAGAAATACCATTTGACCCAGCAATTTCACTACTGGAAATATACTGTAAAGAAACTATAAACACCACCCAAGCAGATATATGCACATCCATGTTTATTGTGGCTTTGTTCACAACAGCAAAGAGTTGGAAACAACCCAAGTGTCCATCAACAAATGAATGGATAGAGAAGCTCTGGAATATTCACACAATGGAATAGTATGCTGCACTGAAAAACAAGGAACACATGAAAATATTGTACAAAATAGGTGACCCTGGAGGGCATTATGCTGAGTGAACTATCTCAGACACAAAAGGACAAATATTGCATATTGCTACTGTTGTAAAATGGGACTTACACTGGGGTTGATGGAAGACTGAGAAAGAGGGGATAAATAATGTATACTGCATTGAAACAGATGAGGGAGAGAACTGTTTGAAAGGGATATATGGTTAGGTATTATTGTCATGACAGGAGCCCAGAATGAAGGCTACATAGTGGAGTGGGCTTGTGGGGAGGGATTGTGTAACAACGAAAGAATTTTTCTTTTACTTTTCAAAGAGAAGAGCGAATTGGGGGATGAGGAGTGGGCAGGGAGAAAGTGCAACGATCAATTAATGGAAATCCAAAGTCTCTGTAAACTTTCATTAAAATTAATTTTAAAAAATTGGAAGAAAAAAAAAGAATAGGTGCAACCCCTGATCCATCAGGACTTGACCCTGAGTTGAGCAGTCTTTGTTCATTTCAATCCCTGCTTTCCATTCTTACTGCAAAGTCCTGACTCGCCCTGGGATCCCCTAGCACCACTCTGCTTATGTGCTGACAGAAAACTTTCAACCTTGCACATCTTGGTGACGAATTCCTTCATCCTTACATACAACCTGCAGACTCTTTCATCAAAACAAGCAGAGCAGAATTAAAAACACGGAGCTGTGTGGTCCAACAATGTTGGCTTAGCTAGGTCTCATTTTCTCTCTGGTAGTTTTCTATATAATGTAGTATACCATGCTGGGTAGTCTCTTAGACCTGGTCAGAGTAGTGGTGGAAAAGGAAAACACAAAGTTGTTCAGGAAAAGACTTTGTCTCACCCTCAGTTCTCTATACTTTTATTTTCCTTTTTAATTATTTCTAGGAGAAATATCATGGAAAGGCAATGTACTTGTAGATGGGAATTACATGCTTGGGTAGGAAAACACTCTATATACTAAGTGGCGTTTAGAAAGCTATAGAAAACTCTCTCTAAGTCAAGTCACAAAGAAAATTATCGAGGTTACCATACCCTTGTTCCTAAAATCAGTGTCAGAGAAAAAAAAATCTACATTCTTTATTCACAAGATACCGTTTTTAGTATGGATGAATTTTCTTTCTCAAATCGAGCTAGGAGATAATAATAATAATAATAATAATAATAAAAAATCTAACTTTTGTGCTAATTACATCTGCCAAACTTTTCTCTGCATTCCTAGAGGACAAGTTGTTGTTTTTTGCTGTCAAGTCGAGCATGACTCATAGCAACCCTATGAACAAAAGGTCTGAAGCTCCTCTACAACCATGAATATTTGTCAAAGTAATGACTCGTAAGCTCTAGACAGCACTCAAAAGGTGCTAGATTCACCTAGGAAATATCAGGTAGGTGGTCGGTTATTTCTTGACTATAGGATCATCCCACAACTCAATTTCTCCATGTTCAAGAAGCAGCTGAATGATGAATGAGATCAATCAGGGATGGCTTCCTACCAAGAGGTCAATTTTCGGTTTTTGGTGTCTTTGAATCTACTTCACGATGGCCCTGCGACATGATGGACCTGGCTCTCCTGTCTGTGAATGGCAACACCCCAGTCATGTGTGGCGACCGCGTCCTCTCCTGCCCACACTGTGAACGAGGGATGAGAAATGATGGGGCCAGTCAACCTATCATAAAAATGACCTCTTCTTATAGAGAAAGATTTTCTTAGAGGAGAATAGGGAAGTAAACGGAGCCACAAAGTGTGGTCTAATCACCTAACTAGACATTTCACACACAGGAAAGGCTGCTGTGAGGGGCCATCGAGTCTGTTTTGACCACAGTATCCCTGTGCCCTGCTCTAGCCTGTGCCATCCTCGGCATCTCCGGTAAACTCGAGCCCACTGTCACAGTCCTGATGACAATTCATCTTATTGAGGGTCTTCCATTCTTTCTCTAAGCCTCCTCCTTCCCAGCACGATGGGTTGTTGTTGTGTGTGCCGTCAAGTAAGAACCAGCTTAGAGTTGACCTTTCAATACTTTTTCAGAGGAAGGAAATCACACGAGAGTAGCTGCTCCCAGGGAGCAGCTGGTAGATTTGAACCCATGCTCGTTTTAGTAGTTTAGTACAGCTCCTTCCCACGATACCACCAGAACTCCCTATGGCATGATCGGTTGTTGTTGTTTTGTGCCGTCAAGTCTAAACTGACTCATAGCTAACCCTCCAGTGGGGTTTCCAGAGCCAGTTAATCACATGAGAGGAGAATGTCCATCCTTCTCCCATGGAGCTACTGGTACCTTTGGGATTGCTGCATGGCTTCTTTCCACTAGGCCACCTAAGCTCCCTATGTATGGCATGACAGTGGGAAGGGTGAAGCTAAGGTCTGAGAAATGAAGATAAAACACATTTATTGATTACTTGTTTATGTACATCCACGTTTCCCAGAAGCCCACGGGTCATGGCTGAGACCTTAAATATTTGGGGGCAGAACGTGGCATGGGAGGCAGAAAGTCTGTGTGGCCCCACACAAGGCAGGGACATGCACATTTCCCAGAAGCCCAAGGGCCAAGGCTAAATATTTGAATGTTGTTGTTATGTGCCAGAGAGTCCCTTGCAACTTATAGTGACCCCTACGTACAACAGCCCTAAACTCTGCTCTATCCTGTTCCAGTCACACTGTCTCTGACACACCTATCCCAATTACCCCAGTGTCATACTGCATTATTACTGCTATCTATTATCCTTTGTTTGTATGTGAAAAAGTTGCATGTACACATACAGTGAATGCAGTGGTGTTTTAAATGTGCTATTCACTGTGTTTTACATATAAATATTTTAAAGAGAATGACTTACACTTTGACTCATAATCACTTCTAATTTAAAAATAAAGTTGTATGGGCAGGTATGTATGCATAAAATGAATGCTATTCCAATTATGAAATTCCTTTCTTTCATAATTCTCAGGTGAGTGTGGCAGCTTAAAAAAGCAAACAAACAAAAATCCTGGCACGCATCTAAGCTAGGTGACTCCTTTTGAATGGATGATGCTCAGGAAAGAGAGGCCGAGGTCTTGCTGAAGGGCCAGCCAAGCACCATGTTTAGACCTGAGGCACAAGGTTCCTCACAGCACAGCCATCCTCTGAAACCGCCAGGTAAATCTAGAGGGCAGACGGGAAAATCTTCAGCCTTCACAGGTCTATCAGGCTGAAAAATCAGGACAATGAGGACTAGGAGGTAGAAAGTAAGCAGCTTTGCAAAAGAGTCAGTAAATACCTGGTGACGATAATTCTCATGAGTGAGGTGCACAGGTAACTCTTGCTAAAACGAGCCAAAATGATTCAATAAATAAAGACTGGGTACAGGCACACAAAGTGGAGGATGACTTTAATAAAAAATTTTGGAAAGCTGGATTTCTTGTGTGTTTTAACTGGCTGCATGCAAGTGGAAGATACAGGGTAGAATGAGAAAAGCCAGTGAACTAGTAAATCAATAGGGCTGAGATAAGAGGCTACCACCACTTTTCCTGGATACTTACACTCCGTTTATCATTAATTTGTTCACTTAACAAAATCAGCCACTCATGTACTTGTACTGCAGTTAAACCGTGAGCATAACAGATAAAATTTCTGCTCTCATGGAGATTAGACCAAAACAGATGGAGATTGAAAAGGAATCCTTACATTCAGGGAGAGGAAAACCATTTCACTAACTGATCAGTGACTGGAGTTATGGAATCAAAGAGAAGACGTTAAATCCTGACTGAGGTGGAGTGATGAGTCGTGAGCTGGTGGCTTAGTCAATGAGAAGTCTTTACAGAAAAGATGGAATTTAAGCTGAGACTGAAATGACAAGGACAACTAAGCCTATCACCTTTTAGGTCAGTTTTTCAAATGGATAGAGGAACAAAAAGGATGAAACTTCTACGTTAAAGCAAACACAAAAGTCAGTCAGACTGGGGAAGAGCAAATGAAGGAAGTGATGCATGTGAACACCTGGGGCCACTGACAGAGGAAGGGGTCAACTCACAAAAATCCAGAGCAGCTCGATTTTATTCCAAGGGCAAATGAAACAGTCTACATTTTCCAAAGGCAGGCTACCTAACGTGTGTACAACACAGTGTCACCAAACTAACGTGGAAGCAGGAAGACTGGAGAAGAATCTATTTCCGTCATCTTGTTCCTAAAGGAGGATGGCAGGATTTGGACGTTTTCTACAGAAATAGAAAGACGTATGGAATAGAACTGTCCTTTGAAGGGGAGCTTTCAAGTGTTGAGATGTGTATGCAGACGTGTGTGTGCACACGTGGCCAGCGGTGAGCACGCAAGGACACCGCACAGGGGTTTTGGACTCGGGCCATTAGGAGTATGTTAATGCTGTGTTTCTGAGATGACATTTCTGCAGAATTTCAAAACTTGGAAGAGGAAACATGGAAAGCTGTGTGCTTCAGTGTTACAGGGTGCAAAGTTCCTCTCAGGCGAGCAAGCAGAAATGTCAAGTAGGCAGTTCAGTTATATAAATAAGGAGCTCATAGCAGAGACTGGATTTAGAGAAAATACATTCAGGACTTGTGAGCGTTGAGAAAGTACTGCAACCAAGAGCATGAGAACACTTGGAGTAGGACAAACGTCTTCCAAACCAGCATCTAGAAAGCCAAGCAGAGAATATCTGAGGAAGGGGGGATGGTTAATTACATGGCTGGGCTGAACTGAGTTAAATACAATGAGGACAGAAAAGTGATCATTGCATCATCACGTTGGGCAATGCAGCAACACTGATGAGCTCACCGAGAGTTTACGAAGACAAAATGACACGGCCCGGGAGAAGCTGCTGAAGCCAGTGCCTGTGATGGACTGAGCAGGACCTATGAAATCACAGTAGTATTTTTAGCAGCAGCATGTTACGGTATATATCCACCATGTACTTGCAACTGATATTACGATCATCGCAATATAGATATGGTTATAATTTATTGTTCCTTAACAAGTCATTTTTGTTGTGGTTTTCTTAAAGGAGGTAGTACAACGTTACAACAATTAGCAGTAACAATTTGTGTACTTATCAAATCCTATGGGGAAATATGGTCTGGTACTTAGGGCTTCACAGAGAACTCCCTTTCAAAGCAATAAATCTGATCCTCTGGTTAGAACACTGAGAAAAGAAGAAAGAAAAAATTCTTTTAAAAAATTCTTTCAAAGGCTTATTTTCAAATGTCACCATAGCAATAAATTATTGATTTCCACATATAAAATTAATAGGGATTTTTTTTATGTATGGAGTACTTTTAACTGCCCATAACAGAATATGTAACTTTTGTTTAATAGACCATTTCACCTCTCAGAATTCCAGGGTCTGAATGAACCCAATTAAGTGTGCTCTGTGTGTCTTTTTGGGCTGCCCTTAGCCAGGCTCACCATGTGAGTCCAGTTCTACTTGCTATCGGGGAAGCCACACAGGAACACAGAAAATACTGCCTGCTGGGGAAAAAAATGCCAAACAACCCACCAGCTCATTTCTTCTTTAATTCTCTGGCCGTGGCCACACAGAACACAGCATTCAATCACTGATCCTGAGTTGGCACCAGGCCATTGTCTAGGCTTACACATCTTTCCTGGCAAATGCGGCTCATATTTATTTGTGCTCTCCCAACAGTCTCAGTGACCGATACCTCCAGGTTTTGATTATGGCGAATTATCTGGGCAAGTAAGAAGAATTGAAACCCGACAGTTCAACGGCTTGGCTCAGGGAGGAAGGGGAGACCCTGCATTGTCGCAAAGGAGGAGGAATCTGTGGAAATGAACAAAAGCCCCGAGTCCTCCTCTGAAGAATAAAAACACCCATCCACCTGCCCACACGACACAGGGATTTTATTTGCAATTGTCACACGCGGTGGTTTTATTAGTACCTATTCAAGACTAACCTAATTTAAAAGCACTCTGCATCACAAACTACCTACTATAAATGAAATAAGGCACTGTTCCTCCTGAGTCCTGAAACACATTCCCTTCCCTCTGTGCTGCCCGGACAGCTACCCACGGTGACCCTTCTCTCAGGGCACTGACAGTCATGCGAGGGCAGGAATCTGACAGGCAAGCTGTCTTTGTGCTCACATTTAATTGCTTGGTTCCTTTTTTTGTTTGATTGTTTGGTTCTTGCAGCGCTGCAAAGCACTACCATGCTGTAGTCTTACGTCTCATTAATCGCTCTTAAAAGGCAAGCAAAGGCAACTGTGATGTTGTCTGGTGTGTTAGAGAGACAACTGCATGACTCATGGAGACCCCGTAAACAACACATCTGGACGCTGCCCTCTCCCGTGCCATCCTCCTCACTCACTGCTGCAGTCACTGACCAATCTAACTCACTGAGGGTGTTTCTCTCTTTCACTGACCTTCCACTTTGACACACATGGTATCCCTTTCCAAGGAATGGCTCCCTCCTAGCAATATTCCAAAAGCATGGGGGTCCTCACCAAAGCCCAGCGTAAGTGTATGCTAAGGCCCCACCTTTCCGTTCCTAGAGACCTGACAAAGCAAGCCTATATATGTTCTCTAGAGACATCAACGAAATGCTGAGAGCAACAATGTTTTTATAACACAAAACGGTGAATCACCCCAATGTAGTTCAATCCAGAAGAGATTGCATAAACTATTCCCATGATGGAAGCCTTACTGGAATGAGAATCATTCACTTGTAACTGGATGCAAGAGTATAGATAAATCCCAAAAATAGAATAAAAGGCACCACAGAAAGCATATAGCACAAATGAAATTTTGCTAATACTTCGTCTTGACTAAGGTGCCAGGTTAATGTAAAACAGCATTTGGCAATTCTGGCTTCTGTGAGCATGCATGATTTCATCGTGTAAAGCAGGAGAGGTGCCACAAGTAAATGACATTTTATCAAGCCATCTAGTGCTCAACCATTTCTGCCCCAAGGAACTCCTGCAGTTCTGCTGACCTCAGATATTACCTATCTATATGCCATGTTGCTGTGGACCATGGAGTAGCAGCCGGCTCATAGCTAACCCTCCAGCAGGTTTTCAGAAGCAGTAAATTACATGGGAGGAGTCTGCCCATCTTTCTCTGATAGAGTAGCTAATGGATTTGAACTGTGGGCCTTTGAGTTGGCACCACAACTTCACCACTAAACCACCAGAGACATACACACACACACCACACACACACACACACACACACACTCTCTCTCTCTCTCTCTCTCTCTCTCTCGCTCGTCTGTAAATGACTATTCCATTTTTAGCTCAATTAATTATTTACAACAGATAGCGAACTCTTCAGGGGCAGGAAAACATGATCTGGTCATAATTATTTCTACTTTGTTGAAAACCACTTTGTCTTTAAGACCCAGCTGCTGCATCTTTGCTAGGTGACATCTTTATCTGTCCTATTCAAGGGGGACAACTGAGGCTGACAAAAAAATTGGGGATTCCAACTAAAAGAAAATACAATCCATTGAAAGAGAATCACAGTGATCACAATTTTCTAAGAAGAATCACCCCAGGATGCCATTCTAGTAAATTTGTGAGTAAACTTAAGTAGCTTAGGTCCATAAGTTAATCAGCACAACTACTCGTGTCCCTGTATATATGAGAAAACCAATAAATAAGGAAGGTCCCAAGTTGCCAGACAGAACTTCGATTACACATTATGTTAAGCATCTCTAAGTTACTCTTGGACGTATTCAAAACTCTCAAACTCACTGCCTCTTGAATAGGATCCACCTTATAGGTGACCCTCCAGCGGGTTGTCACAGCCTGTACATCACATGGATGGAGACTGTGCATTTTTGTCCCAAGGAGCAACTGGTGGATTTGAACAGTCTGCTTTTAGACTGTCAGCAGAACTCCTGACTCACCAGGTCCCCAGAGCGCACTGATAAAGTTACTGGCATTTTACCGAGTGAAAAATTAATTTCAAAGAGGTGAGTTTTATCAGAAACAGATGGCTCTCCCAAAAATCTCTCATCATTTTCAGGATAAATTTAAATATCACTTCTTCTGAATACGGTGTTTGTTGTTATTCTTGGTTGTTGTTTTTTTTTTTTTATTCTCATTTGTGTTGGGTCAGAATTGTTGAGTCTCAAAACATGTCTAGTGAAGCCTCCAGATTATGTACAGAAGTGATGAGTGGTCTCTTAGTGTTACGGAAACTATTTGCTTCATTGAGAAAATGGTTCATTTCCCAAGAGCACGAGCCACTTCTCTACGTACTCACAGCACTGAAGTTGGAAGGGGGGAAAAACCCATCTGAACAGAGTTGATGGTTCATGTAGAGTAGTAATGACAAGCAAGTAAGGAAAAATCGGGCTGGATTTTAGGAGGGCTTAAATAATATCAGCTTTCCTAGTCTCGATGTCATCCCCTAGGTAATACAAACATGGAAAGTTTTAAGCAGGGAATAACAAAGTGAAAATACTCTTTGGATGTACATAATAAACTGTGTTGCTGTTATTGCTGTTCTGTACCACAGAGCCGTGACTCAAAGTGACCCAATGCACAACAGATCAGAAACTCACCCCACCCTCTAACATCATCCTAATCGCCAACATGCGCTAACCCATCCTTACAGTCTCTGTGTTGACCCATCTTACTGAGACTCTTTGCTTCTTTCTCTGACCTTATACCTTTCATAGCATAATGGCTATTTTGAAGGACTGGTCCCTTCTGAAAGCAAGCCCAAAGAACGTGTGTCAAAGTTGTACCATATTTACCCCTAAGGAGCACCTAGGCTATACTGTTTCCAAGACATGTCTGTCTGTTCTTCTTGCAGTCCACGGGATGGATATTCCATACTCTTTTCCAACATCACAGCTTGAAGGCACCGAGAGAACTGGAAAAATCAGTACCAGGAAAGGCTGCACGAGGAACTAGGGTGATGGCGGGACCACTGGGAAAGAAACTATGGGTATATGTGAAAGGGACAAAATTAATCTGTCAAAGGTGGAAAATGAGAGAAATCAAAGGATCTAAAGAAGTGTAATATGGTAGCACTGTGTCCTTCTGCAGGGAATGGTCCCTCCTGATAATGTCTTCAGTGTATGTGAGATAAACTCTTGTCAATCTCACATTTAAGGAACATTCTGGTTGCACTTCCTCCAAGATAGATTTGTTCAGTCTTCTGGCAGTTCATGTTCTATATTGTCTATCCCATCTGAATTCAAAAACCTTAAAAAAAATCTTAAGAATAAGTTTGAAACATTGAATACCAATGGCCAAAGGACAGATAAGCTGTGGGATGATATCAAGGGTATATCATCCATGAAGAGAGCAAAAGCTCAACACAAAGACAGAGGAGAAAGAAAAAACTAAGAGGGATGTCAGAAGAAACTCTAAAAATTGCTCTAGGGCATCAAGAAGCCAAAACAAAGGGAAGAGAAGTTAAAGAGCTGAACAGGAGATTTCAAAGGGTAATTCAGTAAGACAAAGCAAAGTGTTATAATAGAAAGTTCAGAAAGCTGGAATTGGAGGAAAAAAGGGAACGCCTGGCTTGATAGTCTTCAAACTAAAAGAACCGAAAAACAAATCCAACTCTTGAACTGCAAAACTTAGAGATGATAAGGACAAAATTTAGAATGATCTGGGAAGCGTCAAAAGAAAACGGAGGAAATACACAGAATCACGGTATCAAAAAGAGCTGGCTGACAAGGAAACATTTCAGGAAGTACCAAATGATCAAAGGTCAATTGTAAAGAAGGAAGAAGACCAAGCTGCACTGAAGGCACTAGAAGTTCATGGCACATTTGATATTCTTCAAAGTTACAATTCAAATCTGCCAAATTTTCTTTGGACTATCTTTATCATTTTCCAATTTTTCCTTGCTTAAGAGATGACTAAAAAATTCTAAGGGTTGGGCCAGACATATCGTAGTTATCAATGGGAAATATTTGCTTCTGATGTTTTTAAGCACTTGGTAAAGTTTAAAAAGATGGTTCATTTTCTAAGAGGAAAAATAATTTCTGTACTTACTTCCGGCACTGATGTGGGGATAAACAATTACACTAGAAGTGACACAATGGGAAGGAGTTCCGTTTAAAGGATAGAGAGAGTTAATACTTGGAGCCAATCTGAGAAATGCTGGGCTCTATGGATGACCGTGCATAGCTCTAACACACTATGATTTCATCAATGTTGTTTAAACCTACTTTTATAGTATCTTCCCCTGCTCTTTATGGTACAAACCAGGCTATTAGATCTCTTCCCCTTCGTATCAGAAAGGTAAAAAAATTACTAGTGTTTTCCTTAGACCTGTATTTTCTGTGAATAATACAGATAACCTCAAACATCGCAGGGAGTGTGTCTTTCCCAAAGCATCATTCAGGTGGGGTGTCTTCCACCTGTAAGCTCAGCTTCTCTATAATTTTTAGTAATTCACACAGGCATCATAAACCACAATGGATCTGAAAGGACTCGCCTTTTAGACCATCTCCTAAAACAGTTTCAACTCTTAAGCCAAAGATGGAATGATATAAATGAAAATCTAATGACATTCGTAAAATAAGATTTTGCTTAGGGAAACTAAAAGGTCAACCAGAGATAATTATGTTTGACTTTTACTTTCAATTTCTTGCATAAGTCTACCACATTATTTTTGTCTTCAGTTATAAAGAAAAAATGCATTTTAAAAAATATTTTTCTGTTTAGTTAAGGGATTCTACTATTGATTCTAAAGGGCAATAATAATTTTATTTGAAAGGTAAATTCTAGTAGACAAATCTTAGCCTGTGACTTAAAAATGCAAATGTTTCCGATAATAATGATAACTGACATGCCAGGAGATGACATTTGCTTTTAGAATATTAAAGTTCTCTGAGGAAATATGGATATAAAGAGTCAAAATTAAACTTTGAAATCATTAATTGAATTAATGCTGAATGAATAATAAATTTCCAGAAATAAAAATAATCTTTAAATGTTAAGAAAAAAATAATTATAATAATATTCATTTAGGCTGCACAAATGCCTGTGAGTGGAATGTGGAAGAATATTTCTTCAAAAGGATCTTGTCACTGTTGTTATGAGGTGCCAGAAAGTTGACTACAACTCAGAAAGACCCTTAAGCAAACAGCAGATCTGGACTCTGATAAGCTTAAGTACTTTGTTAGTCAACTGTTAATTGTTTTAGTTCAAAGTCTTCCTCTCTTTCTCTGACCTTTTTCCTTTCCCAGTATTACCCCTTTTTCTCCTCTCAACAATATGCACAAAGCATTTCAGGTAAGTTGGATCATCCTTGCCTGTAAGTAGCAACCTGGCTACACTATGTCCACATGTTTGTTTTGTCAGAGGACGGGACTGTTAGAGCCCTCCACACCACCACAATTCAAAGACATCCATTTTTCTTTGGTCATTCTGATTCACTGTTCATGATGTCCACTTGAGGACCAAGTGGTGCCTGATTCAAGCCATGGTCTTTTTCAGTCACTTGCTATGCTTCTCAGAGCTGGACAATGACTAAGGATGACAGAGGAAGAACTGACCTCTTTGAAATATGGTGTTGGAGAAGAGTACTGAACATTCCATGGACTGTCAAAAAAGCAAACAAGTATGTCTTGGAGATGGTGCAGCCCGAGTACTTCCTGGAGGTAATGATGATAAACCTTCATCTCACATACTCTGGGCATGTTGCTAAGAGAGGCTATTCCCTGGAGAGAAACACCATGTTTGGAAAGATAAAGGGTTAATGAAAGAGAGGAAGACCCTCAACTATGTGAATTGACACAATAACTACAGTAATTGGTCTGACTGTATGAGAAACTATGAGGATGGTACAGATAGAACAGGGTTCAGATCTGTTGTTCATAAGGTCACCATAAGATATACTTGACTCTAGTAACTGTTATTAAGTGTCATCGAGTCGCAGGCGACTCATAGTGACCCTATGAAGGAGAGTCCTCGATGCTTGGGTGCCTTTCTTCCTCTCTCCAGGTTCATAAGGTTTTCGGAGGCAAGCTATTATGGAAGTGGATGCCACTCCTCCTTCCAAGCAAAATAATAATAATAATAATAATAACAATAATAATAATAATAAATAAGTACTTGACTCAACAGCATCTGCCAACAATAACGATGATTCACTGTTAACTTTAAGATACAAAGGAAGTAAATGAAACCACCACGGTTTAAGTTAGGCACATGTCAGCCTTTCAACTGACAGAGGAGGATAATAAACACCATGAATTACCTGAAGACTACCCAAGGTGTATCCATTAATCCCATTATGGATATTAGGGTGCTTGTATTTGTTAGACTAGAAGTAAGGAGATGTGCTGCCAAGTTGAAGCATATGGTTTGAATATATCAACTGTTCAGCAGATGAGAGTTGTAAAAATCTCCAGTGAGATTTACTGCCTCTGAAAACCTGCTGGAGAGTAGGCTATGGATTGGTTCCAGCAGGGCTGTACATAACGGCAGCAGCAACGTATCCTCACCCCCACAGTCAGCCAAGAAGTTAGGAGCAGGCTTTCCTTGCACCATAGGTTGCACCGGGAATGTAATTTAAGTTCGCTGGGGCTCATCATCCTTGTCTGGGGTCGACCCGAGGCTCTCTCCCATCTATATCTATTGCTTACATGCAAAATGAATACAAAGATCTCATGGGTAAGGTATGTTGTTGTTGTTGTTTGTTGTTAGGTGCCGTTGAGTCATAGACGACTCATAGTGACCCTATGAATGAAAGATCTGAGCACTGTTCATAGAGTTTCCAGAGCCAAGCCATTTCGGAATGAATGCAACTCCTGCTTCCAAGCTTGGAGTAAGGTATAGGGTTGGATAATATACCCTTCTGCTTTTAACAAATTTAAAAAAAACATATTAACCATCTCTGGTTATATGTGGAGGAACACTCTTCCACTGTGCACATCACTCTTTGTCAATGTGCAATATGAAGTAACCTTGGTTGCTGTGATGCCAAGACTTGTACCATTAGGGTATCAAATACCAGAATGGTTTCCCAATGTAGCCTGTGTTTGGTGGAGCTCCTAGTTGTAAAACAGGTTTGGAAGCAGGAGTGGCATCCACTTCCTAAACAGCATGCCTCCAGAAACTCCATGAACTTAGAGAAATGACAATAGTTATGGAAAGACTTTAGGTCTATTGTTCGTAGAGTCACTATGAGTCAGGCTTGACTCAACAGCAATCAATAACAACAACAATTAACCATCTCTGAAAATCCACAAATGAATGGTCCAGGTCTATTTCTTGTTTTGAGTGATTCACGTAGAGATTTTATTTCTATTCTGTTCTAAATGCTGCGCTTGCTTTCCTTTGTGACCCTTTGCC
Organism: Elephantulus edwardii; assembly: GCF_000299155.1. Taxonomy (NCBI): domain Eukaryota; kingdom Metazoa; phylum Chordata; class Mammalia; order Macroscelidea; family Macroscelididae; genus Elephantulus; species Elephantulus edwardii. The sequence continues at coordinate 8,985,507 of NW_006399761.1, forward strand.
GTCTCAGCCTAGATTATAAATGAGAATCTGCTACCATCATTTATTCTCACCACACAAGGAATGATTAAGTCCCTAAAAGTTCATTGTTTTAAAAATATATCATAATGGGAGCTTGGGTAGTCTAGTGGCAAGAACATGCACTGCAATCCCAAAGGCACACATTTCAAATCCAGCACGTGCTCCATGGGAAAAGGATGGGCAATCTCTTCCCATGCAATGTACGACCTCTGAAAACCTGTGGGAGGCTCAAGTATGATTTGGTCTGACTCAGTGGTAAACAACAAGAACAAATATAATGTGAAAAATAAACAATTTTTATTTAAAAAAGGTATCATAAGTAATATTATCTATGTTGTTTGTTGTTGTTATGTGCCGTCGAGTCGTTTGCGACTCATAGCGACCCTATGTACAACAGCCCTAAACCGTGCTCAATCCTGCGCCAACTGCACCGCCTCTGACATACCCATCCTGATTACCCCAGTCACCGAGTCAATCCATCTCATAGAGGGTCTTCCCCTCCTGCGCTGTCCCCTCCACCATACTCAATTATTTACATGAATTTAAAATATATATTAGACATGAGTTAAATCAGTCACCTTGAAGAAGAAATAAAAATCAAGATTCTAATACATAATCTTGCACTGGATCTTAACACTACAAGAGGGTAAATCTTGAAGAAACTCCCATCTAATCACATCCACTTGCCTAGAATGATCTGTGAATATAAATCCACCTTCAAACTCACGGCCACAAGGTTCATCCCAACCGACAGCGATCTCTGTGGATTTTGGTTAGCACTCCTTGTTTTAAGGAGAGGTGATAACTCATTTTTCTCTCAATTAGTCACCAGTGGATTTGAACTGCCAGACATGCCAGTGTTTGGATGAACATCCTGACTTGCTACAAACTGCACCATCAGGCCTCCCCTGGTCAGCACTATAGTCCTACAGCTGAATGCTTGCTACCTAATAGGTGTCTAGGGATTTTGTAAAAGATCTCGAACAGGTAATCCATGCTCAAAAGTATGTAGGAAATAAATAAGCACTCGCACATACACACACTCAACGTTGCTGTGGTGTCAATTTAAGCATGGTGACACTGTGTGTGGCAGAGGACAAATATATCAAATTCATTCAACTGGGTTGGCGATGGCTGTGAGCATTCCTCTGTCAGTACGAATCAACTCAACTTAGAATATGATTTTCTTTTACAAAAGCAGCTTAACCTTCCAAGAGGCAGGCAGGCGCAGACATGCACACATACACACACACACACACACACACACACACACAGCCCCCATACTTGGAAATTCTATTGTTCATAGGGTCACTATGTACTTGACTCATTAACACCTAATAACAACAATACTTGGAAATCTGCCTGTCAACATAATAGCAACTACACTTGAACCAATTTGATATTAAAAATGAAGTTCCAGTGACCTCACAAGCTGTTATCAGCAAACATCATTTCCTGGCAAGCATTCCCACAAATCACGACGTGCAGACAGCAAAGCAAAGTGACTTATGCTTAAAGCCCCATTGCTCTAACGCCAGCATTTACTTTCCCAGGTAGGCCTGGGTAGTTGTGTCCCGAAAATGCAAGAGTTTTCGCGTCTATGGCTATGACCTCACGTTAAGAGTTTGGCCTCACTTTGCAAGATAAGCAGAGTTGTTATCTTTATGTTTTACTTTTCTTTTTCTATCCAGAAGAAAAAAAACAAATGGAAGGAAAACATCAAGACATTATTAAAAATGCTGTAGAGAAAAATGTCAACAAGATAACAAATAGCATAAAAAATATGGCATTCAACGCTATACTCATTGCATCTGTCACACTGCCTGTTAGGAATATGGTGGGATGCTCTCAACTAATTCACGAATGGTTTACTGATCAATCATCCCTCTGCAAAAGGAGAAAACATCTTGATTAAAGGACAATTTCTTAAAAATTACAGAATTGGCTATGAAGTCATAAAGGGAGCTCTGGTAACCTCGTCAACAGAATTGACACTGCTAAAGGTGGACGGTTTGAATCCACCATCTGTTCCAGGAGGGGAAGAAAATTGACGATCTTGATAGCCTCTGGTTACCCACTGGAAGGTCAAGTTTGAGTCAGCTCCACATTAGAGGCAATGAGCTGAGCTGAGACGCTATAGGTCCCTAAATACTTGAGACTCTGAGGTTCTAAGTGGTCCAGGGTGATGACCTGAGTGACAGACATGAGCATTAGGATGATCTTTGTCTTGGGATTCACAGGATTTTCAGCCTCTCGGCTTTCCTCTTCCTATGGAAGAGACTTGAAGATTTCAAAGACTAAGTGAGATCCTTAGCAGAGATGCAAAACATCAAAGCTGAGTGGCTCTCAGGCTTGAAACTCTTTGGTTTGACAAATGAGCACAAAGACATTGGTAAAATAAAGTAATGAGCACAGACTTAAAAGAACCATCTGAGGAGAAAGGACAGTGAAATGAATTTTTATAAGGGTATTCACACACTGCCAAAATCAATCTCTTTCTTTTGAATTCTATTAGGAAAAAGTCCATTAAGTTTGATTTGTCAGTAACGTGTAGCCTGGTATAACAAGGTTCTAGTAGTACTTTTCTAACAGCATGTCCCCACTATATACAAGAATTTAAAAGAATTTTCAGAAGAAAACATGGTTACTGTGCCCAATGGCAGCTTCAATAGAGTGACATTTTATCAAGAGTTTTAAGGCTTTTAACTCTTAGGGAAATGCCACAGGTGCTAACAGCTTGCATCATTCTTTTACATAGAAATATCCTGCAGGTATGTACGCATCAAATTTACTTTATTCATCTTTAAAAACTATGACTAAAAATGAAAATTGTTGTTGTTGTTGTTATGTGCCATCGAGTCGCTTGCGACTCATAGCGACCCTCTGTACAGCAGCCCTAAACTCTGCTCTGTCCTGTGCCAATCGCACTGTCTCTGACACTCCCATCCCAATTATCCCAGTCACTGAATCAATCCACCTCAT
>NW_006399761.1:8989746-8993215 GCF_000299155.1 Elephantulus edwardii
GGCACAACTTGGTGAGCACGTCCAGGGCAGCATCTGTTAACTGGAATATATCAATTGGTATACCATCTATTCCTGGAGCCTTATTTTTGGCCATGTCCTTCAAAGCAGCCTGAACTTAGTGGGGGAAAAAAAGAACACTTTAAGAATCCAATCATGCCAACTGTTAACTGGTAATAGAAGGCCACTGGATTTCAACTCGACATTTATTGTTTGAGCAAACACATGTAATTGATGAAAGCATGGGTGATGGGGCAGTACCTGGAGGCAGAACCTGAAATTCAAAGTGCCAATAAACCTGAAAAGATGGGATAAGAGCGGGCATAGATCAATAGTGATCAACTTGATAAAATACAATGTATGAGAATGACCAGATAAAACACAATGTGGATGAAGGAATGTGTGAAACATAATGTTTATGAGTGAAACACAAGGCATACAAATTTTGTATGCACAGCAATATAAAATTTTATAAAGTAAAAAAAAAAAAAAAGAAAAAGCAATCTATTCAACGAAAGGACTACGGGTCTAAAAGAATGTCCTTGAGTGAGGACCTATTTCACACTTAAGCTTTAAGTCTACACACACACACACAAACACACACAGTCTCTCTCTCTCTCTCTCATTGCTATTAAGCAGTAAATGATTCCTAGACAACCCTCCAGTGAGTTTTCAGAAGCTGTAAATCATGAAGGAAGAGACTGCCTTTCTTTCTCTCCTGGAGAAATAGAATTGCTTGTCTTTGGGTTGACAGCAAAGCTCCTTAACCACTTGGCCACCAGCGAAATAAGACGCTGCTGTTGACTACTGATTTGCTCAGTTTATACGAGCTTTGATCCTAGAGCAAATATTAACAAATGCCCCATTTTTTACTCCTTTTTCGGATTGGATGATAAAGCATATTGGTGGAGATTGTTAATATGTTCCGTTGAGTTGGATCCAACTCATAGTTGACCCTCCAGCTGGTTTGCAGAGGCAGTTAACTACAGAAGAGGAGATTGTCCATCCTTCTCTCACAGAGCAGCTGGTGGATTCGAACTGAGTACCTTTGGATTGCCAGGGCACTAGGCCCCAAGTGCTCCCTTAATAAACCACTTTAGGTATCCTAGAGAGAACGTTATCTTTACAAAGTAGGCACAAATGTTGTGCTCGCTTCGCTTTGGCAGCACATATACAAAGTAGGCACAAATGTTTATTGAAGGGCTATGTTTTTAAATAATGGGCCCTATCTCATCTTTATCCTTTGTCAAACCATTTAACATTGTCCCGTGCTGTAATACTGCCAGCAATCTTAAAACCTTGATAGTAAGATTGATGTTGGGAGACATTTAATATTTTTAAAGGAAAAAAACTCAAAAGAGATACTTGTGATTAGCATCAAAAATAACTATATTCTCTCACTATGTAGGTTTTATTTAGTGTCTTGTCTTTCATTTCACCGCTGAGACCAACATCTTTATAGAGGGCCAGATGGCACCGAGAGATTATGATGATGAAAGGTAACTCACGCTGAGGGCCTAAAGGAAGAACAAACCACAGCTTCCCTGGAAGACCAATTTCAATTACAGACTTACTACCCTTTATCAGATGGGGCTCTGGCTCTGAACCATGTTAGATAACACGTGAGCGGCTAGAGTGACAGCCGTTGTGTTGTTAGGAGCCACTGAGACAAGTACCACTGGTAGCTACCCTGTGAACAACAGAACTGAACCCTGTCCTGTCCTGTGCCGTCCTCATCAGCTCTGACACACTAGAGCTCTTTGCTGCAGTCACTGTGCCAATCCATCAGGTTGATGGTCTTCCTCTTTCACTGACCCCCCACCTTCCCAAGCATGATGTCCTCTCTCCAAGTAATAGTCTCTCCTAGCACGTTATGTGAGGGAAAGCTTTGTCATCTTTGCCTCAAAGGAGCTCTCTGGCTACATCTTCTCCAAGACTTATCTGTTTGTTCTTTCGGCAATCCATGGGATTCTCAATGCTCTTCTCCAACACCACAGCTCAAAGGCATCAATTTGTCTTCGGTCATCTTTATTCAGCGTCCAGCTCTCAGATGTATAACAAGTGACTGCAGGTCCCTGGCTGGAAACTTTCCCAGTTAATACATCGTCCGATGTCCATGGTGATGGTACCAAGACTAGAGTGTCCAAAGAGGGACAATGGAGATGATTCAGGCTCTTCATATCTACGTCTTACAAGGGAACACGTGGGGCACAGTCTATAGAGAGCCATGCTGCTGGTGCAGAGGCCAAGCTTTGCTGGTGGTTTGAATCTACTGGCCACTCTGTGAGAGAAAGAAGGGCAATCACCTCTCATCCAATTCATAGCCTCAGAAATGAGTGAGAGCTCAGATATGAGCTGGTTCCAAATTCACAGCAATGAACTGAGTTGATTTACTTCTCATAAGTACGGCACCTCTATTTCAGCAGTAGGCAAGTCACAGGAAATGACCAAGTATTTAAAAATCTCATTTACCTGAGAATACCTTGTGAAACTCTACACCCAGCTGTTAGCCAGGACTTGCATGGTGCTGTGATTATGAACAGTGGACCTTTCATGCTAGTAGACTAGCAAGAAAGACCTGGCAAACTCCTACTCAATTTCAGTCACTGAAATGCACTGGATTACAAGAGTCTGATCCTGTCATACTGGAGGTCACCTGGCGTGGACTTGTCAGCAGGTAGCAGCAACTCACTACTTTAAGATTGTGACTTTCAGGAGCATTCTTTGCTTGCTATCCTAAGAAACTTTTAAGCATCCTGTATTTTAGGGGACACTGCATACAATTTGTATAAACAGGTTATCAGGAAGAGGTAAAGGATCACTGCAGATTTGTAGCTTTTACTGCCCTTCTTCAAGATTCAGGAATAAATGCTAATTAGGACTAGAGTAGCTTTTTAGAGTCTGCATAAATTCAGCCTGTCAACGTTGCCGATGCCCTTCTGCAAAGTGGAAAACAGTGATGTACAACACACCAGGCTAATGTATAAATAACTGTTATGCTCATCCAGCTGCTTGAGCACATTCAAGAAAACGACATTATGAATGAGCTGCACTACCTGGAGGAAACAGACAGACTAAATGTGGGCTCCTTCACAACTTAATATGCATCTAATGTACAACTTAAGCAGTATCTTCCACACTAAGTGACAGGCAATTTATCTCCATACATCAGGATGTGTCACGAATATGACACAGTTTGGTTGTTGGAGGCATTTAAAATTTTCCAATATAACGGAATTTTCCTATCTGCATTTATTAGCAAAGCTATTTGAAGAAATCAAATTAACAGCCACGTTCATGCTTACGATTGCGGGCACTTAATTAGTTTTAATTTTTTTGTATTCTTCATTGAAGTCTAGCCAAGAGAGAGGTCACCATCAAGAAGTGACGAGAATGAGAGAGACAGAATGAATATGAGAGAGAAGAGAAGAGAAGAGAAGAGAAGAGAAGAGAAGAGAAGAGAAGAGAAGAG
>NW_006399761.1:8993315-9155357 GCF_000299155.1 Elephantulus edwardii
AGAGGAGAGGATAAAAAGGACACATGTTTATTTTGGCATAGCTAGCATCCCTATATTTCTGTTCTGTAAATGATCTCCATTAGTCACAGAACATTTACTTCAATTCAATATCTCTTACATACAGCACTTGCTTTCTGGCAAGACAAATGTCAACAGTTTTTGAAAACTAAGCACTGTTTATTGTCTAGCTAGCACTTGTAAAATAAGCATATTTGACACTTTTGTTATATTTTTTAACTTACGTTATTTTTTTTTTAAAAGAATTCTATAATCCCTGTAATCCAAAGAATTTCTAGAGGAGTTGACAGATTATTGCATGAATGTCTCAGTTACTTTTGGCACCCCTAGAGTGTGAAACACAACCCCAGTTGTGTTCCATAACTATTTATTAACATAAAAATACACGTCTTTTATGGCAATTCAGTGATGCTAAATCCACTGAGGATTATAAATATTTTGTTATTTATTTAAAACAACATTTCTGTATGAATTGATACATCTCAATTGCAATGATCAAAAACCATTTTTGTTCATGGATTTGCCCTTATTCTTGAACCCTGCACAGTATTCCAATGTGTGTAAATGCCATAGTACCATTCATTCACTGACCAATCCAGGAGACATTAAGATAACAGAAATGTGCTCATCATATATAAATATTATACGGTGTAATCAGGAGTGACACCCATTTCCTAAACAACATGCTTCTGGAACTCTATAACTTTGATAAATGTTGACAGTTACAGAAAGGATTCAGGCCTTCTGTTCAGAGGGTCGTTATGAGTTGTGCTCGATTCGATAGCAATCAACAACAATAATCATTATAGAAAGCCAAAAAGATTTTACAAACAGAAAGAAGTAGTCTTGGACGGTTATCAGTGATAGGAGGGAAAGGATGAAAAGCCGTTAATTAAAAAGTAGACAAAAGTATTAAAGTGTAGGAAAAAGTATTGACTTGTGTCAGTGGAAAGACGATATGAAACAGAAAGGACACAGGACAAAATGATGAAGAAAAAGGACGATCTGAGAGGTTCACAAGAGTTACTGAAAACAAAGGAAAATATGATCACATAGCAATTCCTGCAATGGCAGTAATACTACAAAATAAATTATGAATGGATACAAAGACAGGCAAAGAAGATGAACAAGTGTGGAAAAGGAAAGGAAATAAACCCCCCAAAAATAGATATAGAGATTTGGCAACAATTAAACACACATTTGGCAGAGGATATTTCTACCTATGTATTTGTATGTACTGTAAATAAACACATCTCGTCCTTGGACAGAGATGTCTTGGGAGGGTGGAGGGACAGTGCAAAAGAGGAAGACCCTCAATGAGAAGGACTGATTCAGTGTCTGGGGTAATGGGGGTGGGTGTGTCAGAGAAAGTAAGATTGGCACAGGATTAGAGCAGGGTTCAGGGCTGTTGCACATAAGGTCACTATGAGTCTCAGGTGACTAGACAGTACATAATAACAACAACATACATATATACACACTATACAGCATCCAGTGGACAAGATTAAGAAAACAAACCGAAACCAAAAACCTAAAGAGAATGAGTTACCTGGTTTGGACCTTGGGGGTCACTGTTATGTAAGGTAGCAAGATCAAGTAAAATTGTTCACAAAAACAAAGTTCTGTATTCTACACTGGCAAATTGTTTCTTCTTCTTCTTCTTCTTCTTGTGTGCTGTTGAGTCAGAACAAACTCATCGTTGACCCTTCAATGTGTTTTTATAGGCAGTAAATCACTTTGGAGGAAAATGTCCATCATTCTCCCATGAAGCAGTTGGTGGATTCGAACCTCATGCCTTTGGGATTGCAGAGCAGTTTCTTAACACTAGGCCACCAGAGCTGGACCTTAAAAAACCTAAACCTAGCTAGTGATCATCTGAGATAAGCCTATTAAAGTCTAATCCCATGAAGAGTAAGTAAAAATAAAGAAAAGCAAACACTTAAAAAACCAATTAGTTCAAAGGACTAATGCATCCTGAGAATAAAAGCATCCACTATTCAGAGAACAAAAGAGCTAGATGGTGCTTGGCTGTCACTACTAACAGCTCCAACTAGAACCACAGACATTTCTGGAAGGAATGGAAGGAAAATGTAGGACAAAATTAAAAATGATCAAAAAGACCAGAGTAAGACTGACCATTTGATACCATGAAGATGGTTCAGGATAAGGCAAGCTTCAGAGTTTTTGTCCACAGTGTAGCTGTGACATGTAGTCGACTTGATATAATGTAACAACACTAATCTTGGAAAGAGGAACTTTCCTCTCTATACTCATTAATAGCTTTACATCTGAGAGCTAACTTGATATTAGTTTGCATGTCTTGATCCTTTGGTCTTGGAATAATTAACTGGTAATTAATAGGGACTAGAAAAATAAATTATAAACACAACCCCTCAAGGTTGATCTAGAAATATTTAAGGGAAATCCTTTGAGTATCATACTACATAAAGACTTGTTTTCCTACACACAGACTTATTTTCATAGTGTTTTTGTAATAAATTTGCTAAATATGAGACATTTTCTCCAAGTTTAAGAGGCTAGATGTCCATATTCTAGTTTCGGTTCCTAGCAAGAGGCTCTCTGACAGCTCTGAGGGAAAGATCTTTGTCTCTTTCATCATCTGTTCCTGGGTGCTTTGCAATCTTCATGTGGCCTCTATCCACATCCCTTGAGTCCTACATCTGCTCATTTGTATAAAAAATGATTAGATTTCATGATAAATGAAGTAGATGTTCATGAAATCAGCGAGCCATATTTCCTACTCATTTTCCTAAATTCAAACAGCTCTAATGATGCTGTGTTTAAGCACTCGATTGAAAAGGTTGCCAGTTTGAAACTATCTGATCCTTCCTGGCTCAAAGGTGTGGTAGATTATTTCCACAAAGATTCAGAGTCTCTGAAACATGCAAAAAAAAAAAGCCACAGGGAGACAAGACATATTTTTATCAACTTTACAAAGGGGAACTGTCCCTATCAACAGCATCCAAACATAAAACCAATTTCCATGAGGTGTGACATGTCCTTCATGCTCTCACACCTCTATCTACTCATCTCAATACCGATTTTACCAGTAAAGAGTCCCAAATCCCATGTGATAGCTCACAGAACCACATTTGGGAAGGCACAAGGCTATAATTCAGGTTACTAACCATGTCCAGTCAGGACAGCTTCCAAAATGTGCTTGTAGGCACCTGAGACTTAAGCCTTATGGCTTTATGCCAGTGTTACAAAGTTCTCAGTCCTGCCAATATTGGCTCTTTCCTTCCCATAAAACTTGGGCAAAGGCTCTTAGCTATGTTCTTATTTTATACGTGGAGGGCAGTAGTTGCAAGGTCCACTCCACCATATGCCAGGCCTCTGGTTCTCTGCTGTGGCTATAACAGCTATTTCTCTGGTCCTGAAGGATGAGTTGCATCTCCTGCTTGTCCTTCGCTGACAGTGAGATTTTTTTTTCTTTCTGCCTCAATATCCACTCAATTTAACAGAAAGACTAGTCAATTCCCTTGTAGATGGGCTAACACACACTACATCACACATTCCCACCTATCCACACGGCAAAGTCAAATTCAATGGCTAGGAAAGTTCTATTGAAAGATAAACTCCACAAAACTCACTGGGGAATATTTGCTGTACTTTGTCCTGTTGTTGTTGTTGTGTACCATCAAGTCAGAACTGAGCTAGAGCTGACCCTCCAGTAGATTTTCACATTAAGTCACATGGGAGGAGACTAGTCAGCTGATGGATCTGAACTGCATGTCTTTAGGAATGAAGCACAGCTTCTTACCACTAGGCCACCAGAGTTCCGTTAGAACTGAGTGAAGACAATGGATTTGAATTGGCTTGTTCCTAACTATCCTTCTTCTTCTACTGTCCCAGGCAAAAAGGAGATCAATTGTTGCACCATTTAAGACCTCCCCAAGAATTTTAGAACAGATGCACTGAACACATTAGCAATTCAATATTTAAGGTGACCTAATAAACTAGGACTTTAAATTTCCAAAATCTGATGAGATATTTGGTTGCTTTTCAAAGTAGATCGACTATCAGACTTTTAGATGCCTTTAGGTAAACCCACACCTCCCACACTTAGGTTGATATGTTAACCATCTGTAAAATTTTCAATTAATCTGACCCTATTTTTCCTCCTCTAAGACCCTGACAAAATCCTGCTGAGGCAATGTTCTCCCTTACACAGAAAGCAACTAGTCATTACTGTCTTACCAACAGATTTTACTTGTGGTATTTATGGGGTCACTGTATAAAATTAACCAATTCTTACCCAGAAGAGAATGTACTGATTAATGGGAGAAGGTCACTAAAATGTAGATACGATATGATAATTCTTCTAGGAAAGAAAACAACCTTTGTTTTAGACATCTTCATCATTTCTTAGTTTTTAGAGTAATCAATAGGCTAATCTTCATCCAAGAAAGTAGTGACAAGACTGTCCTGAGTCTCAGGATGTAAAATGTAGTAGAAATTTATATGAGAGCTAATGGGTAAGATAATCATTTCAATGAGTGGTCACGGCATCTCAACTCATCTCTGGCTTAAAAGTATCACTTTTGAGATGAAGAGATGAAGAGTTCTATATTTACCGTAAAGCCAGGAGATAATCTCAGTCATAATCCACGTCTCTAGACAGATTATATAAATATCCATTCATGCAGCTTCAAGATACTAATCAGTTTGTGTTTCCATAAGGTTATAAAACAACTCAGAAATTCTGACTGGAGAAGAGGATACAGTGAATACAATTGTTTCCCACATGCAGTATATCATGTCTTTTGTACACAAAGCAATTGTACAGTACATATATAGCCTATAATCACTGGTGATGCAGGGAAGAGGTCAGGTACTAACCATATGACCATTCTTTGGGCATGTTTCTAAAAAGGGACCAGTCCTTGGAGAGGGACATCATGCTTTGGAGGGTGAAGGGACAGTGTAAGAGACAAAGACCCTGGGTGAGATGGATCGATTCAGTGACTGGGGTAATGGGGGGTAGGTGCATCAGAGATACTGAAATTGGTTTAGGATAGAGCAGGCTTCAGAGCTGTTGGACATGGGGTCACTATGAGTTGAAGTTGACTCGATGGCACATAACAACAACAACAGGACAACAGAGTAGAAGTGGCTCATAGTTTCCAAGTGTCATGTTTATAGCACAGACCATCCTATCTTTCCCATTAGCCGCTAAGTGTTTAACCACGGCACCACCAAGGATCTTTGGAAAACAACAAGTCTAATGAAAATATGGAAGAGACCTGTATCAGAAAGACAGAGAAATTACTACTGGTGTGGACTGAGGATCAAACACAAAAGCAAGTCCCTCACAGCTCCCTGAGGATAATTGCTCAGACACAAAACATTTTTTTTTAAAGCAGGATCAGACTTGAAGATAGTGTTCACACAGTGTCCAACTCATACAGCCTTCAATTTCAAAGAGTGTATCTTTGATGTTAAGAGACATGCTTATGACAGTAACTACCATTTATTGAACATTTAGTATTTATTGAGTACTTATTATGAGCCAGATAGTTAAAACATATTCTTACTTTTCATCCAACTATCAATCTTCTTCAGAAGATGTTATACTCATCATTTTCCCAAGGAGACAATGGTGATTTAAGTAGACTAAGGAACTTTTCCTTGATAACTCAAACTATAATTTTCCCATCACACTCAGCTTCTATTGAAATTGCTGATCCGCTACCTTTATGGAAATTTTCGACAACTGAATTGAGCTTGTTGATGTAATTGTGACTCTCTTTATTCTCTTCTGACACGTAAACATCTAGGGAACTTGATGTCTATCTACTTCTCTATCACTACTAGGGACTAGAATGTTCCGAGGCAAGAGTAGAGGCTCTATAAATGGCTGTTTTAGAAATACAGTGGATGATTACAAAGGGGGAAGGTCTTAAATATATAATGCTTGCAAAATGTTCTTGTGATTCTGATATGCATTCAGGCTCCATTCTGTGCAGGCCCACCATAAATCTCTGCTCTCACAACCAGAAGGGAAAAGAAACACTGTTTGTATTTTAGAAAAGAGCAAATGAAAGAGAGAAATTTATGTAGAAGCTCATTTTAACAGACTGACAAAAGCAAAAATGCTATAGCAATCTCATAGCCTATAAATTTGTTAGCTTACAACCAGCTGCTAATAACATATTTTAAGATAGCTGAATGGTCTAAGAGATTGAGGCTTCAGTGGTTTTTTTTTTAATATTAACATTTCCAGCATCAAAAAGTGGGTGACTCTTTGTTAAGACTTGTTGGATGAGAGAAGAAGTTTGTGGAGCCATGTAAAATAGAAATTTCCATTCTTTAGGCAGTAATTCCATACTTTTTCCCCCCCTAGAACTCTTCCCAGAACACGTGAACCCTACATGTAATCATTAACTTATTTTGGTTTGGTTTTAGTATTGTTTTTAAATGTGGTTTTAGTATTGTTTTTAAATGTTGTTTTAAGAGCTGTTGAGTTGAGCACAACTCATTGTGACCCAATACCCTTTCCTACCTTGTACCATTCTAACACTTTCTGATACGCTTGAGACAATTACAACAGTCATTGTCAATCCATCTGGTTGACATACCCATATATTTTTTCTTTAAAAAAAAAAGAAATTGAATCAATAAAATATACCTGGCCTGACTGAATGCAAAACAACTGAAGCTGTTGTAGGCCTGGAAAAGCGTCTGTCATGAGAATGACTGCTCCTCATTCAAACCAATTTGATCATTCAGCTCAATCTACTCCACTTGCCAGGAAGGATGATTAGATCTACAAGCAAGGAATTCTTTCTCCTGCCTGCTATTAAGATGTGAATCCTGTGGTATATTTAGCTCAGGCTACTGTGTTTGTCTTAATATTTCTAAGAAATCTCTTTCCCCTTTAGAACACCCATATAAATTTTCAGAAATATGCTGAGGAGAGATTTTTTTACACCCAAAGAGGCCTTCTAAAGAGACAGCATAAGCAAAAGGAAAAAATAAAAATTAAAAAAAAACAACACTCTTTTCAACACCAGCTGTGCCACTGAATTCTCTAAATGTTCTTTGTTATGAAAGCAGCAAGTCAAGACAAAATAACAATTCAAAGCAAAAAAAGAATCTTGTCATTGCCCCACCCCACCCCCCTTTACAAAAGAGAAGTGGTGCTGACAGGAAATGTGGAATCTGTCTTGGTCACAGGCACGTCAGTGGCAGATTGGGTTTCAAAGGTAGGACTGAATGCAGGGGGCAGAAGTCTAAGCTACTGACATTCTCTGTCTACCCTTCTGGAAGTGACATGCCCTGCAGAGGCCACTCCACTGTGGGGTAAGGTTCTCACCTTTATGCACTTCTCACCTCTCCCAGTCTGTCATGGTGAATCCCATGTTGCTATAGGACATCGAACCAGTTTAGCCATAGATAACAGGATGATGCCGGGAAAGATCCCAATTTTTTCAATGTGGGTGCACTGGGCTGCCAAAAGCAGTGGGGAAAATTGAAGTCAAAGCCCTATTAGGAATTCAATCTACCTCTTAGATTGAGTAGAAGTACTCAAGATGCACGCCAGGCCTAGCTCTTGGAAGGTAGTGTCTGAAACAGGCTCAATGCTGACAGACAACTGAAGCTTTTTGAACGTGTGTCTGTCTTTGTACTCCTGCTAATAATCCAACCTCCCAACTCAGGTTCCTGAAAGGACTTGCTGGGCCTCTTCCAAGTCTCCCATCATAAGGCTTCAACTCATATTTTTCTTCTGTTCCAGACAGTACTCTGGTCTCGTACATTTAAAAAATTCAGATCTTTCCGGTTTTGCTCCATCAGCCATGACAGAACTGGTTCAAACCACTCTTAAGTTCTGCTTGAACTGATCTTGCCAACTCGGCCACTAGTATTGCATTCAAGGAGGGTCACCCACGATGGACAAATGTCAGCCAAATTTCAACAAATTGACAAATGTCAACGTCCAAACCAAAAGTGAACAGCTAAAAAGGGGCCTGGTAAGCTGGAAATGTGCACAGATCACACAGGATATTGCTCAATATATATTAGATGGTGAGCCTCTCTTAAGTAGAAAGAGAAAAAAAAAAATTAAAAAATATATAACACATATGCAAAAATGGAACACAGCACACCAAGGATCATATGGACAGTACAAGTTCAAGGTCATGTCAGATTTAGGTCTGTTGTTTTCAGGTTGTCACGAGTCAACTCCACAGCAAACAACGTCAACTACAAGCATACACATCTACATTGTACTTCTGAATGTTAATCTTTGCAAATGTACATATTTTACTGTCATCACTACCATACAACTACTTTTAGTGATGCATTGAGCAGTCAGTGTATATTAGACCTAGAGCGGTCATAGGGTAATTCAAACATAAAGATTATTATGAGTCCTTGTTCTATCTGCATAGGATATGATCCTGAATCTTCAACAACAACAAAACCTAGAAACAGGCTACTTACGATGATACTTAGAAAGAAAAACAGCGGGGTGGGGAGCCCAGAAGATCCACTATCAGGAAAAGGTAACAAGATTGGTTAGACCCTGGCCTTCCTGTAATCAATTAATATTGATCATAACATGGTTTTCGGTCTGGCTGCTAAAATGTTGGTCTTATGGATTAAAGAAACCTTGAAGTCAGCAATGCCTGTTATTATTCCACCCCCCCACCCCCGCTTTCCTTGCTGGTCATGTGATTTTCCTTCTCTGCAGCTAAGAACACCGGGATAGTTTACAAGGCAACAAATACCTGATAAGCGTACCAGTGACACCAAAATCAAACTCACTGCTGCTTCTTGGATTTGGGCTCACAAAGCAAATCTACAAGACAAGAATGGCTTCAACGAGTCCTCAAGGCTGAAAGCTTTATGGGAGCAGACGGCAGCATCTTTTTTTTCCTTTTTTTTAAAATTATTATTACATTTTAATAGTTTTAATGAACATTTACAGAGATTTTGGGTTCCCATTCATTCATTGTTGCACTGCTTTCTCTACCCTCGTCCCCAGTTCGTTCCCCCCCCCCGCCCCCGAATGTCTGTTTTAATTGTCCAATTGCCACAGTGCTTGTCAAAGCCTGTTCTAATTAAAGGCATCTTTTAATTTGGAGCAGTGATAAGTTCCCTTCATTTAACAGCTAAACATGAAGGCTCGCCACGGCCATGTCCAAATCCAATACCAAATCCAGGACCACAGAGTCAATTCTGAATGTAGCCATCCTCTATGGAATTCCAAATGCTGGCCACCTTTGAGAACAGAATGCCTGTCTTTTCCTGCCGAGCTGCTGGTGGGTGCGAACCACCAACCTTTGCATTAACAGTCCAGCGAGGCTCCTTCTGCTCAGGACAGTCACCACTAACAAGTATCTTAGTTCTCCTTCCTATAACATATTCAGAAGCTTTCTTGTCTTTCAAATAAAGATCATCACCTTCAAGAAAAAAAAGCCATTTGTTTTTTCATGAGTATACAAAGCCATACATATTATAGAGACGTAACAGAATACATTATATATAGAGAGAGTATATGTGTGTGTGTGTATAACATGTATATATATTATTTAGGGATATTATAATACATATAATTATGTATATATTATTAGGGATATATATCATAATGTATATATATAATTTAGAGATATCATAAGGAGTTGCACTTCCAACCCAACTAGACATGGTTCGAATCCACCAGCTGCTCTGCAGGAGACAGATGGGCAATCAGCCTCTGGGAGCTTTACTGTCTATGAAAACCCACTGCAAGGTCAGCCCCGGTCGGCTCTGAGTCTACGATACTTCACCATAACAACAGCAGGTATATAAAGTGGCATTTGTTTTTCCTCACACCTGTGAATTTTGAAGCTCACTAGCAAAGTCCATCTAAAACAGAACAAATGAAAATCATGCTCAATAACAACAGATTTTGTTCTTTGGAAAGAGTGTAATTTTTCCCAGGCAGTAACATCCTCTCTCAAGCACAAAACCTTCTAAAGTGATTTCCCAGAAATTTCCCAATGATTTTGTTTTAAAAGTGATCACTTGCTCTTTTTGAGAGAATAGAGCAGGGGTAAAATACTATCCTTCTGAATTGTTCTCACTAAATCTAAATCATTTTGAAGAATTTTTTTCTCACTAAATCTAAACGCTAGGCTTTAGAACTTAAACACACAAATCATAAGGAATTACTCTGTTGGCATAACTTCATAAAACATGAGCATTACCAGGTCTTGTAAGATAAAATATATGTACTAAAGTACTGAAGGGAGCTCTGCTGGTCTAGTGTCAAGAAACTGTGCTGCGATCCCAAAGACATGTGGTTCAAGGCCACCAGCTACTCTGCGGGAGAAGGATGTGCAATCTCCTGTCATGCGATTAACTGTCTCTGAAAACCCATCGGAGGGTCAGCTATGGATCAGTTCTGACTCCACAGTACACAACAACAACAACAAAGTCTTCCAGAAAGCCCAGATCCTTCCACGGAGAACGTGACATGCAGATCCTGCCGTAGGAGGCTCAGAAGGACCAGATGCGATGGAGACTGCAAGGTCTCGTTCCAAACATGTCACTAGTTGGCTCAACTGGTAAGAATAAAAGAATGAGTTTAAATATTTACAGTCTCCTAAAACCAACTCGGAACATTCAGGTAAGCAACCAAGACATTATTAATTACTTAAAAATGTGATTTTTTTTTTTTTACATTTCTTAGAGGTAACTTGTGGTTGCTGTGATGCTAAATACTGTGACCCTGATGTGCCAAATGCAATAATGGTCACCCATGATGGACAGTGTTCGGTGGAGCTCCCTGATTAAAACAAGCTTGGAAGCAGGAGTGGCATCCACTTCTGAAATAGCTTGCCTCCGGAAACCCTATGATTCATGGCCTCTGAGACCTGAGGGCTGCTGTGTATTGGAACTGGCTAAAGAGCCATGAGTGAATGTGAAGAAGGAAGAAGTGCTGTTATCTTTCATGGTGCATCAATGACATCTTGTCTCCTAAATCTGCTCTCTCTCCCTAATGACAAGAGAAACAAGGTGGTGGCCATACTGGTTTCTCGTGATACCTTTAAACCCACTACTGTGCATCATGGTATAAACCTAATTCAAGCCAGACAGCATGATGTTCAAAGAAAGCGGAATGAGTCTGGCCTATTTGCTTGAACTAAAGCGAGATTAAAAAGGTCCTGGTGGCATATTATAAAACGTACTGGACTACACACCAAAAGGTCAGTGATTCAAACCCACTCCTTTCTCCTATTCTACAAGATAAAGATATTCTACAAGATAAAGGCAATCTTCTTCCACAATTATTCACTGTCTTGGAAGCCCGATGGGGGGCGGCTAAGAGGTGGACCAGACATCGGATTTGGAAAGGGAGGCAATTCCTCAATGGAATTCTGATGGAACAGATATTCAGAGAAAACATCAGGGAGAGGAGACAAGTTACCTAAGAGTGGGTCCAGTCAGAAGCATCATACTGTTTACCTGCAAAAAAGACTAAAAAACCCCACAGAAATCCAGTGATAATTCTTGAATTCTGAGAGCATCAGGGATAAGGAAAAACAAAACAGATGAAATACATACTGGAAGGAAAAACTGAACAGAGAAAGGAAATAAAGAGAGCCACAGAGTGGAGGTGCCCTGTCACCCTGCCTGGGAGTTGCCCATCAGCAGTCCCGAGTGAGGAGGTCCCGAGGCAGTGACACAGAGTCCCTGAGAGGAGGCAGAGAGGGGGTAGAAGGACATGAAACGAGGAGAGCAGGAAATGAACTAGATCTAAGAGGAAAAGGGCAGGAAGGAAGGAGAGGTCTCCAGGGAACCCTGGTGACCGCAGAGCAGTGAGGAAGCCTGGCTTCAGACACAGGACTGACTATGCCCCTGTTGCTGACTATCAGAGCAAATACAGGCCGTAAACATCCCTTCATTTGTTTGTTGATTTAATTTCTTCTTCAGGTACTCGCCTAATAGTCAGGTGGAGGTGGTTACGGTCTGGAGTGATTCTAAACCAAAGACAAACAGTTAAGAACCCAGAATGGGCCCCAAGCAGCACGGCCTCATGTAGCCTGGGACTAGGAAGGTACACATGGTGACAGATTACCACGGCCTACCCCTTGGCCAGCGACACAATAGATGATCCATTTAAGAAAGGGATAAAAATAGAGACTAAATAGCAGTAAAACCTAGGACTAGACCGACCTGACCCGTGGAGACAGGAAGAAGCCCCAGACTTAAGACACGTTTCCACAGTGGAACCGAAGCCACTCCCATGGGCACCTTCCACTCAAACAGAAGAACTTAGAACAGTACAGGACAGTCCTGAACTAAGTGCTGCTTCTACGGATCTACCACAGGAGACCAAGGGTATCACGGGCCTAAAAGCAAACAGTAAAACTCCAGCAGTAACAGAAGGGGTGGACTGGGGGAATTGGGAAAGGCAGAGTGGAAATGGGAAGAGTTGTTGATACACGGAACAGACACCAGAGTCACAGAATAATCCGCATATGAATCACTGAATGGGAAACTCATTTGCTTTGTAAAATTTCAATTAAAATACTATAACCTGCTCAAAAGAAGTATAAAGAGGATTAAATAAGGTCAGCTGAAACTGGTATGGCCTACTTTCTATTGCCTTGTCCCAGGCTCTTTAAGTCTGTGAGATACACCTTGTGCCTTTACACTTTCTACTCTTTATATTAAACCAACTCAAATCGTGTTTTGAGACTTGCGAGACAAAGAAATAAAACTTTGCTTAGCGACTCATAAATATAGCTTCGTTTTGATTGGCAGTTACAGAAGAAAGAAAACACCATGTAGGGCTGAAGGGGTCTTTTCACAGACAAGAGATTGAAGGTGAACTTGGACAATGGCGCCAGTGTAGGTCTGTAAGGCAAGGGGACCAGGTGGAAGGGCAGATGGTTGTAGCTCGAAGCAGAGAAAATGGGCCAAGTTCTCCATGCCCGTGGGATACAAAGATGGACGGGGAAGAGAATGTTGGCCAGAAAAGACATCAAGCCCACGGGAGTGGACCAGGCAAGAGGCCCGAGTCTCCCATATGCTGGCTTTAAAAGGAGACCTTTGCAATGCTTTCTTAAATGAGGTCTACAATATGATATACAAAAAAGAGCTCCACTTACGTGACTTTCACACCAGCCAAGGAAGAGAAGTGGCTCGAAGGAAGCAGAGAAATCATTCTTGACTCTGGTCAATTGAAGAGCTTGGATTGGTATTTGATGTCTTGTGTGGTCAACCAAAGGTATGTGGTTCAAATCCACCAGCTGCTCTGCAAGGGGGGGGAGGGGTGGAGCGGTGATGGACAATCTCCTCACATGAAATTAACTGCCACTGAAAAGCCACTGGAGGGTGGGTCAGCTATGGGCCAGTTCAATGGTACAAAACAACAGCAAGACAATTACAGAGACACAATATCAATTTAGTAATTAAATTATATAGATGGTTTGGCTATTGTGTCGGACTCTATGAAAGGCCCTATTTCTGTCACTCTGATTATTAAAAAAGCTTAGTTTTGGGACCAACACTGTTAGCAATTTAATTTTTTTTTTTTCAGGAAAAAGTATGAACGCAGTCCCCCACTACCACAAATTATGCAGTCGAGTTTCCCACGTTTGGGGAAATCTCAGGGGTCAGCATATCCGGAGTGCAATGGACAGCCCTTGCCCTGTAAAAACTATCTTCAGGATCTTGGTATCTCCCCAGCTGGATAAGGATAATAATTTGATTCACGTTCTGTTTCCTTAAGGTAAATGCTGCTTATAATTGGATTTATGAAATGTCAGATCTGGTAAAAAATCTCACATACTTATCAAATCTAATTTCTTTTTCATGTCTGAATACCACATGTGTATTTGCTGGATATTTCCTTTAAAAAGAACAACTTTTTAGCTTTTAATGGAATTTTAAAAATTAGTATTATTAGTACAAATGAAAATCCAGTATTGTTCGTATTACAAAGTATTCATTTAGGAAAATGATCACCTCAGTCCCACCTAAAATTAACTGGCACACACATGTTATTAGCTTCTGTTCTAAATGACAAATTTTCCTTTTCTCTTGTCATTCAATAACTCAATTCATTGACATGGAGTTAGAACTGGCCTACAGCTGATCATCTAGCAAGTTTTGGGGGCCTGTAAATCATGCTAGCTAATATTCCCACTCCCAAGAAATATGATCCAACAGAACTTGGAAACTATGAACAATATTAATAGAACATGCAAGCAAAACACTGCTCAGTGTCCTTAATAAGTGGCTAGAACAAGATCTTGCTAGGAAATTGCCAGAATTTCAAGTAGGATTTAGAAGTGGTCATGGCACCAGGCATATCACTGCTGATGTCAGATGGATCTTGGCTGAAAGTAAAGGACAGCAGAAGAACATCTATTTATGCTTTATTGACTATGCAAAGGCATTTGACTGTGTGGATCATAACGTGTTAGCTCATAATGAGAACAATGGGAATCCCAGAGCACTTCCTTGTGTTCATACAAAACTTTAACCTAGACTAGCTGTGGTCTAGAGGCTATCGTGCAAACAGGGCAGGAGAACAACACTCCATGGTTCTAAATTAAGAAAGGAGTGCATCAGGGTTGCATCCTACCTCCAGCCCTATCTATCTGTATGCTGAGCAAATTCTTCAAGAAGCTGAACTCTATGAAGAAGAATGTGGAACCAAGAACAGAGGGAGACTCACTAATAACTTGCATTATGCTAATGACACAACTTTGCTTGCTGAGAAGTGAAGAGACTTTAGAGTATTTGCTGCAGAAAGTCCAAGAATACAGCCTTCTATATTATCTGCATCTCAGCATCAAGGATGCAGAAGTTCTTATTACTAGACCAACAGGCAACATCACGAGAGATGGAGAAAAGATTGTCACTGTCAACGATTTCATCTTACTTGGATCTATAATCAACATTATTGGTACCAGCAGTCAGAAAATCAGGAGACGCATTGCACTTGAAAAGTCTGCAGTTAGGGGGTTTCTCCAAATTATTGAAGAGCAATGATGTCAGTTTGAGGACTAAGGTGCACAGGATTCAGGCCATAGTCTTTTTTTACCACTTGCAACACATCTGAGAGAGGGTCAAGGAATAGAGATGACAGAAGAAATGATGCCTTTGAGCTACAGTGGTGAAGAGACCTGAATATCCCACAGACTGCCAAAAGAACAAGCAAATCTATCTTGGAGAAAGTGCCTCCAGAGTGCTTCTTGGAGACAAAGATGATAAAGCTTCATCTCGCATACGTCAGGTATGTTGCTAGGAGGGACTATTCCTTGGAGAGGAATGACATGTTTGGGGAGGAGGAGGGATGGTGAAAGAGAGGAAGACCTTCAAGCAGATGGACTGACATCTGCATGTCACAGATGGACTGACTACTACCATGGGCTCTAGTGGGTCAGGAAGGGAGAAGATGGCACAGGACAGGGTCAAGTTCAGATCTGTTTTTCTGTGAGTCAGACTCTACGCAAGGCCACCTAACAACAACACACCACGTGGGAGGAGACTGACTGTTCATCATTCTCCGCTGGGGCCGCTGGTGGGTTTGAACCATCAGAGAGACATGTCTCTCGGTTAGCAGCACAACTCCTTACACACGACATCACCAGGGTTCTCTCCACTCATTAAGGATGATCATAACGGCTTTTCTTTTTAATTTTAAACTTATTTTCATGAAAGTTTACAGAGACTTTGGATTTCCATTCATTCATTGTAGTACTTTTCTCCTTTCCCAACCCTCCCCCCACCAATTTGCTTTTCTTTTTGAAAAGTGAAAGAAAAAATTCTTTCTTTGTTATTCTATCCCTCCCCCATCCCCAAGTCCACTCCACTATGCTACCTTCATTCTGGACTCCTGTCATGACAATAATATCTAATCACGTCAGCCCTCTTTTGTAACAGTGGCATTATGCCCTTCTTGTCTTTCTGAAATCCATGCTAACAAGCAACCATCTATTCTTTGGGAGTCCCCAAACTCTTCCCCTAAAAGAAAATGTCACCAGGCTTGCTCCACATAAACCAACTGACTCAGAGTTCTCACTATTGAAGAAAAACATCCATATATAAAAAGATGCCTGCATACAATTCTATTCCCTCCCCCTGCCAGCCCTGAGATCCTTCATAATGATCCTGTTCTCTACTGTGTTATGTCTGTCTTTGATTGTTACATGTTGACATGCTCACACAAAGACAACTCTTAAAACACTCTGGATGGTCACGTTGCTTCAACCTTCTACTGATAAAAACAATTTTACAGCAGCCCTCCACTGAGGACTGTATGGGAGGAGTCTTCATGAAGGCATGCTGTGGTTGCTCAGAGAGAAAGAACCCTTTTGGTCCAAGTTGTCCAGAAGCTCGATTCATTATTACCTGAAGTGGAATACTGTTGCTGTTTGGTGCCATTCAGTCGATTACAAGTCACAGTGTCCCTAAGAATAACAGATCTGAACCCTGTTCCTAT
Source organism: Elephantulus edwardii (assembly GCF_000299155.1). Classification (NCBI taxonomy): domain Eukaryota; kingdom Metazoa; phylum Chordata; class Mammalia; order Macroscelidea; family Macroscelididae; genus Elephantulus; species Elephantulus edwardii. The sequence goes on from NW_006399761.1 coordinate 9,009,802, forward strand.
CCTGTGCCGTCCTCCCAATTTCTAGCACACTCCTACCCACTGTTAACAGTCACAAGGTCAAACCATCTTCTGGAGGGTCTTCCTTTCCTTCTTGGACACTCCAGCTTTCTCAGAATGATGCCTTTTTCCAAGGTCAGGCCCTTCCTGACAACATGCCCACAGCATGTGAGATGAAGTTTCATCATCCTGGACTCAGAGGAGAAAACCAGTTGCATTTCCTCCAAGACAGACTTATGTGGTCCACTAGCAAGCCATTGGATAGACAGTGCTCTTCTCCAACATCACAATGCAGAGGCAGGGATTCTTCCCCAAATGGAACAGGGCATTTAACTCTATGCCAGTGTATTTTCCTTGCAAGGCTTAGAACAGTTCTCGAAAAGCATGTGTTGAAATGTATAGGGTGAAGTCTTCCTTACCAATCTATCTTTGGTCATGCCTTAACTTTGAGTTAGAAATAGGGCTAGAATAAAACAGAGCTAAGAGACACATCATGAAGCTACATGACTACCAAGACTTAGGAACAAACCTCTTTTACGCTTGCAATGCAACATCGCTGTTTCATTTTCTCTGCTACAAAGCACATCCCTTACCGGATAAATTAAAGCCTTCTTGTTAGAAATATTCCTCTATAAAGCCAAGTACTCTAATCTGTGTTTGTCTCTGTTACTTTCTTTAATATGTAAGTCAATTTTAGCAAGCTTTAAATAGAGCCAGATAATGAGAAAATCATCTCATAATTAAAGAGAAAAGAGTTCAGGAATTTCCTGCCAACATACACTGTTAATTTTGTAATCCGTATGCTGTAGGGTTGGGGTGTTTTTTTTTTAATTTTAGTGGGGGTTTGTTTTCAGACTGTTAGATTTCCCAGAATAATGTTTTTAATAAAACAGCCCCATTGAGTGCAATTTTCTTCCTTTAAATGAGCACTAAATTCTGAATCTGGGACTTCTGTAAAATCCTCACTGGGAAAAAAATATCTCAAGACTAAGATAGTATCTGTTGTTGTTATGTGCCGTCGAGTCATCTGCAACCCACAGCAACACTTATGTACAGCAGCTCTGATGCCTGCCCTGTCCTAAGCCAGTCTCACTAATTCTGACATACCAACTCCCATGGCTCCAGTTCCTGTATCAACCCATCTCATCCGGGGTCTTCCTCTCCTCCACCATTCCAAGCATGATGTCCTTCTCCAAGGACCAATCTCTCCAGACCACATGCCCAAAGCATGTGAGACAGAGAGTAAAATCAAGTTAGCATCTCGCTTAAAGAAATTATGTGATCAGAACGTCAGTCCTGCCTTTGTATTTAATATGGACACGAGGTATCTAAATAATCATGGACACTGTCACTTCACTTCACAGGTCAATACTGTTCTTTGATTCAGCTTTATAAACATATTCAAACACTTGAAGAGAGAGTGGCCTCGTGAGTCAGGAGTTTCATGGTCTACCCAAAGGCTAGCAGTCTGAATCCACCAGCTGCTTTTCGGGAGAAGGATGGACAATCTCTTCTTACGTGACTGACAGCCTCTGAAAACCCACTGGAGGGTCAGATATGACTTGAGAGTGACCCCATAGCACATAAAAACAAAAACAAAAAAAATACGTTCAAGCTCCCCATGCGTATTCTTCTTTTCCTTCCAAGAATAAATATTCAAGAGACTAAAAATAAAGACCACATCCCTTCTCTATTAATGTAGCTTCTTGTAATTCCTACCCAAGGATTTGAGCATATCTAGGTGTTAAAAATCGCAGGGCTGTGTAAAGGGGGGGAAGAGAGGCAATACAAAGCCACTGGAAACCAACTTGAAGAAACATACTCTACTGATCTCGCCTCACACTGCAGTTGGGTACGTACATTCTCTATAGGAACAGCCCAACTCTAAGCTGTACTGTCTTACATATTTCAAAACACACTTTGTCTGAAAGAACAAACTGGCTATTTCCAATCTGTCTCACCGAACACTTACTGTTCGTGGAAAATGAGGTTTGGTGCCTCGGCGGAACAGCCAAGGGCTTTTTGCTCTGCTGACTACCATTTGAATCTTGGCCCCATCTGACAGTCTTTTTCTTTTTTCTTGACAACTTTACGAGGTTTCTGTAAGTGTTGTGGTACCTGCTGATTTCTTCCACTTGGGATTCTGCTCTTAGGCGAATGCATGCACAAGGGATTTGAAAGCATAATATTTTGACGGCCATAAAAGTATCTTATTTTCCAACTATGTACAAGGATGTGGAGGGGTAGAAGGAAGAGTAATGGGGAAGTTCTTTAAAACCCTGACTCAGCCCTGTTGTTGTTGTTGTTGTTTGTACTTTAGAGTTGGAACCAACCCATCTCTGACCCTCCAGTGCATTTTCAGAGGCAGTTAACAGTACGGAGGAGACTGCCTATCCTTCTGCTGCAGAGCAGCTGGTGGCCTTGATCCATGTACCTTCAGGATTGCAGCACAGCTTCTTGCCAATAGAACACCAGAGTTCCCCAATTCAGCCTTGGATTATTACTTAAAAAACAAAGCACAGACAAAGCCCCGCCTCCAAAGATCTGAACACAGTGTGTTCGGTTTTGCACCTCTAAGCCATCAGGGTCAGTGTTTTGAATCACAAGCTATTCCGGGCAAGAATCATGAAGGCGTCTTCTTTAATGAAAATGTTTGTCTTCAGAAGACAAATGAACTGCTGCCCTATGCCAAGTAGAGAACACTGACTTTTACTTAAGGGTTTAAATTAGAAGAACAACTGTGTTTGAAAAAAGCTTCCCAGATTATCATTGTATTGACAGCCAAGTTCTGGGTCACCTCACTTCCGTGGGTAACAAGTGTGTATAAATGTAAGAGAAAGTTTTAGTTTAGGGGGGAGATAATAAGGGAGATGGGTGGAGGAAGCTTCAGAAGAAAGGGGGGCAGGGGGAATAATCTACTTCATTTAGCTTTCATTTAAAAAAGTGTCAATTTAAAATCTATGTTTATCTTGGGGAGTCTGGGTAACATGGTGTGTAAGGTTATCGAGCTGCTGGCCCAAAGGTTGATGGTTCTACTCCAACTGCAGCTCCTTGAAGAAACATGAAGCAGCCTTCTCATAAAGATGTATGTCTTCATAAACCCCATGCAAGGATGAAGTAAGTCAGGCTGGGTTAGGGACATCTTCATTTTATGCGACTCACTCCCCCCAAATTGAGACAGATAATAAACTGAGGCAGCTCTGGCTTACATGCGAGTCTACTCAAAGCTCATGGTATTTCTAGGAAACCATTCTGTTACTTTGGAACAATGACATCTCTAGCCTTGAGTCTTCCAGGGGCCAAAATTAAAGGATGTCCCAGAGGCTGGCTGGCTCAGTCACTGCTGTTCAAAGCATTGAGGGGAAAGGGGTGAACTTACTAGAGAAACTGGACAGAACAGTACTGAGGATGTTGACTTCTCTCTGGGCTAAAGCAAACACAAATCCTCACCAAGGGGCCAATATGCACCATAAGGGTAGATGGGAAAAGAACTGAAATCGTCAGCAATTTCACCTTACTCGTATCCACAAATCCTTGGTACCAGCAGTAAAGGAGTTAAAGGCGGGGAAAAAAGACATAAAATGGCACGGGGAAAATCGGCTGTCAAGGCTGGCAACACAATTTTAAGGAGCAACAATATCAGAATAAAGATTAAGGAGTGCATGACCTAATCCATGATCGTTTCAATTCTCTGCTATGCATCTGAAAGTTGGAAAACTAATAAGGATGACAGAATTCTTGTCTTGGAGTTTGTGGTGTTGAAAAAGACTACTGAATAAACCATGGACTGTCAAACAAACAAAGAAACATGCCTTGGAGAAAGTGAAGCCAGGGTGTTCCTTAGAGGTAAAGACAGTAACCCTTCATCTCACATGCTCTGGACATGTTTTCAGGAGGGGTCAGTCCTTGGCGAAAAATATCTCGTGCTCAGGAAGGTAGAGATTCAGTGAGAAAGAAAGACCCTGAACAAGGTGGGACTGATGCAATGACTACAACAGGCTCAAGTGCATCAGTGATGATGAAGATGGATGATGAGGATGGAGACGACAGGATACGGTACAGACTTGCTGACTGCAGGGTCGCTGTCCATGGTCAGCTCGATGGCACCTGACAACAACTTTCCAAAATTACCCAAATTCTTTTTCATTGGTACCAAAGATCAAAATGGAACCAGTGTTCACTGAATAATGTACCATGTTCCTGAAACAGCTGTATCACAAGAAACAAGTAAGTCCCTGCTGTCATCATGCTGATTCTAGCTCACAGAGACCCTAGAGGCCAGAGTAGACATGGTAGGGTTTCTAGGGTTGTACGGCACCAGACTGTCATAATATGATCTTGCAGACAAGAAGGTTTGAACGATCTACCTTTTGGTTACCAGTCAAATGCTTCACCGCTGTGCTACCAGGAATCCTTTCACACCTGCATCCTTTAAATGCATTATTTGAGTCTGTATTTATGTCAAACATATGTAATATGTTTGCTTTTTTTCATTTTACCCACAAAAGGGAGTGTGGTTTAGAGGCAATTCCTATCATAAAATCCAAGTTGTTGCTATAAGCCATCAAGTCAGAACCAACTCATAGCTGAACCTCAGCAGCTTTTCAGAGGTAGTCAATTACACGGAAAGAGAATACCCATCATATCCCCCAAGGAACAGCTCATGGATTAGAACCATATGCCTTTGGCTTGGCAGTGCAACTCCTTAACACTAAGAGAACCTTGATATTCATATTCCAAAATCTCGTATCCTTCCAGAACATCATTTTATATGCATTTTCTCTTTTCACCATTATTTCAGTGGCAGAAAAACTAGGCATTTGCCCCAGCTGCATACAGCGTGCTGCAGAGGTATGCCTGCAAGTGGTCATTATTATTCGATGCCTTACCTGCTTGAAAGACCTCTCGTGACAATGACAGCCCTCTGCTCACTCATGCCACACTCCATCATTTCTTGCACTGGCTGAACTTAAAAGTGCAGCCTCGGTGCAATGAGCCCCAGAGCACGAGTGGGCATTTTCTCCACCTTGGAGAATGCTCTGGTCTCTAAGATCGCACTGCTTTTGGGACGGCAGGGATTACACAGAGGACAGGGGCCCTCTCCATCTTCCCTGAGGACAGAATGAGAGCTAATGAGCTTCCACAGCACATGTGACATTTAGACTGAGTGCTGGGGAAACAGTCTGATAACATGGGCTTGTCTTCAATTCAAGTGTGGAAGAGAGACCATGCCCTGGCACCACAGTACTTAAGCTGTTGGCGATGAAATGAAAGGTGGGTAATTTGAACCCACCAGCAAATCAGCAGACAAGAGACGGGGCAATCCTAAGGCTTTGCAGGCTTGCAAATTCTGCGGATAGTTCTGCTCCAGCGTCCAGGGTTATTACGAGCTAGAATGGACAGTAAGGGGGTGGAAAGAGGCCTTGGATGAACTCTCACCTTACCTTCTCAACTAACTGATACTATTCACACTCAACCAGTCTAGCATGGTGACAAGAGAAAGACTCCGAAACCAACTCCAATGGCTCACAGCCCTGTAAATGTGTGTGGCATTTTAAAAAAAATTTCTGAAAACCGATTTGCCTTTCAACCTTCCAGTATCTTCTCACTGTCCTTCTTACTTGGTGTATTCTCTGAGAGCAACGCCAAGAGAAAGGCTTATCCAAAAAGAAACTGAGATAAGGAATAATAAATTCAGGGGGGAAAGACATCGGGTTTATTCTGGGCTTAGAACTCAGAGCAAATCTAGTGATCTATACACCATGAATACTTATCCCCCTCCAGAACTTTTATCAAGACAAATGCACATAAACATAGGCTATTTTATTTTTCAGTTGCCTAGAATATGTTTTCTTAGGCAAGTCAAAGAACTTTGGTGAGTTAGTAGTTTTAGATCCAGACAAGGGGGCCAAAGAGAACAAAGAATTCAAATGCTAATAAGAAGAGCAAATCTCGCCTGCCTGGCTGAACCAACAGACAAACCACTGTAAATCACAGTAGAATGTAAAAAGAGTCTATTATAAAAACCCTCCCCAATTGCTTCAGGGGTGTGAAATATCCACTCTGCCTTTTCAGAATGGAGAATCTTGTCTGGGAGCTCTTTTTGAATAAAAGTTACAACTTTAAACTTTCTCTCTCTTTTACTGACTTCTTTCTCAGCCACACCGCTGGACAAATAGTAAGAAGTTCTGCTTCCAACCCAAAGGCATGCAGTTCGAATTCTCCAGAAGTTCCTTGGATCAATCCCCTGGAACGTAACAACACCATGAATTCTAGACTATTTATGACATTTAAATTAATAATCGTATGTTTCCATTAATTTCATTTTCCTCTGAGATGTTAGCATTCTTGGTATCTCAGAATGGTGATTTATAAGTCACTTTTCACTGTGATAGGCAATTTTCACATAAGAGTTTATAGACCCTTAGCCAGCTTAGATAGAACAGAGGCTAATTCCCAGAGCATTAACTGTGCCCCATCCTGTTCTCACCACGACAGTCACATCCCGAGCTCCGGACACCACAGGGGACAAGTGCCTTTTAACACTGATCCCAAGGGTTAGTCATCTGTAATTACTTTTAGATCAAGTTGGCCAAACTTTGACATCAATCTATGTGTTTAAGCGGATTGGTAACCCAGCACTCCTTTTTGTTTGCTACATGGCATGGGGAACGTTTTCATTCATTAGACATTTTGTGGAGGAACTATATTGATGAATTCACTTTAGGGGAAATGTCTAGCCTATGCTACTTCTGCGATTTTTTTTAAGGGGAGGAAAGGGAACTAGATGTTATCAGGATTAATTCAGTGAGGGAAACAATTTGGCCATGGTGGCAAGGTCCGTGAAAAAGCCTCTGTGAGTTGCATGATGGTGAAAGAACTTAAGGGTTAAAAGTTATGCTGAAAATTATTTTCTCTGAGTTCTTGTGAAGTATGAAGTTTTCTGACCCCCGTTTCCATCTGTCAAGGAAAAGCATTGGTGAATTCTGTATGACATGGTGATACGTATGTGTGTGTGTATACAAATGGATACTCAAGATGAATTTGACGAGAAAATCAAAGAGGCAGGTAACATCTAGGTTTCTGAAGTATACACTGAGAGACTACTATCTTTGAAAAAAGTTGCAGGAAGCAATCCATTTCTCTGGAGGGTCCTTTATCATTCCCTGTGACTCTACTATTCTTCAAAGTTGAAGGAAGGACCTATTTTGTAGACTAAGCCATTTCTCAGGATCTCAGACCTCACTCATCGTCCTTGCTCCAGACCCCATGCAATATTCACCTCCGTGTCATTTAGTGTGGCACAACATCACAGGCATCCTAAACAACTTTCATCTGAGGAGATGAAAACAGAGCTTAAGATGGAGCTCACACCACAGCTTAGCAACCTGTTCTACACCGGCACCAGAGGATGAACCTGCTGCAACATGATGTAATCTCATGCAATGAACTTTCCTGTTGCCCCCAATACACTCTAGGGATGTGTGTGAGAGTTCGCTCTCAGCATCTTGTTGGCAGCTGTACATTTTCTTTCCCCGGCATTCAGCAAGAGGAAACGCAGCAAGTTTCACCCCCCCACCTCCATACTTCCCCCTCCCCGTTTGGACTGTGACAAACTTTGGAGCCAAGTGCTTCATTGTTTGTGGGTAAAACTCAGCAGACTAGTTCAGCTAAGTTCTACATATTCATCAACAGCCACTGCCAATGAAGACACAAACAGAGCAAATTCGTATTTTTAAAAACTTGTGTCTTTAGAAAATTTCTATGAGGCTTTGATGAAAAACAGAACTCCACAGCTCGAGAAGCCGATATTGTCTCAGCGTTCGGCACAATCGTTCTTAAGTACATCTGTGCTGACTCCCTTTCAGGAGTGGATGGCTGCGCTCTGAATCAAAGCCACACTCTTTTGTGTGGAGGGGGAACAAATCTAAATTTTGCGATTCCCATTTAAGCCGAGAATCAGCTTTCTATACTCAAACAGAAGGCACAAATTATTTTACAGTTAACAGCAATGAATGACTTAGAAATAATGGGGAGTTTTGGAAATTTTTTTAAAAAAGGAAGATTAAATCTCATACATAAATCAAAAGGCCACATTAAAAGACGTCTGTAAATAAGGCGACAGATTCATGTTCTAGATTAACAAAGCATTCTATGAGAAGTAGGGATCTCTGGTGGCCAAGTGGGTAGGGAGTTGCACTGTCACTCTAAAAGTGAGTGGTTCCAATCCACCAGTTGCTCTGACAGACTCCAAAAGTCCAATGGAGGGTCACCTCTGTGGAGAGTCTGATGCTGAAGTAATAATGTGAGTTGATGGTTTAAAATCTGAACTCTACTTTGCAGGACACTTAGGCTCAAACCACTTGGCATGAGGGAATTTCAGGGTTTTAAGTCAGAAATCAGTAAGGTTGAAACAGACTGGTTAATGTGGTGTTTTCATTAAAGGCTTTGGATAGTATAGTTACACAATTTTAGCTGGAAAAAAAACTTTGTTGGGCAAAGTGTGAAAAACAACAGTAACTTGTATGGAGGCCCAGAGAAAAGCTGTCAGCAGAGATTTCATTTTCCCAAGAACAAAATATCCAGATTAAAATACGCGCACTCTTTCCTTGATGGGAATCTCACTGGGAGAGCAAAGTTTGAGGGATTCATGAACAATCAGGCTAATCTTAAGAACCGTATCTCCACTGGGGCCTTAAAGCAAATGGCCTTACGCCTTCCTTACGCCGAAGTCCTGATTACCTGGTTCTGAAACTGTGTTTCCCTCTCTTAAGTTCTTAGAATATTTGAAAAGAATGTAAAATAAGACAGGAGCGCTCTTTTTTCTTCTTGTTTTTGCTTAAAGATTCACTTCATACTTAACAGGTATCAATACAACAACATCCTTGGTCTCCACAGAGAACACATTCGCTCTGTCATTCCTCGAAGACCCGCTGTGGGCCTCTCGCCTCCACCAAATAACACTCTGCAGAGTAAAGGAGAGAAGCCAGATGGGGCGTGAGAGGGAAAAGAGAAAATCTACGTGGCAGCCTAATGCCACCGTACCGTGGGGACCATCTTATGCAGTTCAAATAATGGCTTTTTCGAAGTGCTGGGAAATTACAGCGAATATAAATGACAAATCTCCCTCACTTCATTGGCCCCAAGTTGGAACCAACTCATAGCTGATGGTCCAGCCGCATGTCAGGGGTTGGTTATCACACGGGAGGATCTTGCTCCTCATTCTCCCACGGAGCCACTGATGGAGTTGAACTGCCTAACTCTGGGGAGGCAGCGTAACACCCTACTGACTAGGCCACCAGAGAAGGAGGGCTAAATGACGATTCATTCACAAATAATGAAAAGGTGGGTTAAAAACAGGAATGAAGTCTTTTATTGTTTTATTAGAGAGGGTTATGGGGCTTAATAGAACAATTTATAGGTTAATTTTATGTATCTGTCTGCAATACCAAATTAGTAAAATAAAAGGATATCACTGTTGTTAAGTGCCGTCAAGTTGTAAACAACTCTTAGCAACCCTATAAACAAAAGACCTGAACACTTGTATAACTTTCATCGTTTCTCCACCTTCATAGAGTTCCCGGAGGCAAGCTCTTTAGGAAGTGGATGCCACTCCTGCTTCCAAGCTTGTTTTAATCGGGGAGCTCCACCAAACACTGTCCACCATGGGTAACAATTATCACATCTGACACATCAGTGTCACAGTGTTTAGCATCACAGCAACCACAAGTTACCTCTGTGCAGCAAATGGACAGACCAGCGCTGCTATACCACGTAGAAGAATGTTCGACCAAAAACAATTAAAACCAGGCCTGAGAGCCACAGATTAAAATCCCCCGCCTTTGGTTTGGTTGCATCACCTTCTGTCCGTTAGTAAGGAGTCAACAATGTACTTGTCAGGAATAGCTTGCTCAAGATGGAAATCACAGGGTAACCACTGTGCTTTGTCTCCAAAAATTGTCAGCCTAGGAAGAAACTGGCTAAATAATTCTACTTACATAATTTAAAGAAATACCTAGAATGTCATTATCCTCTAAGGATCTCATATATGTATCATGTATGTTGTACAGAAAACATGTTCACCAAGTGAAACCTTCTTCTTGTTAAGTGTCATCGAGTTAGAACTATCACTTAGCTGACCCTCTAGTGGGTTTCCAGAGGCAGTAAACTGCACGGGAGGAGACTGCTCACCTTTTTCTCTTAGAGCAGATGGTGAATTTGAACTTCATGCCTTCAGGCTGGCAGCACCATAAAGCCACCTGAGCCCCCTAGTAAAAACTTAAAACATAAATATTTCCAGAAAAATCACTCTCAAGTGAAGCCTCCTCCTGTAACTCAGAATAACTCTAAACTCCAAATGTGTCTCACTAGACATCTGTGTGTCCGTTTCAAGTCCAAGTCCATGGCAACAATAGGTGAGTTATGTATCACCGTTGGTTTTCTGGTTCTTCCGATATAAAGTATGAGAAATGATGGCATTAATAAAGAGCTAATATTAATGAGTATCTGTTCCAGGTAGTAAAGAGCTCTGGTGACAGAGCAACCCATGGTGGATTGCGGTAAAACACTGAGTGTCTCTGAGAGTTTGAATCCACCAGGAGATCTCGGAAGAAAATTGTCAAACATCCTCCTTTTCAGATTTACAGTCCTGGAAACTCAACAGATACTCTGAACCAGAACTGAGTATATGACAGCGAGGCTTTTTGTTTGTTTTCTTTTATTTAAGACACTTCACGTGTCTGTTTTGAATGACTACTAAAAATATTTAATAGTGACAGATATGAACCAGCTTGAGACAAAGGTGAGGACTATAGATTGGCAACGGGAAACTATCTTAGATCTGACAAAGGAGAGAGAGGATTTGTACCCTATCTCTGTCTCCAGAACCCATGGCATTCCTCTCTGCCACCTAAGAGAGTCGTCTGTCATGAGTAAGGCCATTTCATTTCACTGTCCCATGCAAAGTGCTCACTGTATTCTGAAAAATCTACTGACATGATCTTCTTTTAAGTACGAAAGGGCAAGGATGTCACTTTGAGGACTGTCGTTGTTGTTGTTGTTGTGTACCACAGAGCTGGAGCTGACCCACAGCTGACCCTCCAGAGGGTTTTCAGAGGCAGTGAATCACATGGGAGGAGACTGCCCATCTTCTCCCACGGAGCAGCTGGCTGCCCTAACCAGCACGCCTTCAGGGACTGCAGCACACCTTCGTGCCACAGGCCACCAGACACAGACCTAATAACCCAAACCATGCTATTTCACTCACCTCACACACATGTGCAAGCATTCACCTGTGAATAAGACTGAGGAAGAATTGATGTCTATGAACGGTAGCACTGGGTGAGTATATGAAATATATCATGTTTTGCTAGAAGAATGAAGACATCTGTCTTGGAAAAATTAACAGCCAGAATGTTCCTGGGAAGCAGGGATAGTTTGATTATGGCATCAATAGGGGTCAGCTGCTGGAGAAAGACACTATGCTTGGTGGAGCAGTGGATAAGTTCAAAAAAGAAAAGTTCTCGCTGTGTTTAGTACAGTGATTGCACTAATGGGTTTAAGCACAACAGAGACCGTGAGGGCAGCAGACGATTAGGCAGTATTTCTATCTGTTGTTCAAAATGAAGAGTGTAAGTCAGAGGTGACTCGATGACACCCACTATTAACAACAACTCAAAGATACCTAACAACAACAATTCAATGACACCGAACAACAATAACACCTAGCAATAACAACAATAGATTCTCAGGATAATAGATAATCAGGAATATCATACTGAAGTTTATTTTTAAATTCCTGAGAACCCAATGATACAGGAATGAGTGAAGGAATATAGAAATAAAGAAGAGAATCACAATCTTTATGAAAGAGCTTATGATCTCTCTTCTCACTGAATCTTAGACAAGTTGTTATTGTTATGTGCCATTGAGTCACCTGCAACTCACAGCGACCCTATATACAACAGCCCTAAACCCTGCTCTGTCCTGTGTCAATCTCACTGTCTCTGACACACCTACCCCCATTACCCCAGTCACTGAATCAATCCATCTCATCGAGGGTCTTCCTCTCCTGCACTGTCCCTCCACCCTCCCAAACATGACATCCTTCTCTAAGGACTGGTCCCTCCTTGCAACATGTCCAAAGTACGTCAGATGAAGCTTCAGAATCCTTGCCTCCAAGGAGCAGCCTGGTTTAACCCTCTCCAGGATGAACCTGTTTGTTTTCTTAGCAGTCCATGGTATATTCAATACTCTTCTCCAACTCCAAAGCTCAAAGGCATCAATCCTTCTTCTATCATCCCTAGTCATTGTTTAGTTCTCTGATGCATAACAAGTGGCTGCAAAGACCATGACCTGTATCAACTGCACCTTAATCTCCAGAACAACATCATCACCCTTCAGTACTTTGGAGAGGTATCTGACACCAGACTTTCCCAATGCAATATGTCTTTTAATTTCCTGACTTCTGGTGCCAAGACTGTTGACTGTGGAGTCAAGCAAACTGAAGCTGTCAACAATCTCAATCTCAATCTCTTCAGCATCCATCACGATGCTGCCAATTGGCCCAGTGTTGAGAATCTTTCTTTCCTTGATGTTGAGATTCAATCCATATTGAAGTCTGCAGTCCTTGACCTTCTGCAGCAAGTGCTTCAGGTCTTTATCAGTTTCAGCAAGTAGGGTTACTAAGATATTTTATAGAAGGACTGGTGACACTATAATAATGGTATAAGCATTTCAATATTTTCCTTCCAAGGTATTCCAAGAAAGAATAATGAGTTATCTTTCAGGAGAGTGATATGGCTTCTGAGATGACCTTCTGTGAAATGATTATCAAAAGACCTCTAGGGGGTTTTTTGTTTGGTGTTTTTTGTTTGTTTGTTTGTTTGTTTTTTACTATCCAAGATAAATAATTACTGGATGCCGCCCTGAATAAAGATCTTTAAGACAATTCAAAGTATGGTCATTAAGTGAGTGGGTTTCTATTTCTCTAAACAATACTGAGTTGTTGTTTTTTTTTAATTTTTTTAAAATTTATTTTAATAATTTTAATGAACATTTACAGAGATTTTGGATTTCCATTCATTCACTGCTGCACTTCTCTCTCCCCCTTTCCCACCCTCCCCCACCTAAACAATACTGAGTTTTAGAGCTGTTTCTCAGGGCAGCAAGCAAAACCACCAGTGGGGAAGGACAAAAGAACTGTGTCTCCTTTCACACCTTGTAGCTTCCCTAAGTACCAGTGCATCGTCCAGAAAGAGGAAGCTCTGGACATTTTTTGGAAATACCAAGAAAAAATATTTTAGTCAAGTGATCTGCCGTTTTCTTCACCTCGCGCTGAATCACACACAGCTTCCTCTTCCCTCAGCCATAATCACTGTGACTATCAAATGAACAGCAATGAGCTGACTGCTTGTAAGGCTGCTTAATGGCCTCATTTATTATCCAGACTCACCTCGGACTTAGGGAAAGTGTAGAATCTCGCTCATCCAACACATCCTTTTGAGATGAGGGTCTATGAGCAATTAAAAACATGCTAGACCACGGCGAGACTATGAGCTTGTATATTTTCTACTCAGTACCAGCATCTAAGAACTGTGCACCTCCCTATAAAGAAATAGCGAGCCTGACACTGCTGTGTGCAGAGGAGTGGGCAGGACACCTGGGTAAGTCTGAATAATGTGCAAACAGGAGGCTGAGGATTTCTGGGTCTCTGCTGTGCAGAAGTGCCCACCTGGCTTCCCCAATTAACACACCAAAAGGTCATGGGTCTCTTTGGGGGAAAATAGTGAGGGAGACGTTCTACTTTTGAATGTCAGAGAATCACCAAATGGCAAAAGAATCTGTTCCTTTCACTAGTCATATTCATGCATTCGCTTGGTAAGTACATACCATATAAGGTATATTCTATATGATGTTCCGTATCTTAACATGAAAAGCATCTGAGAGATTGTGAAAACAAATACTGCTGGCCCAAATCCTGGCATCTGTCACAAGGCACAGGGCTGCTGCTGATCCATTTGGAGAACCAATTATGGCCGAGAGGTTCTTTAAGAATTTATGACTGTTGTTTTGATCTATGTGTGGAGGGGGGTGTGTGTTTATGAGAAAGCAAGAAAGCATGGGTGTGCACGAGATGGCACCACAGAGAAAAGGTGACTCATGAGGAAAAAACCAGAATTTATGGAGAGCATTCCTTTTCGTTTTCCTCTGCTGAAAACACTAAGGGTCCCCTGTTGGAACTTCCAGGAGCAGGCTGAGAGCATCGTGCAAAACCCCTGTAGTTCATCTTCAGCATGGTGTCATCACCTGCAGTTTCAGGCTACAGATAGATGGATCAGCAACAAAAATCCTCTTTTTGGTAGACAGCTAGAAGGACTGCATGGAATATCAAGAAGTGAGCCTCAGGGGACCCAGTAAGGGACACAGGGAATGGAAGTCATTTAACTGGTCTTAACCTTTCGTTATCCCTTATTTTTCATTTCATTCCACTTTAAAGAGTAAAACTAAAGGTTCACCCAGAGACAGGAAATGAGGCCAAATTCTAGAAGCTCTTACCTCTGTTTGTTAGGTGCCATTGAGAAGAACAAGACCCAGAGCAACTCTGTCTTTTCCCCAACAACAGATCAGAATCCTGCCCAATCCCGTATCATCCTCACAATTCCTAACACGCTTGAATCCCTCGCTACAATCGCCGTGTGGACCACCTTGTTGGGAGCCTTCCTCTCTTCTGCTGACCTTCACAAGGAAAAGGACAATGTGCTCAAAATGAGTGAGATCTAGTTTCACCATCCTTGCCTCGAAGAAGCACCTTGGCTTTATCTCCTCCAAGACAGATTTATACTTGTTCTTCTCCAAGTCATGGTCAACAACACACTTCACAGTCATCAATTCTTCAACTCTTCATTATAGAATCAGGGAAATAGAGGCTTAAACAGCACCCTATTATTATAATGCAAGACAACACAGAGCTTAGATTTCATGTTTATCTGTGCCCGAGGACCATGGATGAGTCCTTTTTATGATTTTATCCCTATTCATTCTATAGACCTCTAGGGACTTTGTGGTTAAGGTGCACAATCTGCTTAATGAAAGGTTAACTAGTTAAGTGTCCCACAGCAGACTGCTCCCAGAAGATTCACAGTATCGGAGACCCTATGAGGTCATTTCACTCTATCTACAGGGAGGCAGAATTATCGTACAGAATCCTAGTGTTCCCCTACTAGTTGAAAGGTTTGAACCTTCTCAAAGGTGTCTCAGAAGACCTGAAAACCTACATGCTAAAGACCACAGCCTTAAAATCCTATAGGATGAAGAGTGTGGATGAAAAGAAATAGATGATAGATAGATAGATGATAGATAGATATATAGATAGATATGAGAAGAAGGATGGGTAATCTCCTCTCATGTGATTACACTGGAGGGCCAGCTATGGGTCGGTTCCCACTCAGTGGTACCCCACAAATACACATACACACACCTATATATGAAACTGAGGAGGGCTTAAGGCATTTGCTGCAGAAGATCAAGGACTTCAGCCTTCCATATGGACTGAAGCGCAACATCAAGAAAACAAAGATTCTGACCACTGGGAGTATTGGCAACACTGAGAGAGATGGAGAAGAGACTGAGACTGTTAACAGTTTCACCGTGCTTGGCTTCACAAGCAACAGTCTTGGTACCAGGAGCCAGAAACTCAAAAGACTTAACTGCCTTGGGAAAGTCTGCTATCAGGGACATCTCAAGAGTACTGAAGAGCAATGATGTCAGTCTGGTAACTAATGTGTGCCTGATCCAAGCCATGGTCTTTCAATTACTTGCTATGCATCAGAGAGCTGGACAGTGAATAAAGATGTTATGGGGGTGGGGTGGGGATAGGAAATCAATGCCTTTAAGTTGTGGTGCTGAAGAAGAGTACTGAGCATACAATGTACTGCAAAGAGAACAGAGAGATTCATCTGGAGAGGGGGAGAGGGTGAAATCATGCTGCTTTTAAGAGGTAAGGATTTTGAATCTCCAGCTCACATACTTTGGGCACATATTACCAGGAGGGACCAGTCATGGAGAAGGACATCATGCTTGGAAAGGTGAAGGAATAGAGCATAAGAAAAGACCCCAGAAAGGTGAAGGGACAGAACATGAGAGGAAGGCCCAAGATGAGATGAAAAGACACAGTAAACGAGGTAATGTGGGTAAGTGTGTCAGAGAAAGTGAGACTCGCTCAGGATAGGGCAGAGTCAAGAGCTACTGTACATAGGGCCACTCTGAGTTGCAAGCAACTTGATAGCACGTAATAAGGTACATACATAAATATATTTGTTATTGTCATAATATTCATTGTATGTTTCACCTGTACCAGGTATTCACTGTATCTATAATAACTCAATATATTATTTCAAAAATGACAAAAAGCAGTCACCACATATCTTCAATCAAAGCAATACCAAAACAGAAGACTAAATAACTAGTAAAGCCTTTCAAAACTAGTATCAGAAAAAAAAACCCCTCCCGATTCTGTCATTTTCTTTACATATCCATCCTTTAAAATGTCCTACTTTGTATGTTTGAGATTTTGCCAATCAAAAAGTTAATAAAAAGTCTCTTTTTCTTCCGTAATACTTGTCAGCTTCTACCTTTCTTTCAAATTGGTCTTACTTTTGCTCCTTATTTCTAATTATGTTTCTACAAAATTAGGTCCTGAGAATCAAATTTAATATGCAAATTAAATATCCAAGAACATGGAGATTTCTACTGCTGAATATCAATTATTACAGAAAGGCTGGAAGAATTCTCCCACATTGAAATTGTGGTTAATGGCTACATTAGGGATGATTTATATCTGTATTAGAATTTCAGTTAATGTGAAATAGAATGTATCCTTAGTTTTTCCTCCCTCTCTCAAAATGAAATGAACCTGAATTAATTATTATGAATAGTATGCTTTCTGATGACAGTCTTTTTGCAGTTAAAATGATTTAACCATGTATTGTCATTCTATGTAGCAGTTCACACTTTTTTTCTCATTTTCTTGGGGTAACAAACTAAGTAACCGAGTTTCCATTTTCTAAAAACTAAGCAGATACAAGGGAGACAGTTTTAAGCTAACGTTCACTTTCCTTGCAACGTATATGGTCCCCATGAAAACAGATGCTAATATGGTCCCCACAAAAACAGGCTAAGATGTTCAAGAATAAGAATTAGATATTTGCAACTTGCATGTCTCCCTAGGAACAGATATATAAACAGTGCTTCTGGAAACTGACAATAATTGCTGATCTCAAATGGTCATGTTTAAAAGCAAAGGTCAAAAACCAACAGCAACAATAAGACAACTGGATTAGAACTTGCAGCAGACCAAGACTGAAGTCATCTCACGCTCTTGTAGAGCGTCCTGATCACTGACAAAGTGATAGTCTGTACAGTAAAAAAAGCAAAAGAAACCAAAACCGAAGCTGGGCTACTATTCTCGAGGCTTGGTTTCTCAGGTGAAAGAGAGGAAAGGGGGATCTGGCTCTCCCCACCGTCATTATTAACCCTGTCTGTTTCTCCAACACTCTACCACGGTATTGACACCTAGCAATCATTTCAAGATCATGGAAACAAATCCGAGTATTATGTTACAGAGGTAAGTTTCTTTTCTTTAAGAGATATCACATGCATTCTTACGTAAATATGATCTGTGCCAGGTGGACGATTGGCTGGAGCCCTGGTGGCACAATGGTTGAAGCACTGGGGCTAACCAAAAGGTGGATAGTTCAAAGCCACTGACCACTCTGAGGGGAGCTGATGCAGTGGGCATCTTACGGATAACAGGCTGGGATACCCGGTGGCAGTTTTTCCTCTGTCCTCTATGGACACCAGGTGTCAGCACTGAGTCCATGGCAATGAGTTTTTGGCTTTTTTCTTAGAATATTAAAGGTCCTCTCCCCATCGTCCATGTGATTACAGAGTCCTGAAGGTTTAGTGTGAAAGGCTTTCAATGGCTCAGTGTTTTCGTTTGGTGTAGGAGTTCCCCCACCCCCTGTTTTTACTCTCTTACTGATATTGGATAAATGGTAGTCCACTGAAGGGAAACAGCAGAGAGGCAACAGACACAAAACTGAAGAAATTAAAGGACTGTTTGCTAACAGCTTGGAAACAAAACACCATTCTGTTCTCCAGGGTGACTATTTACCTAGGTGGATTTTCTTAAAAGTATTCTCAAGCCTCTGAACTCAACAGACCAGGATGGCTTTAAACAGTGCAGTCCTGATCAACCAGAGACACGTTTCTTTATAGAATTACTTCAATGACAATTGTGTATCAAGTGATTCCAATGGAAAGTAAGAAACAGACCTAGTAGAATATATGCATTTTATAAGCCAAATGTCCTCAAGGTATTTTGAAAGCACTTTGTACATTTTTTTCCACATGTATATAATTTTTTTAATTTACTTACTATAAAAAGGGCAAAGCCACTGTCATTGAGAGGACTCCTACTCACGGCAAACCCACGCATTACAGAGTACAACTACTTTACCAGGTTTTCTGTGTCACGATATTTACAGATGCATATATTTTTTAATTGTAATTTTAGTGAAGGTTCATAGATAGGATAGGTTTTCATTCACTCACTGATACCCCTCTTCATCCCTCCGCCCTTCTCCAACTCACTTTGTAAAAATGTCTTCTTTCATATCGTCAAATGTCACACACACAGTCATGTATTTTTAAAGTCTAACCAAACACTTCAACATGAGAATCATTACTCTTGGAAAAGACTGAGAAAGCTAAAATTACTCTTCTTCTGATATTTTGGCTAAAATTTCAATTCACATGGGAAAACACTGATTTCCTAAATTCCAAGAAACTTTAAAAAAAAAAACACAACACAGAACTCAAACAACATAACAGGACATACTTAACTTATTGGGGAGGAGGGCCCCCATCCATTCATCACATGAACCACCTCCCTGCTGAGAATTTGCATTTCCACTCCAGATCTGAGTCAGAATTTACATTTTAACAGAAGCTCAAAAAAAAAAAAATCCAGAAGGAGGAACACAATTCCTTACCATGAGCTTGAACTGGAATGAAGTGATTTAAGTTCAACTTCTCTGTTTTCTCAAGAGCTAATAATGGTCTGAACTGCAGT
Organism: Elephantulus edwardii; assembly: GCF_000299155.1. Lineage (NCBI taxonomy): Eukaryota > Metazoa > Chordata > Mammalia > Macroscelidea > Macroscelididae > Elephantulus > Elephantulus edwardii. Next base: position 9,028,931 of record NW_006399761.1, read on the forward strand.
AGAAATATAATTAAATTGATTCTTTATAATTTTTAACAAGGTAATATAATTGCATTTCCCCCAAATTATCAATAACTTACAGTTACTCTTCAAGTTCCACAAGAATTACAGAGGCAGAGAAATAAAAGTGCTTTTTATAGGAATATTATCAGAATTTATCAACAGGGAATTACAACTCTCTGCCAAGCGTAGCACTTAGCCTTCCTTTTCCTTACAGAAGCCTCCAAACGCAGGCCAAAACTAAGGGAAAGAATTTCATTTCTCCGGTTGGCAAGACTCTATCCTTTCCTATAGGGAAGCTGAGGAAATGCTTTCTTTCCAACTCCACCTTTCCTTTTACATTTCTCAAAAGAGTGGCTTAAAATTCAATGTACAGGCAGAAAAGAAAATCAACAGAACTAAGAAGCAAGCGGGGGAGCTGCGGTGGCTTAGTGCTAAAGAACTGAGCTGCTGAATCAAAGGCCAACAGTTCAAATCTGCCAGCTGTTTCTCTTGAGAAAGATGGGCAATCTCCTCCCTTGCCATTTACTGCCTCCGCTACTCAAGGATAAATCTCACAGGGGGAGAATGCTCATCTCTTGCTAAGCAGCTAGTGCACTGTCTCTGGGTTGGCAATCCTCCGCCCAACCCATTCAACCTCTACAAGGCTAAGTTCTAAACAGTATGATATTTAGATTTCCAACAAGACCTTGTAGCTGTTGTTGCTGTTGATTGCCTTCTAGTCAAGCATGACTCATAGCGATCCTATGAACAAAAAGGCTTGAAGCCCCTCTACAAGTATCAATATTCATCAAAGTTCATACGGTTTCTGGAGTCATGTTATTTAGGAATTGGAGGCCACTCCTACTTCCAAACTTGTCTCTGTTTGTTATTCTTTTATGTGCCATTGAGTCACCTGTGATGTACAGCGACCATGTGTACAGCAGCTCTGAACTCTTCCTGTCCTGAGACAGTCTCACTAATTCCAACACACCAACCCCCATTGCTCCAGTTACTCTATCAATCCATCTCATCAGGGTCTCCCTCTCCTGCACTGTCCATTCATCCTTCCAAGAATGATATCCTTCTCCAAGGACCCATTTCTCCTGGCCACATGCCCAAAGTAAGTGAGACAGAGCTTCAAAATCCTAGCTTCCAAGGAGAGACCTGGATTCTCCCTCTCCCAAGACAGACCTATTTGACAAGACCTTAGGAATGAAAGATTATGCCAAGTGCATGAGATGGTCATTAATTTGGTTGAAAGAAGTATGTTAACATTTTATGTCATTAGGTTTTGATACGTTTTAAGGCATCTCGGATATAATAATGTTTGCAATTCCTCACGTATTCACTGTGGTAGGGAAGGCAAGATGACAACAGAAACATTTTAAAAGTTCTTGAACATTGGAGCATTTTGAAATTCCCATGAATAATAGGATTCAGTCTAAAAAGAAAAGCTATATTCAATTCCTTAATCATTCACCGACCAAATTACATCCGCATGCATCAAACAGTTATATTCCTTATGCTGCTCAGTCCAGAACTCTATATTTATTTACAGTCTTGTTGCTGTTGTTACGTAGTATCAAGTCGGAATCAACTCACAGTTCACTCTCAATGTGTTTTCAGAGGCTGTAAATCACACGGGAGGAGATTACCCATTTTTCTCCTGTGGAGCAGCTGGTGGATTCAAATTGCCTGATTTTTAGTTTGCAACACAACTCCCTCCCTACCTGCAGCTGGCTCCAACCTACACCGTCCCCAGGAGCTCTCGTTTGTCAGAGGTCTCTACAGTCACTGTGCCATTTCATCTCGTTGTGGGCTCTCCTCGCTTTCTGACCTTCTACCTTTTCAATTGTGGTATCTTGTTGCACGGACTGGCCTCTCATGACACAACATCCAAAGGATGTAACAGTAAGTTTCACCGCCGTTGTCTCTAAAGAGCACCTTGGTTTTACGCCCTCCACGACAGATTTGTCCTTTTGGCAGTCTGTGAGATACTATAATTAGAAGAGCAATAATACCACACCTTTAAGATTATTATAAGCATCAAATATATTGAGAAACACTTAGAAGGGTTCCTGACCCGTAATAACACTTTGTAAATGAAACAAATCATCCCCACAGTGTCCAGTAAAACCTCTCTGGCATCCAGTATATGCTGCAGTAAGGAGAAAAGAATCTATGTGCTAGGGGACAATTGCTGATTCACTGTGTGTGTTTGTAAACAGTTCCATTATTATAAGATAGACCAATTTAATAGTATTTCCAGAGGTGAATTAAAAAGGTAAAGCATCCCACTTGGTAACTGAACTCATTTCAGAGCTAGTAAATTTTTGGCAGTTTGGGGTCAGTTAAACATGCAGGCTTTGTGTTACTTTTTAATTGGAGGGAGGGTCTGGCCTCTAATTTATTAGAAAGCTGCATTTTTTAAATCCTCAGCAATGTCTGTATTCTAGAACATTCTGGCAATAGGTACAAATTGCTTAATAAACCATAAGAGATTAAGCAATTTTTCAAAACACCCTGCGTGCAGATGTTAGATCATTATTAATTATTTCAGAAACTCTATATTGTACATGGGGGTGAGGGGAACCCAGCAAACTCTGTAAGTATTGTTCTGTATTTATAGCCAAAGGCTGACCAGTCACTGGAGATTTACGTTGCTCCCTGCGAAACAATGCTGAGCTGGCAAGCGCCTCAAGGGAGGCAGGGCCGGAAGAATCCCAAGAATGTGCTAAATTGTTATTAATTATGATACAGAGCTTTGACCACAACCCATGCCATTGATTTGTGCTTACAATTAAAAGTAGATCCCATCATTCAATTGGTTACATAAGCTCTCTGATGTCAACCTCATCTCTTATGATTTTTCCAGGCCTAATGACAGAATTTTTCAGACTTTAAACATTTAACAGGTGTTTAGTAAGTTAGTTAGAAATAAGGAAATTAAAGTGTAAGAGAGAGAGAGAGAGAGAGAGTGTGTGTGTGTGTGTGTGTGTGTGTGTGTGCAATCATATATGTAAAACTTGGAAGTACATTATTAGATCAATGGACCTAGAAATTGAAACAGTTAAGATTATAGATACAAAATAGATTTTTAAAAACCCTATCAACTGTCTGTTGTTGACTGCCTTCAAGTAGAGCACATCTCATAGCGACCCTATGAACAAAAGGCCTGAAGCCTTTCTATAACTATCAACATTTCTCAACATTTATAGAGTTTCCAGAGACATGTTGTTTAGGAAGTGGATGCCATTCCTGCTCCCAAAATTGACTGTCTATACTAAGGTGAGTCTTAGCAGGTGATCAGCATAGAGTGAATGAGTTCAAAGTCCTGCTTTCATAGAGCTAAACCAAACTAATTAACTCCTGTGGTCCTTTTTATGGTTCAAGGGTCTGTATGGTTTCAGTCTTTGATAACTTAGCAGTCAATTATCCATTTTTCTAGATCCTTCATAATTTCCTGAAGCCCTGTTCTGCCCTCCTTCTTAGTCTGGAACTTCTCTTAAAACAAGGTACTGGCTCTACTGCACTCATGTCCTGTGAATAGTAATAGCATTAAGAGAATTACAGTATGTATTTCTACGTGTTCCTCCTCCACGCTCATTGAGCCACAAGTGGAACTCTTTGCAAGATTACCAGCAAACGAGAGGAATTTAGCAAAACAAAGCTCAGTGGCAAGGGTGCAAGAAACAAGAAGACTGGAAAACTGTTGTTCTTCCTGGCATCAGCCCTCACGCCATGGTTCACTATTATCATTCCATAAATGCCAATTGATGCTCATCAACGTATCTTACCTCTAAGAATTCACATCCCACAAGCTGCCACCCCTCCACCTCCAGTGTGAGACTCCAAAGAGCCCTACAGACAGTTTTCAAGGTGTGCCTGCTCTTGTCTTTTCAATTCTCCCTTTTTAGGAGACAAGTGGCTGGCGAAAGGAATGGATTTTGCTCTTAACAATAGATGAGCAGAATTATCTGGTAAGTAGCTGAAAGTCCTAAGAGCTGTAAAGCTATTCCAAATGAAAATGAAAATAGACAGACAACCACCAAAATTCTGGCCTTTTAAAGTCCTGTATGGACAAAGTCCAGGTTTATTTGCATCCGTTTTCATTCAGCCCCCGACTCCCCAGGACCCACCTGAGCCCGAGTGCCGCTGGGCATTTCTCCTGGGCACAGAAGGACCTGTGAAGGTGCTTGAGACATTTTAGAAGGTTCAGAGGGTTTGTTTTGTTGTCAGGCAGCTCCTTTGATCAGCTGCTGAGTCTGACACATGGGAGTCGAGCCGCCTCTCCTCCACCGCTCAGCTCCGCAGCCTCAGAAGCAACTTCCAGATTCTGTGTTCTATTTTTAGCTTCACAAAAGAAATCCACATATGTCCGGGAGACTAGCTTTGCACACACACGAATTCTAGAACCCCAGGGATCAGGACCAGCTCTTCAAAGTGATGGGACCATAAGAATTTAATGAAGGATGTGGGAGAAATTGCACAGATATATAGACATGTTCCTTTTATAGCACCCACAGCATCTAAGAAATAGTGGTGTCTAGATTGCTACAGAGAGATTTTCATCAGGTGTAGACAGAGAAAAGGCTCCTCACTTAAAAACAAGGCCATTTGGCAACTTCTGTGCTTGGTATCTAACCTTCTGGAATAGAGTTCTGCATCATCCTATACAAAGAAACAGTCTAGCTGTGCTTTAAGTATCACTTTTACCCCCAAAGTGAGTGAGGATATGTGTGCATGTCTGTCTGTGTCTTTTTATTTTGTTTTTCAGAGCACTAAGCCTTGATCCTAGAAGAACTCGCCAGAACGCAAGGCCAGGATAACGGATTTGAATTGTTTGAATTCGGTATTTTTCCTTCTAAGTTAGGATGTATGTAGTCTGTGCCATACCATTTCCAGAGTTCTCAGCAAATCTTTTGCCAAGTAACATTAATCTACTCTCATAATATTTTAAATGCATTTTCTTTAAAAAGATAAGTTTCCTTATGTAATCGCCTGAGATGAGACATACTGATGTCACGTGTACCATTATTAGGCATAAATGAATTGACTAAAGTAGGTCTGTCTACTTGCTATGCAACTCCACGTTGGAAAAGGAATAATTATGAAAGAAGGCTCAGTGCCTTTGTTGTAACAATGGAGAAAAGTACTAACGGCCTGCCAAAAGAACAAACACGTCTATTGTGGACAAAGTATAATTTGGGAGCTCCTTGGAAGCAAGGATAGTGAAGCCTCCTCTCACTTACTTCGAGCACGTTGTCAAGAGGGGCCGGTCTATGGGAATGCTTGCATAAGTAAAGGGCTGATGCAGGAGAGGAAGACCCTCAACAACATGGATTGACATGCTGACTCTAACAATAGGCTCAAGTATTCTGGAGATGACAAAGATGGAAGAAGAGGGGGCAAGGTTCAGATCCATCGTTCACTGGGTCGCTAAGAGCCCCAGCTGACTCAAGGCTAGATAACAACACCAACACAGGATGGACATTTCCAGAAGAGACGCGGGATCTAACCGCCCACACTCATTTTCGCTCTTGGTCCCTTCTAAGCAAGGGCAGATATACAATTAGAATTCTCTTTGTTTCCACCATTGCTTTGCTGCCATCCTGAATCGCCTAAGTGTGCTTTTGACATCTGTGAATCTGAGTATTCTCTCCAGGAAAAGAATGATGCCAGGCTGTCTTCCAGGCCTAAAAGCACAGAGGGAGCATCAAGAAGATGTATGAAGGCCTCCTCTTACTGGGGACTGATCTCTCGCTCGCTCAAAGTCTCGTCATGCAGGAGTCCACACAAATTGACCTTAGGGAGAAATAAAACTACATTTTTCAGCAATGCTTTGAGGACGTCTCCGGTCCCAGTAGTCTGTAACAGCAATGGAAATGAATTCCAGGGCTGTGGCGAACAATGACACAGACTAATGGTTCTCTCTGTCAGATAAGGGCATGGATGGAACGTTTGCTTTGTAGTTACTCACAACACATCACAAAATCTAAAGAGCTCCTATTTTTTTGTTGTTATATTCAACAAAAAGTGCAGGATCAGAATTAACAAAGTTTCAGGGAAGTATGTGAAATCTTCTATGTTGGCTTCTGAAAAAAATGAACTCAATTCAACTAAAACGATGTCATCTCTTTTTATTTTCCTGCTGACCAACTGGAATGAGGAATGTACGTACTCTGAAAGATCAAAATCATGTGCTCATTTTCCCCCACCCCCAAGGTAAAAAGAAATGAAACAGAAGAAAATTAAAAGGAATTTGTAACTCACCATATCAAATATGTTGGTAATATATTTTATTTAAATCTCCCCTATTTATAAGTATGTGAATATACATGTTATTAGCTATTGTACCTTCTACATATTGCCTAGGACCTGGTCAGCACTAATCTATTCTCTCCTTTAACCATCATTATGCCTTTGGGGATTCTTCATATCTCAAATACATGCAAAGAAATATTCCTGTGGTCACCAATTCTGGAATTTCTTTCTACAGAAACACATTTAAACAATGTTCCACCTCACAAAAAACAAGAGAGAGAGAGAGATAAATCCCAACAAAGTACGAAAGTCTACTAACACAAATCAACCAAAAAAGTCATGTCCATAGGTAATAACTTTTTTCCCTTTTTTTTTCTTTTTAAATTTTTTATTTTTTATTATTTTGTGTGCATGTACCGTCAAATCAGATCTGACTGGTACAGGAGGAAACTGCTCCTCCTTCTCCGGCAGAGCATCTGGTGGATTCGAACTGTGTACCTCTGGGATTACAGTGCAGTTTCTTGCCACTAGACCACCAGAGCTCCTGGTAATAACTTTTAACAATCCCTGCAACGAGTCCCAGGGGACAATTATGATGATTTGATGAGTGATTATGAAGTCCTCATTAACAAACTGTCATCAACGAAATAAGATGAATTCATTAAATCAAGTTGAAGAGATGTTCACATAAATTTATATAAAGTTCTTTGAGAATCAATCTAAAGAGTGTTCTTTTTGAAAAATTTGTTTACTAAATAAGGACTTGGAATTTAGGAATCTTCTCTGCTTACCAACATAACTCATTCAAACTTAAGTTTGACATGCTTGTATGTGATCTCATTTTAAATATTTTCTTAGATTTTTTTTATCTTCAGCAATCAATTCCCTGCTTGCTCTTAGAGTGTAAAATCTATTTCCCTAAATGCTAGGAGTCACAGGTGACTCAATGGTACCTAACAACAACAATAACACCACAAATGCTTTCCAATGTCATTTTTTAAGCAGAATTTTACTTTGTTTTGACCTTCCTAAAGCAATAGAATTAACCATTTGTTTATGTTTCTAGCTTATGTTCCTAACAAGGTTTCTGTTACAAAATTTCTAAAATAGCTCATTTTCTTAATTTTAATTGTCTTTTTTTCTTTTTCTTTACAATTGCTAAAAGTTCTAAAAGGTAAAGCATATTTGTTTAAAGACTAAGGTGTAACTGAGGCAAGCATGGCATTTTCTATTGCTTTATTTGAATATGAAAGTTGAACAATGAATAAGGAAGACCAAAGAAGAATCAATGCCTTTGACTCGTGGTGGTCAAGAATACTAAAGATACCATGGACATCCAAAAAACTGAACAAATCTGACTTGAAGTGCAGAATACTCTTACAGTCAAGATGGAAATGCTTGTCTTAAATGGTTTAATAATGCTATCAGTGAAAAAAAAAAATAATGCTATCAGTGGTGTCCAGTCCCTGGAAAAGAATTCCATGTCAGAAAAATGAAGGCTGAATCAAAGAGATACCTTCAATGAAATGGACTGACACAGTGACTCTAACAACAGGCAGAGATTCTGAGGCTGGCACAGGATCAGGCCAAGACAACAAATAGGTCTCTCCTGGAGAGGATGAAAACAATTTGTTCCTTGGAGGCAAGGAGTTTGAAGTTCCACCTCACATACTTTGGCCATATCACCAGGAGGGACCAGTCCTTGGAGAAGGACACCATGCTTGAAAGGGTGGAGGGACGGCACAAAAGAGGAAGATCCTGGATGAGATGGATTGACGTAGTCACTGTGGCAATGGGATCAGGTGTATCAGAGGCAGTGACGTTGTTGCCTCAAGACACAGCGAGGTTCAGAGCCACTGTTCATAGGGTCAGTAGGATTCATGACTTGATGGCACTTAACAAGAAGATGAGGCAAGGTTTCTTCTGTTGTAACTAGGGTCATAATGAGTGGGATTCAGCTCTCCATGCTACCTAAGAACAATAATATAAGTAATGCATAGTAACATCTCTTTGTTCTCATGTGAATGATAAAAGTAGGACTGAGAAGTAAAAATGAGAGAATGTTAGATTCCAGTAAGAGTTTAAAGTCGCTTAAGTCTGTGTTCTGATAAGCTAACTAACAATGGCTATAGTGACAGTTTGGAGGTTCAAGTCTACAAAGACATGCTTTGGAAGAAGCACCAGCCATTTGTTCCTAAAAAAAAAATCAACCCCTGGAAGCCGTCACTAGCACAGTCTAACTGTGATATATGGGGATGTTTGGAATCAACTCAATAGTGCCTGGTAACCACTGTGAGATTTATGGAATGAAACATAAAAACTTAAAATAAAGGGCAGACTTCATCAGTGGAAAATATCACTAAATGCTGTAGCAAAGTCTTTTAAGAATGCAATCCTTATCAATAAAAGATCCATCAAAAGCACACATCATGCAAAACAAAAGCTATCCTCCTAAGAATAAAATTTTATGCAGAATTTATTAATCGCTAGACTCAGAAATAAGTTATGTTGCTCGATAATGAAACACCCTTTTCCTAACATGCAAGACGTTCATTTATGCAGTTCCTTTCTTTAAAAAAACATCTGGTGGTATTTTTCTCACTGATATTACATACAGATACGGTAAATTTGAAATCACCATTATTTTGTTTATTTTTATTCATATTGCTCTGTTAACCTTTCAAAAGTATGCAATAACTTCAGTTATGATATTCCTGTTATTTATCCAGCACTTTGAACGCATTATGTCTTCTTAAAAATACCACTTTCAGGCAAGTATAATCCTCTAATCTTTGTAGTTGAAGAACATCAAGTTCAGACAATTTAAGCAACAGTCCAGGTGGTAAGGCTGACAAATGGCGGAGCCAGTGTTCAAACCCTATTTGTGAGACTCCAATGCAATCTTATCCCCATGCCAACCCAAGAGAAGCAGCAAATCATTAGTCATTATATACTTTATATACACTACTGTTGTTGTTGTTGTTTATTGCTGTTGAGCTGAGTACATCTCATAGCTACACTATGAACAAAATTCTTATAGCCTATCTATAACTACAGACATTTATCAAAGCCTAAAGGGTTTCCAGAGGTGTACTGTTTAGGAAATTGATGCCTCTCCTGCACACCTATATACACATTCATAAAAGTCATCATATCTACACTTTAAATATGACGTTAACCACAGCAATGTAAGAAAAAAGACTCAATTGCAAAATGGGCACAGGATAAGAACAGACACTTCACCAAAGAAGACAGTCAGATGGTAAACAAACACATGAAGAAATGTTCAAAATCCCTAGCTCTAAAAGAGACGCAAATCAAAACAACTATGAGAGACCATCTCACCTCAGTAACAATAGCAAAATTCAACATACAACAAACAACAAATGCTGGTGAGGTTGTGGAGAAACTTATTCACTGTTGGTGGGAGTGTAAAATGGTGCAACCACTACGGAAGGCGGTATGGCACTTTCTGTACAGCAATGTATAACCAGTTTGTACTTTCTGGGTAAAGTATTTAAAACCCAAGCCTAAACAGCCAATAGTGAATTCAGGAACACAGAAAATAAATGGGGGGAAAATACCAGTGAACATCTATGGCAAGTATTTGTGAAATATAAAATTAAATCTCCCCACAGCATTAACAATGTTACACAGAATCATGTGTCAAAGAAGGAAATTGAAGGGCATCTTTCTTTTCTTTTTAAAACATGTTGGCTTTCATGACACTATTCACATGACTAGTATAAACCTATACAAACTCATTATCCCAACATCGATCCAACAGGACTAAGAACGCACGTTTACCACATTCAACATTTACAGCCACAGTGACTGATTACTTCACCACTTCTCTCTAACGTGCCCTAATCCCAGTCCCTCAAAATTGTCACCCACAACCTGCTCCACCGTGTGTCAACATTTCCTGCTCCAGTTTTCGACTTCACACTTGTAACATCTCTATACTGCAGACTAACCTAAAAATCATAGCAGGAGAAAGACAGTACTTTCCCATGTTACCCTGACGTCTCAAATAATGTGTGCATGTGTGAGAGAAAGAAATAGAAACTCAGAGACAGCAAGGCAGAGACTTTGAGAAAATGACAGACTTGGCATTCAGGAAAGAAAGGAACTTCTGAAAAAAATGTCATGGGGGGGAAATCTCCATAAATGCCTAAATCTCAGGGATGCCACCTACTACTTTATTGATGGTTGCGACTTCAGAAAAAAAATGGTTTTGTTCACATAAATATCTATAAGGACTCTACTGGTTAGCTTGCTCTTGGTGTAATGTGTTTATCTCTCCATCTGGCTAAAGCAGTAATTAAGGTACAAATGATTAACGCAAAAGATGACACTTTAAAGGATATATTCCAATAAAAGTAAAAAGACAAAAGATTCAAATATATGTTGTATAAAGCATAGGAAGTAAGAATGCAGTGTAAAACAGCTTCTCATGCAATTGGGAAATTCAGAAATCAAATGGTTAAAAAACCAACCAGACGATTTCTTTATAAGCCAATAGGAATAGATTCCTATTTTATAGAAAGAGTTCTGTGCACCTGTTATATGACAATTGTTATTTTTTCAAAAATAAATAAACAAATAAACAAACAAATAAATAAAAACTTTAATTAAGTAATACCAACGTAACCTAATATCCAAAGTTATTTAAGTAGTATCAAAGTAATCTTAAGTCAATACCTTACTATCAAAGTAATCTTAAGTAACTTCTACCACTGCAAATTTTCTTATTTCCATAAATATTAACAATATCTATTAAAAAGACGTAAATGAAATGGCCACCCCACTTAAGTACTATGGGCAGATCATTTACTGCACTGTTAAGTGCCCTGGAGTCACCAGCCACTCATTGCAACCCTATGCACAATAGCTCTGATCTTGCCCTACCCTGAGCCAATCTCACTGTCTCTCACACGTCTACACTCTTTATCCCAGTTACTGTGTCAATATATCTACTCCAGGGTCTTCCTCTCTAGTCTTCCCTGGCAACATGTTGAAAGTATGTCAGATGGAGCTTCGAAATCCTTGCCTCCAAGGAGCAACTTTGTTTCACCCTCTATAAGTTTGTCTTCTTGTTGGTACATGCTATGTCCAATCCTCTTCTCCAGCACGTCAAAAGCATCTACTATTCTTCTGTTATCATTAGTTATTGTCCAACCCTCTAATGCCTCGCAAGTAACTGTGAAGACCATGGCCTGGATCAGGTGCACCTTAGTCTCTAAACCGATACCCTTGTTCTTCAATACTCTAGAATATCTTTTCCCAACGCAACTTGTCTTTTGATATCATAACTGCTGGTGCCAAGAGTGTTGATTGTGAACCAAGCAAGCAGAAATTGTTAAGAATCTCCAAGTCTTCTCTATCCATCATGCTCCATCCACGGTGCTGGCACTGGCCCAGTGGTGAGAAATTGGTCTTCTTGATACTGAGCTTCAATCCATATTGAAGACTGCAGTCCTTGACCTTCTGCAGCATATGTTTCAGGTCTTCCTTAGTTCCAGCAAGGAGGCTTGTGTCATCTTCAGAACACAAATTAAGTCTACTCCAATCTTGATGCCACATGTCACCTCATAAAGCCCACCCTCTCTAGTGTTAACTGCCCTACATGTCTCATTTGTATCAAGTACATAATTTTAATAAAACAATAGGGATTTACTCTACAAGGTAACTGAACATGAAATATTTTCATGAGATACTTATCAGAGACAAAGTACTTTGCTTTAACATATGTCAGCCATCGACAATCATAATGATGTTTTTCATGAGAAGAAACTCACAATTATTAGTTTATTAAATTTTCTTTGTTTAGTGTGGTTTCTTTGAGCTCATTACAAATGGATGGGAACAAAATGACAGACGGGGAGAAAGACGAGAAAAGGACAACTCCAAAACAAATATGTAAACAAAAATCTTGAAAATGCTGTAAAAGAACTTACTATATTGTAGACAACAAAATGAGATTACAATGTGAAGTAAAACATAAAAATGGGGGGGGGGGTAGAGTTACGAGTACATTTTCATTAAGTATCCAGAAAACATGAAATTTGTTCTTCTTTTCCAGACTAGGTGCAAATAGCTTGCATGAGGGGGAAATATTTTTCATCTACTTGTGCATCATGAGTAAAAAGTGGAGCAGGCATGGTACCGGAATCAGAAATGCACGTGTTAGGTGTACCAACTGGCACAGAGCCTAACTACTCAGACCCCGAGCATTCTTCCCTGGGTGTCAGCAAAGCTGTGCTCCAAACTGTTCTGAAAGCCTGATTTTTCTAAAGCAGATCCCCAAGTCTCTCTTGCAAGGCAGTTCTGGTAGACTTGAACTTCCAGCCCATTGGTTATCTAGAGAATGTGTTCTCACCACCCAGGGAATCCATTCATACTCGAGATCTCCAATAATCAGGATGGTGTCCCCTTCAGGAGGTGAATCTGATGTTTTCCCTCTTTCAATGATAAAATAGGAATTTCATGACAACTTAAAAGAAAGTAATCATTTAAAACTCACCATCCACAGACAATTGCAATCCTGCAGTAAGATAAAGTGAGTAGATATAAGTGAGTGGACTTTAATAAAGTCAAACCCCCAATCTGTCCCACGGCCACCCCACAGGACAGAGCAGAATAGCCTCACAAAGTTTCCAATGCTCCCATCTTTGTGGAAGCAGAATGCCCCCCTTTTTCCTGAAGAGCAGCTGGTGAGTTTGAACCACGACTTGTGGAAAGCAGTCAAGCCCTTCACCACCATGCAGCCAGGTACATATACTTTACATTAAACAGAGTTCACCAAGTGAGAATATGATAATAATTGGTTATTGAGGTTTCATTTTGTTTTGTTTTGTTCCCAAAGTGGAGAAAACAGCAAGGGGAGAATGGGAGGCTCTGAAACTCTCTTCACTGTTTAGCGTCTAAAAGGTAAACATATGTTCAATGTTTCTGTTCTTGGGTTTTGTTTCAAATACTTTATTTATGGAAAGAAGAAATAGAAAGATTACAAAAAAAATGTATTCCCAATGCCTCACAAAGGAGGTTGTTTACAAAAGGAGATCTAAGAATAATATAAAATGGGACTTTGGGTTCAGCATCTAATTTTCTGAGAAAAGTGAATTCCCATAATGCAACATTGTGTAACTATAGCAACTTTATAAATTAGCACAATAACACAAGTCTTTATGCAACATAATTTTATAAACTCTGTCATCCTGAGAGTGACAGTAGGTACTATCTTTCTGGTTGACTATGATATCCTAACCCAGACATTATTAAGCAGAACCAGTGGTTCACTTACTAGCAATCAGGAAAGCTAGATCGTAAACAGGACAGGTTTAAAATTTAAAAAGCAGGACGTGTTTAAACAATAAACCTTGCTAATCATAAATTACCAATAATGAAAATGAGGCTAAGTTTGCTGATATTACTATTTTGAACATATTTTTTTAAAATTAACACTTAAGTGTACTGTTTCTTTTCAGTGGGTACTTTGTGTCTAAATGGAGAAAAGTAATCACAACATATGACCACTCTATGCTAAAAACTCTTATGAAAAATCCTCTAGATCTTAAAGCACAAAAGATCAATCACTACTGAACAAAAAAAGTGAAAACGAAGTTCTCCCAGGAGATGGAAAAACATAACGACTCCAATCAGTAAAGAATATGCTTAACCATCTCCATGGTCCACCTCAAGAAAAAAATTCTTTCTCTTTATATCTCCCTCCCTCTCCCTCCCTCCCTCCATCCATATATCTATCTATTTTATAAAAGGTATTCTAATGTTTGATACTGAGATTAGTAAATAAATCTACATTATGGGCTCTTGAATTATTTGAATGGTACGTTCTTGCTCAAAATATCTATTTGCAAATTGTTCTGTGTTTCATGCATTTCTGTTCATGTGTTTCTGTCATTCCTTTTCATCCAAAGAGACTGGATTTAAAAGTGCATTACAGACAATTGTGTCTCCCCACATAATTCTTCAAAGGGGAAATAAAACGTAAAGTATCTAAGGGAATTCAAGCCCACAACATAAGTATAAAGAACTCTGTAATTTGGTTTCAAATAAGATGTTGGTTTGGATTTTAACTAATACAGAGATTTTTATTTGATTGTTTTATAGATGACTAAAACCATTTTTGTGCTTCTTGTTAAGTAATCTGCTGGGGGGGAACAACAAACATAAAACCATGACTTAATTAATGTGAAACCACATAAAAAAGCCAAACACTTTTATGAATGGCTAGTTATCTTGTACTAAATATACAAAGGAAAGGAACAGAAGTCAGAGAGAGGACAGAAAAATAAAGATGGCAGATAATTGAGCACTCTTGAGTATATATGGCAGAAAAAGGTTTATACTAGGTTCTTACTGAAAGGTAATAAAATCAGTATTTAGAAAAGAACTAGAAAGATATGTGGTCCAAATGTTTTAATGTTTTTCAGCCCTATACCACGTTCTAGTTCAAGCCATGTTTCCAATTAAAAATAAAGTTTAAAGAAAATCTGTATGGCAGCACTTAAGGTACTGCTATACAGGAAATTAATTAGGCAAAAGCACCTAAGATTTGAGATGTAGAAATTACAAACGAAAAGAGTTCTTCTCCAGGTGCCTTTGAAGACCCAAGGGAAGTTACCGGTTACTTAAAAACAAAGTGCATTATTAAAATCCATGTCCTATCAATAGCAATGAGGGTGGATGGGTGGGAGTGTTTGTGTGAAACAGACAATATGTCCCTGAAAGAAACAGCAAACCCACTGAATAGTCATGAGGAATTTGTGCATATTCCGCCTGGCAAGTTTTAAATGTTCTTTAAGGACACCGGTTTTATCTGGCTTGGCTTGATTCTGTTTTGCTATTTTGGTCTGTAACAATAACTATATTGAGCTCTAGAGCAAACTGATTGTACAAAATCCAAAGAGAGAAAAGGGGTTCTTTCTCTCAATCACTAACAGACAAGCATGTGTTCATTAATGTGCCATTGGCCTCACGCATTTAAGTGTTTCCTTTCTCAACAAGAAGAATTAGTCAGCGAACTTCAAAGAAATCTCACAAGAGGAAAAGACTGGAGAAAAGACAATTCTAGAAAACGGATGTCTGTAATGAATGCATGTTAAAGTTTCTCATTTGAAAAACATATTTTTCCCCCTGAATAAACCATCTACTTTTAACTTTGTAAAATCCTTAACCTCTATATAAAAAAATAAGTACTTACAAGCAGGTGAGAGTAGATGTCTAATGACTGTATGAACAATAATTTATTAAGGAAGTTGGCAGCAGTTGTAAATAGAATAGCATGAAGCTTCTGCTTTTTAGAAATATTCTCATATTCGACAAGATGCTCAGAATGGAGTAGAGAATTGAAATACCAAAGATTTGGGGGAAATGGCTCAAAATTGTTTTCCTTACTGCCCTCATTTAGGGAGATCTGGCGGCCTAGAGTTAAGAAGTGATGCTGCAACTCTCAAGGCCCCACGTCCACTAGCTTCTCTTCTGGAAGGGAAGGGCAATCTCTTCCTGTGCAATTAAATACCTCCGAAAACACGCCCGAGGGTCAGCTACCGGTCGGTTCTGATTGCACACACCACCACCACACTTACTTAGTGGGTACTATCTGCAAGTTAAAGCTACTGATACAATTTAGATACTGTGTCAGAGTTGATACAATTCTACTCCTCTGAGCTTTCAATGTGTATAAACTTCTTCACACTAAACAGAAATTTCATGGAAAATTTACTTCTCATCCTAATTACAAAGCTGTTAATTCTTAAAATGTTACTATCCTCTCTGGCAAATAAAATTTCCTTTAAATAAAACACTGAAAGGGGCTAGGTAGTGTGTGAGCAATGGAATTTTTTTTTAATTTGGCCATCAATATTTCTACTACTCCTATTCATCCTTGAGAATATTCAAGATTGGGATGATAGTGTATGTGACCTGGAAAAATGACAGAATGGACCCAGGGAAAGCTGCAAGAATAAATCAGACGTGGATTAAGAACTGTATTATAAATGAATCAGTTTACTGTTGATTAAATTCCAATGCCTGATGATCCCAGGCTAGTCAGAACAGAAATGTGCTGCAGAGAGATTCTGTATCTGATTTTTCCGAAGGTCATCATGCTCTCTTTTGGAGGCAAGTCTGAGTGGACCTGAACTTTCAAATCTTTAGTTATCAGCTGTGTACATTAACCATTCATGCAATTTGGAACTCTACTGTTTTATAGAAGCTATCGTATTCTAATTACTTAAAAGAGCCAAAATGGAGTTAGCATTTCCTGAAAGTATAAACCGTAAGTATTACTCTCTACATATATTTAAGTCTTTAAGAATCATAAATGGTAACATGGGGTGGTTAAAAAAAGAAGCAAACAAATGAGATAACAGGGTTGTCTGACACAAAATGGAGAAGCATAATTTGAAAGAACCAAGTCCAGAAAAAGATTAAAATTCTAGACTTTTAAGTTTTAAGTTCTCTCCGATGATACTTTAACCTTTAACCAGGCAAAAGACAACACCAGGTTCTGATGGGAGATCTGAGGTAAAGAAAGGTGTGGGGAGATAGTGACAAAAGGAAACCAAGTGCAAATGAAATCTGTAAAATTAGCCAGGTAATCCACTCCCTGTGGACCTACACCACCAGAGCTCACAAATTAACACTGTCACAAGTTAACATTGTCACAAGTTAACATTGTTATTGTTGTTGGGAGCCATCAAGTTGAGTACTGCTTATAGCAACTTGCAAATTACAAGGTAAGTACAAATTACTTCCCTTCATCTCTCCTTCTCTTTCTACAGAAAATTCTGAAGCACAGTAATCATAATCCACCATAAGCTTAAAAAAAGGGGGGAGGTAACATTCCTTGCATTTTATACCAAATTCTGTTTTGACAACAGCAGCTTCCTAATTGCCCTAACAATGAGCTCTAGGTAATCACACAGAATCACACCACCACTGTGGGTACTCTGTTTTAATTCTATGGCTTAACTCTGACTTAATTTTCATATCATGATTAGCAGAAATCACTACTTACATACTTCCCTGATTAAGAAATGGCTTTGTTGACCTGACAGATTGGATAACTACCTGTTGCAAGCATTTGCTTTCCTGTTTCCTCTTTCTACGCCATAGAAAAGCAGTGTAGTTGTTACCTGAAAGCCGATTACAATGCATTTAAGTGCAATTCTGCTTTACACACACCACGCTATTAACCACAGAAGAAAGTCTATTCCTCTCATGGTGTCAAAGATTTTCATGATATTGAAGTGTAGCCTGGTCACATTTTGCTCCCTCAGACTCAAACTGCACCTTAGCCCACACAACAGTAACTCCAGCCCTGAGAAATATTAAGTGCAGTTAGGCACCGTAAGGTGGGCAAGGAGTTGCTCTGCCAACCCCAAGGCAGGCAGTTCAAATCCTCTATCTGCTCTGTGTAAGAAAGGCAATTTCTCATTTTATTTACAGCCTCTGAAAATTTGCTGGAGGGTCAGCTATGAATGAGTTCTGCAGAGAGACAGAGAAAATGTACTTTAAATGCCACCAAATCTTCACATTGAGTTGTATATATATCTTCTTTTATAAAGTCTTTCTGATTTCTCTACCAAAATATTCCCTCAGCTTTTGGTAAAGTTTGTTTTTTATTAATACAGATGTTTCCCCCACACTTTCCTTCACTGACATTATGTTTCATGCAATCATTTCCATATAACTGTGTTTTAGAAAATTAATCACCATTGAACAATATCCACCATTACCACGTCTTTTCGGGTCCACTTCCTTTAACCCCTCTATCTACTCACCAAATTGTGTAACCCTATGATTCTTCCAAGTCATCTTCACCCCTCTGCCTCCACCCCTTCCCCCCTTGGACCACCAGACATGTTTTATTAGTTATCCTTCTATTTTTTTTTTTTTACATTTTTACATATTTTTACAATAATGGCCTAATGCAGTACTTGTCCTTATAAGGCTGAGTTTGAATAATAATAATAATAATAATAATAATAATAAATACTCTCCAGTCTCTCCTAAGTTGTGCATATATTTCCAAAATCATTGCTCATGAGCACGGTGCAATATTCCCTTTTGCAAATGCACCACAATTTCTCAATGTATTCAGTTGCAGTTGGACATTTAAGCTGCTTTCAAGTTCTTGGGGTGGTGAATAACACTGCTAAGGACATTGGTGCATAAATTTCCACTTGTGTTTCAGTTATGCTTTTCTTACGGTATATTCTTAAGTAGTGGAATAGCTGAGTCATATGGAGTTTCTATGTTTAGCTTTTGGGGAAACACCAAACTGCCTTCCAAATGGTTGTACCCTTTTACGATCTTACCTATGGTGCATGAGAGTTCATGACACGTAAGCACATCGCTTCTCCAGACTGGGTGCCACGCTGGCTGGAGCAACAGGCTTGAGTGATTTGTTGCTGCTACTGTTGTTGTTGATGTGACTTTTGTTTCATTACATGCTACACCAAAAAGGTAGCTCAGTAACAAGATATGCTGTAATCCCAAAGACATGCAGTTCGAATCCAAAAACTGTTCCAAAGGAGAAAGACAAGAAAATTCCTCCTATGTGATAAAGTGCCTCTAAAAAACCAATAGAGTCAGCCATGGGTCACTTGTGATTCAATGGCACACAACAACAACAACAATGGCCTATGGGGATATAGGAGAGTTTCACTGTCAACCCAAAGTCAGACAGTTTTAACCCACCAGGTGTTCAACAGGAGATAGATGGGCCATCTCCTCCCGTGTGAGGTACGGTCTCTGAAAGCCCCTGGGGTCAGCTAGGAGTCAGTTCTGACTTGACAGCACATAATAAAACAAAACACCAACTAACAACTGCATTTCCCCACCCCAGAGTTATCTTTGATTTACAATTTTGCTTGAACATAAAAAAAATACATGAGCAATTATTTAAAGTCTAACCAAAAATTGTAAAATTTACGTATTTTTTTGCCTGTCTAAGGAGTACACTGGATGTGCATTCCAGGTGGTAAATATCTAAACCCTTTGGAGGTTAGACTGATAGTTGTGGAAAGAAAAAATATTTCTGTAGCCTTCAGCCTTCTTGAGGTCAAAATTCAGAGCCAGAGAAGCTATCTGTCACTAACTACTGATCGTTCAGAGAAAAATATTAATGAGTTATTGATCTATAGGCCTTGCTTTCAGCAACAAATATAGAATTAGACCAACTGAACTATATTATGATGACAACAGAAAACATATTTCTATACTGCTTCTCCAAAAAAGGAGAAGAAATAGAAGTAGCAGGTTGAAATCAATGCTAAGTTTAATGTTACTGGCGGGAGGCTTCAAGATAACCAGCCTGACCAGACAGCTCAGGCCATCAGGTCAGGGGTGAGGGCCACATCCAGCTGAGCTCTCTTCTCTTTCCAGTCAGCCTACGTGTTTATTGAGAAATACGTATCAAGGCCTGGTCATGCAAGCTATGTACAATTCCCTCTGGGCTTGCTAAGAGCTCAGTTCAAAAAACTCCTAAATGTACAAGACATGGAGATTTTCACAAAAAGTAATAAAACACAAGTTGAAGCAACGGTTGATTAACACTCACAATAGTTTTCACAAAAATCATATACTTAGATTGGTTAAGAAAAGAACACTTTTTCTCCACTGTATGTAATCGACATACCACTATGGAGTTGTAGTGTTACTGTTCGGGGAAAAATAAATTTTTTTCCTAACTTCTGGTACATTTATTGTTTCTTTGGATTTCCATTCATTCACTGTTGCACTTTTCTCCCTGCCCACCTTTTCCCCTCAGTTCAGTCTTCTCTTTGAAAAGTAAAAGAAAAATTCTTTCATTGTTTTACAATCCCTCCCCGCAGGTCCACTCCACTATGCTGCCTTCATTCTGGGCTCCTGTCATGACAGTAATAACTAATCACACATCACTTTTAAACAGTTCTCTCCCTCATCTGTTTCAATGCAGTATACATAATTTATCCCATCTTTTCTCAGTCCCCCCCCGCCCCCGCCCCATGTCAGTCCCTTTTTAGGACAGCGGCACCAGAAAACTGCACTGCAATCCCAAAGACACGCAGATCAAGGCCACCAGCTGCTCTGCAGGAGAAGGATGGACAATCTCTTCCCATGTGATTAAATGCTTCTGAAAACCCACCACAGGGTCAGCTATGCGTCAGTTCTGACCTGATGGTACACAACAACAACATTACAATGCCAGATCACACTAAACCCTTGCTTTTACACAGCAAAGCCCAGTTTTTGAGGAGCAGACACTTCTTGGAGTCTTCCATTACTTCCTTAGTCTTTCAACAATGTGTTACTTCAGTGACTAGTTTCTGAGTGCCTGCTATGTATGTGAAGGAGCTCTGATGGCACTGGCTTTAGGACGTTGCCCTGGGAACCCAAAGGCAACATCTCTCTGGTGGTTCAAATCCACCAGCAGCTCAAAAGGAGAGAAATGGGCAATATCTTCCTTGGCCATTGATGGGCTCTGAAAACCCACTGGCGTGTCAATTATTGGCTGGTTCTGACTCAAGGGCCAAGGCTTTTTGTTAGTTTGGTTGTGCATGCCATGGTACATCACCACCACACCACCATGCATCGTCACTGGCACCTGAGATGCAGCAGTATACAATACACACAAGTCATGGCTGGGAGAAGCAAATAGCTAAATAAGGTAAATGTAGTTAGGGGTGACCACTCTTCAGAAAATATAATCATGGAGGAAGGAAGACACAGATAATTCAAAATTCACTGCCTTTGACTTGGTTCTGATTCAATTATTGACTTGGTTCTATCGTCAATTATTAGCCCTTGCAGGATTTACTGAGTTCATCATGGTCTCCTGGGCAACACAAGAGTGGGTATGGGGGTACAGACAGGTCTACTCAACCAGAAACTCTTGTCATGTCTGCGCCACAGCTCCTGACTGAGTTGCAAAAAGACTGTCAGATTTTTGTAGGATTTACGGCTCTCCTAGTCCTGTCCAGCTTCGTTTCCCTTCAATTGTTCACAAGTCCCACTACAATCCAGTTTTTGCAGCTTTAGCTAAAAGCTGACCCTGAGAAGACACAACTAACAAATTTGTGACGGGCTGTGCAGGTAAACAGCTACAGATTTTTAGGAGACAGACTCATTACGTGCAACTCTCTGCACTGGTTCTGCTTGACACAAACTTTTTTTGCATGAATATTTATCTAAATATTTTTGTCTTAGGCACATCATGAAGAAAAAGTTAGCAATCTGAATATATAAAGATTCCAGCTGAGAACATTCTAAGGACTAGTTCGACTCTAACATGAGTTGGAGAAGGTGACTTGACATCAGCAAACAGCAAAAACAATGGTAGTTAATAGTTAAAAAGATAATTTTGTAGGTAAATGTACTCTACTTGAAGACGGCATGGGGTTTCTCATAATAAAAGATGTCACCTGTGCACAATTATTCATTAAAACTTTAACAGAGGAAGAACCAGGAGAACACTTTTGTGTAGAGCTTGGTATGGATTCAACTTGGTCATATTGTCTGAATTGTGTAGTTACCACAAGGAGAAAGATATTCTTATTAGAAGTTATTTCTATCTGAGACGTCTCCAAGTCTCACGAAATAAGTATTACGGTAGGTCAAATCTTCAACTATGTGATTCTGATAAAATTGAACTGATAGCATCAACTCTTATATGAAATTATTCTCATTGTTGTGTGTCAGAGAGTTGCCTGTGACTCACGGCGACCCTACGTACAACAGCTCTGAACCTTGCTCTATCTTGAGCCAATATCATTGTCTCTGACACACTACCCCCATCATCCCGGTCACTGAGTCAAACGATCTCACCCAGTGTCTTCCTCTCCTGCGCTGTTCCTCCTCCCTTCCAAGTATGATGTCCTTCTGCAAGGACCAGTCCCTTCTGGCAACGTGCCCAGATAGAGCTTCAGAATCCATGCCTCCAAGGAGCAGCCTGGTTTCACCCTCTCCAGGGCAGACCTGGTTGTTCTCTTAGCAGTCCATGGTGGGTATATTCAATACTCTTCTCCAACACCACAGCTCCAAGGCATCAATTCTTCTAGCACCTTTTATCTTTGTCCAGTTTTCTGATGCATAGCAAGGAATTGCGAAGACTCATCATTGTTGAGTCAGAACCAACTCATAGCTGACCCACTGCTGAATTTCTGAAGCTAACTGTATATACAGGAACAGATGTCAGCATTTCCCTAGTATTTTCTTCTAGAAACATGACGTGGTAATGCTGTTTTCCCTTCCTACATTCAGAACTGCACATCAAATGTTATCACTAGTTTTCCTCAAGAAACTAACATTAAAAAGCCAGTAAACAAGACCTTCTTTCACGTTGACTGGGGTTCCCACAGAAATTAACAGCCACGACAGTGTAGAATTCCCTTTCTCCTCCACTAAGTTTAATGGAAGCCTTTGTACATGCCAGGCCATTTAAGAGCAATTTATGATGCTGAAAGAGTGCAGACCATATTTGAGCCTAAATGACCACAAACGATGAGCCATTTTACGAGTATTAAGTAAAGGGTTCAATAACGAGGGATTTAAAAGGGCAGACAGGATAGCATTTTTCTAATTAATCTTTGCTCTAGTTGGCTAAGAGTATGCTTTCAAAATATTGAATTCCTCCCCATAAGGAAATGGCTCTAAAAAGTCATTTCACTGGAGGCAAGCTGCTTGACCACTGGAGTCCGTTTTCTCCTCTCTAAAATAAAGATTGGATTTTTTTTTATTAGAAATGGTTATTTTATCTATGTCCAAAAGTTAGACACTGTAATAAATGACTCAAGGTGGACTTAAGAAGACAAAACATTGCTCTGGGGTAAAGTTTCATCGAAGCGTTCAGATTAAACATTTAGAAATACCACAGCAAAATTATGTCAGCCTATAACTTTCCAAACCCCTCTCCCCCACCCCAGTCAGGATTTCTTAAATTTATCAGGAAGGTTTCTAAGGACTCTTCCAGTTGTAAGACACAGAACTGTTAATACTGTGAACCAATAAGATATCATGGGAGTTTACAAGGAGAGAGGGGGTTAAAATAGGAAATAGTCTTTATTTACTGCTATTTATTGTTGAGCTGGGTTTCAATGCACGCACATCTTTTACTTTGTCTCTGCACCATTCATTCCAAGAGGAAAAATGAGAGACAGGAGAACAAAGCCATCCCAGCTTATCCTGGTTTTTTCGCTTGTGCCAGCTCCCTCTGAGTTAGTCACTGGCTCACTCTCTTTCCTTGTGCTATATCGTGGAATTTCATGGATAGAAAAAAAACGGAGGCTAACAGTAGCCGACACTCCAGAGGCTTTGCAGAAGCTGTAAACACCACCGGAGGAGAATGTCTTCTTCCTCCTGGGAGGCAGCTGGTGGATTCCAACTACATGCCAAATGGGTGACAATTACTGCAGACAAATATTTCTTCAACAAAATAGGCACCAGCCCCCCCCCCAAAAAAAGGAAAATAATATCATAACCACTGACTTCAAATAACATACTTTTTGCTATCGTTTTTATAAAAAAAATTAACTCATTATGGTTCAGCTAATCCTAGAACATTTTCAAGACACTACTGGATTCTTAGTAATTGAAGAAATGTTGTCAACTTTGAAGGTAATGATTCAAATTGAGATCAGTGTTAACACTTTACAGTTACTATGAAGATCATCTCTACAGCAAAGCCTTTTCTTAATAGAGAAATCATGTGTCTTGCGTTTTATGTCCTTTTTCTACGCCTTTCCTTTTGAATCGGGCCCTCATTTGAGATTGGCAATACTTTCTTACTATTTTAATGTTATCAGCAAAGATTTCAATGGTTGTTTCTTTTTCAAATGCAAGCCATTAAGATTTCTATCTGGAACCCTTTTCACATAATGTCTGAGAGAAGAGGAGGTGGGTCTCAATGTCTAGCCTCAAAGAGATAGAGTTTTCAAAAGATTTCTGTTTTCCTAAAAAGCTATCATGTATTTGATTTCCTAAAAAAGCTATCATTTATTTTATTTGATTACGGACTTCAGTAGATGGAGTGGCAAATGTAAAGATATATGTTGTTGGTCTGGTGTACTGTCAAGTTGGAACCAACCCATAGCTGACCCTCCAGTGGGTTTTTGGAGGCAGTTAATTGCACTGGAAAAGATTCCTCATCCTTCTCCAGCAGAGCAGCTAGTGGATTCGAACTGCATGTCCACGGGATTACAGCGCAGCTTCTTTATATTTATACGGGGCGGGGCGGTGGGGGGAGAAGGAGAGAGAGCAAGAGAAAAAGAGAAAGAGAGAGAAGGAAAAAGAGGGAGAAAGAGAGTGTGTGTGTAGAGTGATAAAAAGAAAAGATAGTATCAAATTCTTTCTGGAGTTCTGTTTCAGTAAAAATGTACTTTGGGATTATCACTGAATTATTCTAAAACGTAAACTCCATTTAAATTTTTTCCCAATAAAATTTCTTGTTTTGTGGGGGGGGAAACACCTACTTTGCAGGGATAATCTTTTGAGTATTTAATTAAATGCTGATAGAGGATATTAAGAGATAATTATAATTAAAGATATGTATTCCAAGATTGAACTCTTTCATTTTCTTTTATGACCAAAAAACCCCACACCTACCCCTCTAAAAAAAGCTTTTTGTTCAAGATATTAACTGTCTAAAGAGCCACACTCTACTTTGAAGATACTAAATATTTTGAAAGTCAAATTTATAATTCTTATAGACAGGATGACATTTCCCCCAATATAGATGACTCAGAGAAATAGCAACCAGAGAATTAAGCCTATGAATGCAGACACAGCTTACAAAAGGAGATGATGTATAGTCTATGGAGAATTTGTGTAAAGACTCAAATAATTAAAATTAAACTAAAATAAATCACCAAAATAAATGGACCATATTCAGAAGCAATAGGTTGATTTAATCCTGATTTTCTCCATATCTCTAAGTCCATAAAATGTAAGCATCTGCAGTAAATCTCTACATCACTAATTTGAATTAACAGGATCCCACTGTAATCTCCAAAGTGCTCAACACTCAAATGTTTAATGAAATACAACTGAAAATGCTTCTCATATGAAACTGGTCCCAGAGGGCTTGCAACATTAAACACTTGACAGTGACCAAGGAAACCAGGTGGGAGAGGGTGAGAGGAGGAACTTAGTACTGTACTATTTTTAAAGAATTCCAAAACTCTCTTCTGCCTCATTGAAAGACTCTACTGCGTACTTCTTTATCAGCCAAGACTAATCGATGTGGATCCTGCTTCTTCTAATTTTAAGAAGTTGTATATGGGTGGGCTGGTGAAAAAATATCATTCACGTGAAAAAATGATTAAAGGAGAGAGATAATAGTCAAGACCACTGTGCTGACTTAACTTTATTTCATAAAATAGATGAAAGGCAATTTCTGGAAAGGTAGAGTGGGCAAGGTGATCCAAGATCATAGAAATACTTTATGTTCTTATTTATCGCCTTTTTCCTCTACATAAGTCCATTAAGGTGGCGTGATAGGATCTTAGAGACATGACAGAATTAAGTCAAAAGTATAAACTACAGTTGAAGAAACATAAACATGACGTTGGCAAAGCTTTCCACATCCATCCACCAACAAAGAACGGGAGGAAGCTGGAGCTGCCAAATTCTGCGGAGATTTCCAGCCTTACAAACTTCACGGAGGTTCTATCTGCTCAACTTACCCAGTGTTACATCTCCTGCCCACATGGCTGCTGGGGCCAAGAGTGTGGATTATTGCTTCAAGGAAGATAAAATTACTGAGTTTTCATTTTTTCTCCAGCCATCATGTTGTTTTCTGTTAGTCGCATGGTGAGGATCTTTATTATATTGGTGTTGAAATGTAACCCATAAAAAGCTGTAGTTCTTGATATTCTGCAGCAAGTGCTTCAAGTCCTCCTCACAGGCAGCAAGCGAGGTTGTGTCATTTGCACAACACAGGTAACTGACGAGTATTTGTCTGACTCTGACACTATATTCCTCCTCAGTCAGTCCAGCTTCATGAATTACTTGTTTAGCATACAAAGTGAATAGATACGGAGAAAGAATACATCTCTGACACACACTCTTGCGAATTTTAAGCCATGCAGTGTTCCCTTGTTCTGTACAGACAACTTCTTGATCTAAGTATAGGTTTTGTATGAGAATAATTAAATATCCTGGGATTCCTGTTTTTCTCACTGTTTGCCATAATTTGCTGAAAAATTAATAAAACTGGATATATATTAAAAAAAAAGACCTCTTATACTCCAAATCAACTGGATGCCAGTGAGGCTTGGGTTACAGAGCCTTTCTTAGCGCTTCAAAGTGTCCAAGGAATCCTCTCATCCGTCAATCTCAAGGTGACTGACAGAGAGACTATGGAGACACTGGGGGGTCAGCCAACTTCCCATGGACTGGCTGGCCATCCCAGAAGGAAGAACAGGATATGACTGGCTACAATACAGGCTCCAAATCTGGTTTGGAGAACTACGTAGTTAGCCAAAGCAAGACAGAGCCATTTTGCTCAGGAAACGAGTCTAAGAATCCCGTCTTCTTTCCTTTAGATGAGCTTAACGAAGTAACATTACCCTTTAAGACAGGATGGCAATATTAGATCATGGTGCATTTCAGTATCATTAAAACAGTTATAATTGCCTAGGAACATTCCTTACTCATATAGGCAAAATGAAGGAAATGAATTTATATTCATTATATGAAATAATTTACTGATTGTTCATACATGAATTATAGAAGCAAAAGCAGATATAGGCATATAAATGCACATGTGCATGCATGTCATACACACACACACACACACACACACACGGTAAATCACATTATGATTTTACAACACAGTAAGAAAAAAAATCCTATCAGGAAATGGAAAGAAAAGACCCTAAAAATGAATGTACTAGGTCCACACACAAATTGTGAAAGAACAAAAGAAAAGTGCTATTCATTTTTTCTGACTCCAAAGCATATGTAATTCTAGCTTATCTTTGAAAATTGTACCAAACAATTTAATATCAGGTAATTTTTTTTCTCTGACTGAAATCTACTGATGATGAACCTACGACTAATTGTACCCAGCTGAAAACAGCATAATTTGCCTTCATAAAAGTCCACACATGTCGTAGCCTGATTCTGAGCTGAGAATGACCGCATCCTGATGGAATGCTTACTTTGTCATTACTCATTGCATGATCTAAGAAAGTTCTATGTAGTCTCTTCTAACAAAAGGGAGGACTTTGCAATCACCCAGAAAATTGTAATACCATTATTCTTAAGACTGTTTTTAAAAGTCGAAAAGTTAAGTTACTTATGTATTAACCAGTAGGTCATCACTGGAAATTACTATCATTACAAATAAAAATTTTTACTAATTTTTACAAAATCTTTACAAAGAAAAATTTAGGAATTTAGAAAATGAGGCTGATAGGAAGAGTAAAAATTTGTATCACTTTATCCTAGAAGATTTTAGGCATATCATCCAAATCAGCCTTTGCAGGGAGTAGCTTGCTTATATGCTTTCATGAGTGTAGTTACAGTAAGGGGGGGTGAGGAACAACATGATATACATGACACAGAATATAATGTAAATGGAAGATTGTGTAAAACACAACATACATACATGAAACACAATGTATATAAATAATTGTATGCAAACCAATAAAAACATATAAGACTTTAAATATTCATTTCAGATACTAAATAAACAGAGTGATAAAGCAATTTTTTACTTAAAAATAGAAAACATTAAAAAGACAGAAAAAAATGAACTAAAATTAAATAGGAGACTGAGAATTTCTTTTGGGGACCTTCTACAATGTATTCATTGCTTAGGTTCTCTATTCTCCATCATATTTGTATACTGGACTGCCAAACTCAAAGGTAAGAGGTTCAAAACTAGCCACTTCAAGGGAGGCAGATAAGCAGTCTCTTAAGTGATTAAAGCATTCAGAACCAAAACTAATGCTCTGAATTTACTTACATCACTGGTTCGAAGTTTTAAGTAACTGTTTCCATCTTCTAATGGTCTCTAAGGCCTTTAATAACTGAAATACTATAGAAATATTTTATGGGATATTGTTTTGCATGTGTGCATGTGTGTGCTGAACCTAATCTCTTACAAGACAACTCGATAACTGCAACTTCTAATTGCATTACAAATCATCTGAATGACACATGTTGAAAGTTATAACACAGAATAAAGTTTGGCTTATAAACATTTTCTAAGAAATAAAATGTTTTCAAAATTGCCTTGAAATGGGCTGTTTGAAGATATGTTCCTATCTACTGTCATTGGAAATTATCATACTTATTTGTAAACCTTGAAATCCACTCTTTTAACTCTTGCCCGTGGCAAAGGGAGTCTGCAAATTCCAGAGAGGTAGCTTCATCCTGGCTAGATATCTCTAAGTTACTTTTAGTGTAAACTTGAACTTGTATTACTTCTTCATAAGTAGCAATGAGATTCAGCGTGTTTAATGTACACTGCAAATTCAAAAGGGAAAGACTGGAAATGTTAGCTTTAGCTCAGACATTTTAATCCCTAAGCGAAGATTATAAATATTTTAATATAACAGGCTCTTCAATCTAGACAGAAGATTTTGGAGCAAACTCAATGTTAAAGCAGCTAAATGGCCATCGAATTTTTAATCAGCGAAGGGACCGTATTTTCTACTGTCTCTGGGCCCTTCACACTTGGGGACAGCTCTGAGGTTGCTACCTCGAATCTGTACTACTGCTACTCACTGCCAGGGAGTAAATTCTGACTCATAGCAGACCCTCCAGCAGATGGCTAAAGGCCGGAAGCCACACAAGACTGTCCATCTTTCTCCCACAGAGAAGATGTGGGATTCGAACCTCCAGAGAGGCACAGTTTTGGGGTTAGCAGCACATCTCGCCAGGGATTACACCATCAACCGTTATGATGTCCTAACACTGGAAGCCAAGGAACACCCAGGGCTGTGTACACGGGAGGAATGACAATGATTAAGATCCTAAATGAACTTCCAGCCTTCCAGAGAAAACTACTTTCTGTTTGCTGAAGCCACACAGCTGTGATATTTTTTGGGTGCAGCAGTGTTAGACAACTTGCTCGGGGGAAAGATAGACAATTCTCTTCCTGTGTGACATACAGACTCTGAAAACCCACTTAAGAGTCAACTGGGAGTGGTTTCTAACTCAATATCAATCAGTTTTGAGCTATGAAGTCACTAAAACACTTACTCAACATTTTTCTGAATGTAAGACAATTAAAATGTTCACTATTAAAGCAGAAACAGGATCCACATCTCACACCATACACAAAAATTAACTCATGGTGGATTAGAGACCTGGGAGTAAAGCCCAAAACCATAATATTTATAAGAGAAAAATTGGAATTAAGTTTAAGAAGTGCTAGTCCAAGGTATAAAGAGACTGCCAAACACCATCAGAAATGTATAATCTAAAGAGGGTAAAATTGATGTATGGGACCTTCTAAAGATTAAATGCCTGTGCACATTAAAAAATTTTTCCAACAGGGTAAAATTAGAAAACCTACAGACTGGGAACAAATATTTGTCAATACCACCTCAGACATGTGTCTTACAAACAAAATTTTATAGAATACTCCTGGCCTCCACAAGAAAAAGACTGATAATCCAATTACAAAATGGGCAAAGGTCATGGAAAGAATTTTCACAGAGGAAGATATTTGAATGGAAAACAGACAAATGAAGAAATGCTCCAAATCACTGGCAATGTTGTTGTCGTTATGTGCCGTCGAGTAACTTGCGATCACAGGCAATAAGAGAGATTAAAATCAAAACCACAATGAGGTACCATTTCATGGTAGTAAAATGACAAAGTTTAACAGTGCAGCAAGTAATACATTTTGGAGAGGATGTGGCAAGAAAGAAACTCTTATTATATTTTTGGAGGGATTGTAAAACAGTGCAACCATTCTGGAAGGCAGTCTGGCACTTCCTCAAAAGGCTCAACATAGAAATTCCGTATGACCCAGCTATTCCACTACTTGGAATATACTCTGAAAATATGAGAACTGAGACACGAACTGAGATTTGTATACCAATGTTCATAGCAGCATTATTCCCCATCGCAAGAACATGGAAACAGCCCAAATGTCTAACCACAAACGAATGGATTGGGACATTCACACAATGGAATACTATGCAGCACACAAGAACAATAACTTTGTAAATTATTACCTAACTTGGGAGGGACTGGAGAGCATTATGCTTAGTGAACTAACTCATTCCCACAAGGATAAATACTGTATAAAACCTTTTTTATTCTTTTAAAAAACAAAACAAAAAAACCCCAACAAGTCAGTTACCTTGCATCGAGTTTGTCTTCCCCAAATTTTTTTCTTGCCATGGTAATCTCTCAAAACAAACAAACAGCCTAAAAACCCAAAAGAGGAGAAAAAACAAACAAACCACAACAAAACCAAGAACACACAAACCATAAATCTTCAGGCTTTATATCCTGACCCATATCTTTACTTTAAGTTCATAATTATAAATTCCTTCCAATTCTTGGAATAAGCATTCTTCTATCACAGTTCCAGTTAAAAACAAAACAAAACAAACAAACAAAAAACACTACTCTGGTGTCTCAAATGTTCCCACTTGTAGAACCACGATAATGGTTCCCCAAAGATGTCCACACCCTAATGCCCAGAATCTTCAAATAGGTTTGGTTATCTAGCAAAGGGGAATTAAGATTGCAGATGTAATTAAGGCTGCTAATTAGTTGACCTTAAAATAGAAAGATTATCTTGAATTATTCATGCAGTCTTGATATAATTACAAGAGTCCTTAAAAGTGGAAGAGAGGAAACAGAAGGAGAAAGTTGGAGGCAATAAAGTCAAAGAAGAATGGTCAGAGAGATGTTAAGGTTGCTGGATTTGAGGATACAGAAAGGTCATCTTAAGCCATGCAACGTGGTTGAGCTGTAGACGCTAGAAACAGCAAGCAGATTCTCCCCTAAAGTGTTCAGAGACGAACATGGTCCTGCAAATAGTCTGATTGTGTCCAGTGAGTCCTTGTCAGAATTCTGACCTTCAGTACTACAAAAGACTCAATTTGGTGTTTAAGCTCCTCAATTGGTAGTCATTTGTCATGCCGGCGATAGAAAACTACTGCACTACCCATCCACTGCAATCTGGTGCGGAACACCTGCTCTGTCTGTGAGGCTCCGGTTGATATTGAAATGTTCCTTGTAAATAACTTCTGTCATAGAGTATTATGGACTGAATTGTATCCCTGCAAAATTTGTAAAAAAAAAAAAAAAAAGAAATCCCAATTCCTGGTATTTATGAATGTTTGAAAATAGGGCCCATGAGGACGTTGTCAATGACGTCAGACTTTATCATAAATAAATAAACAGGAAGTCAGACTGAAGTAGACGGAGATGTAACCTTGAATGACTGGTGCACAGTGGGTGACCAGGAGACAGTACCCTATCTCCTAGAAACTGTCAATCAAGGAATACTCAGAACTACTGGAAAGCTAGGAAGCTCTGGTGGTTTAGTGGTAAGGAGTTAATGCTGCCAACTCAAAAGTATGCAGTTCAAATCCATCAGCTGCTCCAAGAGAGAAAGATGGGCAATCTCCTATGACATTCTCTCTGAAAATGCACCAGAGGGTCAGCTATGCTACGAGTTGGTTCAGATTCAATAGCACATAACAGAAGCTAAGCTAAGAGAGATACACATAATACATCTTTCCTCGGTCTCAGATGGAACCAACATGTTTTTAAATCCTGGTCTCAGACTTCAAATCTCTACAACTGTGAGAAATTTTACTTCTGTTCTTAAAAGTCATCCCATTTGTGGTCTTTTGATACAGCAACCATAGTAAACTGATCCACAGGGCTTTTTTAAACTCTTGATGGATCCATGTAAAAATGTTTTCACCTATCTAAACCAGTAAACTCTCTAGGAAAAGAAAAGCCCCACCATCCCTATTTGTTTTAAGATCTTCAACATCTCACAGGGACAATGTAGTTAAGTTTTAATTTCATTGTTTAAAAATTAAAAGCAACACTGAATAGAAATATGCTTCCTTCTTAGATATGGAGACTCGCCATATGAATAGCTGAGTCCAAAATGAAAACAAATATCCCCATATGAAGCAGCTCAAC
This sequence comes from Elephantulus edwardii, assembly GCF_000299155.1. Taxonomy (NCBI): domain Eukaryota; kingdom Metazoa; phylum Chordata; class Mammalia; order Macroscelidea; family Macroscelididae; genus Elephantulus; species Elephantulus edwardii. Next base: position 9,061,319 of record NW_006399761.1, read on the forward strand.
TGGCAACTTTGTTACAGATTTCAAATAACCAAAAGCTTAGTGTCTGTCAACAGAACAGTAATTCTGATAAAATATCATCTCTGACATTGGGCAGTACCTTAATTACCCAGAGAAGGCATAATAAAAACAGAAGTAGGTGGTTTTAAAGAACAGGGATCAATATTCTCTCAGTCTGGGTGATTTAAGAGCCAAATCAGTTGGTCACATTATCAGGTTTTTGTGGCCCTCTCTCCTCCCTTCTGGTCTCATGTATCCACCTTGGTGTTCTTTCGTACTTCTACAAGTCGTCATGTAACACTGTCTTCTGTGTCCCCGTCTGTGGGTGTCTATTCTGATCATTTTAAAGATACTGCACAGGGGTGAGCACAGGTAGGTCTCCTCCTCTTCTGCTATACAGTATCACTAAATATAACAATATTTCCAAACCGAGTCTGCTATCTAAGGATTAAGGCTGTCACACATCTTTTAAGGGGGCAGAACTCAGATCCTAACAGGGAGCGTTAAGTAGAATGCTATTTCCAGAGCCAGAGAAAGTTTCTCCATTATCCTCTGGGCATAAGTCAATGATACTGTGTGTGCTTTCAGACTTGACTTTGAGATCCTGGCAAGTAGAGCATGCTCAGAATAGCATCTGGAGATGAACAGAGAGGGGCTTCAGCCTTGACAAGCACCCTTTTACAGGCTGAGGATGGCAATACAGAACACTGTGAGTTAAAGTGTGGGGATGAGGAATAGATTTCAAGGTTCTAGCAAAAGAAATGAGGCGGAGTAAGTGGACGAGGCTTAACTGCAGCCAAATTTCACACGCAGATAAAACCACCAGGAAGAAATTCAGGAAATATCTCAGGAAGCAGCAAGAACAGCATCACGCAGGGGACTACCTGGCAACAGTGCCAGGATGCATGTTTTGATTCTGATGGAGAGAGACTTTCTAATAATGAAAATTATTTTTATAAAAGTTCTTTTATGAGGTGGAAAGCACACCCTCTCTCCTGAAGACAGAAACAGCATTTGGATCATCACCCATCATGCAACTAGTGGACGGGTGTGTTGAGGCAGAATTTAGGATGGAAATTCACTGCGCTTGAGTTGGTTCCAACTCAAAAGCAAAGCAGTCGGTCCTCCACAAGGTTACAGACACTGTAAACTCCAACAGGAGCCTGTCCTCCTGCAGATTCACACCCCCAGATCCACAACCACTAGGAGAGGAACGCAATGCTACACGGACAACAATGCCACACAGACTACGTCTCAAGTACCCCCTCAGCATTCAGGCTAGCTGACACCTCTAGTTTTATTCAACTGTACCATTTTCTTTTTTAAAAACACGAAGTTCTTTTTTCTGCCCAAAAACAATTTCTGCAATTCACTGGCTACCATTTCACATTTCTATTGGTTTAAGACATCCAACAAAACACTTGATGATTCCTAGTAAATTACTGTTATTCCATAAAAACATTACCTTGAAGTCAGAAGGTAAATGCTGCAGGTCTTTCTATTGCACATGAATTAGCTGGACACTAACTGGACTGAAGAGAGTCCCAGCTGCAGAGCGGTTACGCGTGGTGAAGTGGCTGCTTACGAAAAGATTGGGGGAATCTCATAGCTGTGGGCTAAGGACTTGCACTGCTAACCTCAGGGCATGTGGTTCAAATCCATCAGCATCTCTGCAGGAGAAAAATGGGCAAGATCCTTCCCTGGGATGTACAACTTCTGAAAACCCACTGGAGGGTCACTATGACTGAGCTCTGACTCAGCAGTACATACCAGTAACATAATAATAAGAATTTTCCCAAAGGTTGCTGGCCAGACCCCATCTATTGCTGTAACAACGAGGCACTCCGCTGTCACAGACATTACCTTGGAAATCACTTGTAGTCTGTTCTATGGGTCACTAAAAGTTGGAATCAACTCCATGGCAGTAAGTTTGGGTTTGGTGGCTCTAGTGGCCTAGAGATAAGCAGCTGTACTTCCACCTTAAAGACACCTGGTTCAAATTCAACAGCTGTTCCACGGAAGAAAAAGACAGGGAAATCTTCTCCTGTTGACTTGCTGCCTCTGAAAACTGGCCAGAAGATCAACTAAGGTCAGTTCCAAATGGACAATACACAACAAGAGGCTTGATTTAAACTCTTAAAATGACTAGCTCCTAAGAGTGTCATTTCAGGCCACTACAGCCCACTGCTGTACTGGGTTCTCAAAGTGCCAGGAAGTGTGAGGATGGCACAGGATAGGACGGAGTTCATAGCGTCACTAAGGGTTGTATTCAGCACTAACAACAACAAAAATGTCATTATTTTTCTCTCTCTCCTAATTTCTCACGGGAAGGTAATTCAAGGACAGGAAGGGATTCCCCCTCCCCCACCCCATATTTTGTCTTTTAATGAACAAAAGCAATTAACTAGATAAAAAAAAAGTCAAAAGCAAGCTGAGCCTTTTCCCCCTCAGTAATCTAGGACAAAAGGCTTATCAGATTTATGCTAAAACTAGCTTATTGTAAACAGAATTCTAATACCCTAATCAAGGAAATTAAAAAATATAAATTAAAGGAAACATCTTGCCTTTGTTATTAAGAGGCAAAAGGATTCTCAGAGAGCTTTCTCGTTAGCATTCAGATATGTACTTGAGAGTTAATCATATGCATGCCACTCAATAAGGAAATGGTTGGGTCCAATCCCAGAAAAGAATCCAGCGATTTGACCCTCTTCCCTTCCCAGTGAGGGAGTTCTTCTCATCCTGGGTGACTCAGTTCAGCACGTGACCAGCCTTTCCCTTTGTTTCTTTCCTTTGAATAGTCCCTTTTCATGTGGGGACTGTTTGGTCAAAATGTTACTTCTGTTTTCCGTCAGTATTAATTAAATTTGCTGGAGTCATTCACCCGCTGTTGACAGCCACCACTCTTCCACATACCTGCTGAGCATTCCATAACACTCTAGAATGACACACTTTACCAATGTGTATGTATCTAAACCAGTAACAAGAGGTAGATTTTATTATCTATACTTTACAGACGAGGAAATTCTATTCAGAGACGCCATATAATCTTCCTAAAGCCACACAATCAACAAGTCATCTAGGGATCTACAGAGGAGCCCTGGAGGTGCTGTGATTTAAGCATTCAACTGCTAACAAAAAACTGGTCCCTCAAATCCACCAGCCGCTTGACAGGTGAAAGATGTGGCAAGTCTGCTTTTATGAAGATTAGTCCTGGAAGCCCTCAGGGTAGGCTCTACCATGCCCTCTATGAATTCAGGACAGTGGTAATGAGGTGTGGAAAGGGTCAAAGTCAAAGTCCATTCAATTCCAATCTTCATGGTCTACAGCTCTGCATCAAGATGTACTGAGTATCTCTCATGCACCAAGCTCTAGCCTCAATAGAAAACTATTAAGATTCCTGTTATCAAGTATCTCATAAGCCAGCAGAAGTGAGTAACTAGAGTATAGTAAGCAGGGCACTCTGGTGGTTGAGAGGAGGAGAGGCACATGGGGTCACTCTACCAGGGGCACTTCACAAGAAACATGGCATTCTCCTCCCGAGATCAAGCCATCACCTGCTTTTGATCAATCACCGGCCTCTGAAAACCCACTGGAAGGCCAGCTATCACTTGGTTCCCACTCAATGATATTTAACAATAAGTAGCAAGATAACTTTAGAAGTAAACATCAAGTGAGAAACGACAGCCTATTTTTGTCAATTTTTAAGAGCAATATTGTTTACAATGACTAAAACTATGAAAGCAGGAGTGGCATCCAGTTCCTAAATAACATGCCTCTGTAAACTCCATGAACTTTGATAAATGTCGATAGTTGTAGAGGGGCTTCAGGCCTTTTGTTCATAGGGTCGCACCACAACAATAACAGAGAGGACTAGTTTTGATCAAATAAATACTACTTTATCCAGCCATTTCTGCATCCTTGGAGACCCCAAGCACAAGGTGATGTCACATGGGGAAGGGCTAGGCAGTTCCATGTGGAATAACTCCCTCATTGACCTATACTTGTCTAGTGTCTCTGATGATCAAATCCCTGCTTAAAGTCAGATCCCTGGTCACCCACAGCCCATCTTCCAGTGTACTGCACTATGTATGATGCAGTAAGTGTTGCCAGGATGCCGGACACTGTGTCACCTGTATTCAAGCGCCAGCACAGTCACCTATGGCTGGCAAGTTCCAGCGAGCTTTCAGACTAAGGCAGACCAGAAAGAAGCGCCTTGGTGATGGACTTCTGGGTACTAGTCAATGAAAACGCTACAGATTACACAACAGAAGATTGTGGGGCAGAGTTAAGCAGATCCTCTAGGGATCAAAAGTACACAAAATTCACAGTGATCAAAACAATTTATTCCAGGGGACTGATGGTCATGAAGACAGTGCACAACCAGTTAGTGCGTCATCCTTCCACTTGGGGTGACCAAGGTCAGGACCAACTCCATGGCCAACAACAAGAGCAAGAAGTCCGTTAAGGCCATGAGGCCTTTTCAAATGCTGTACATGAATTTCTTGCCCACAGAGTAGGGCAATGAGAGATTTATCTTCGTCAAGGGGACACACTGGAGGCCTCCTGCACATGGCATGGATTATGCAGCATCTAGCACAGAGCTGCTCTGGCTCCTGGACGTGCCCTCGCAGAGCGCATCAGTACTCTTCAGTAACTGGGGTGTTTGGGGAAAGAAATGATGATTTGATGTTACTCTGATGACATGATCACCTTCTCTTCTTCCCCTGGAGGAGCTTGGCTCTCTTGCCTTCTGCATTCCTCTCAGTGCCTTTTACTGGACGCATGTCATTCTTTGAACCACTTCCTTTATTTGCGAACTTTATTTTTCAAATGCCGGACAATGTGTTTCCATATACTGCATTGCCCCTGCCTGGTCTGTGTCGATGTGCCATAGCAACTCTGTCTCTTCTTTCTTAATAGATATGGGTCCAAATTTCCACTAACCTAATAAAGTGTGATCTTTATGCACAAAGACACGAGCCTTTTCTACTTACTGCCTTTCCCATCACAAAGTCCAGCTTTCTTAAAAATGTAACTATGATTAACTATTTAACCACTCTGCAAAAATATACCTATGGAGTCTTTCTACATGATGCCACATTTTTCTGCTCACTGTATATTCTCTCTCTCTCTCTCTCTCTCTACCATGGACCTCTTATGGGCAACAGGAGACCTGCAATGATTGACAGCTCAAGTCTTAACTGAGTGGTCAGTGGCTTGAATCCAACAAGCACACCACTGGAGAGGCATGTGGCAGTTGGCTTCCATAACAACACACGAGTGAGCCATCACAACCCTGGATACCTTAGTTGGCCATGCTATGGCGTGTGGGCCACTGTAAGTCTGAATCAGTGTGATGGTGATCTTATCACCAGGCCACCAGAGCTCACTACAGACAAGGATCCTAAAATACCGTACAAAGTGTCCATTGGGGAGTATGACCTAGTGGAAAGAAGTTGCCCTACAATGCTGAAGGTCTGCAGTTCAGGGCCACCAGCTGCTCCACAGGAGAAGGATGGGCAATCTCCTGCCATGTGATTAACAACCTCTAAAAACCCACCAGAGGGTCAACTTTGGGTCAGTTCCAACTCTGCAGACACAGTAACTACCATACAAAGTTTGATTTTTAGTCTGGGGTTTTTCTTAGTTAATGCTTTTCGTAACACACGTTTCAATGACCTTTACAGAAGACTTGAAAAGATCCCAGGTACACTTTTAGTGATATGAAAGCCAACCACTTCGTTTCTGCATTCTCGACCCTTTCAAAATAGATCAGCTTCTTATTACACAAAATAATAACCATGCTTTCTATAGAGAACAAAAGTATTATGGAGTATGTCAACACATATTGCATGTTACTGCATAAGCGAAAGTCAAGAAGGGAGGAAGGGAGTAAAACCCCACCACAACTGAAACATTCTCACTATGATTAGCAAATTATCACCTCATAGAGAGAAAAGTTTAATTAGCTAAGTTGGTAGAACTGGCTGCACCTAAGACTTCAGGGGATGGGGGAGGATATAGATGTTAGAGTGGCAGGAGATGTTAAAAGTACTGTAATCAAGTCACTAGTGGATCTAGCCAAACAAAATCACCTGTCACAAACCCTAATGACACCATCACCACCCTCATGCCCCTAAGAGCTCTGGTGGCCTAGTGGAAAAGAACTGCACTGCAATCCCAATGCCACACGGTTCAAATCCACCAGCTGCTCTACAGGGCAAAGATGGGCAATCTCCTCTTGTACGATTAACTGCCTCTGAAAACCTGCTGGAGGCTCAGCTATGGGTCGGTTCCAACTCGAAGGTCAGCAATAACAACAACTGTTGATGAGAAAGAGCCCTGGTGGCCGAGTGGGTAGGAAGTTGCACTGCCAACTCAAAGACAAATGGTTTGAATTCACTACTTGATCCACTGGAGAAAGATGGGAAATTGCCTCCTGTGGGATTTACAGCCTCTGAAAACTAGTCAGCTATGAATTGGTTCCAACTTGATGGCTCCTAACAGCTGATGCCACAAAGTCCCAGAAACCACTGGTTCAGAACGCTGGTGAGAAGGTCAGATGAGCAGTCCTGCATCAAGATCTGCCCCCCTCTGTACACAACAAGACATATGTGAAGTAGTACAGCAAAAGACGAACGATGCATCTGTCTAATAGGCCATTCATATCACCCTTTAAAATTAATGAAAAGAGCAATAGCAAATCAAATAGTGCTTACTACCCTCACCTCATGATCTGGCTTTCTCTGGGGCCAACTGGATCCTGTGTCATTTCTCCACAGCACTGGCTAAGTTCACTTCACCCACAAAGTGCCACTGGGTGAATGTAAATCAACCACACTGACGTTGGGAAGCAATTCAACGTGTGCGCACTGCTTATTGTTGGCCAGACGATTCCTTCTCTTGATTTAGAGCAATACTCACTAGAAAGGCTACCACAATAAGCCACCGCATAATTCTTTCAGGTCAGCACAACGTCAAATATCTATCTGTTGACTAAGCTTAGTAAATGTCTGACAGATTTTCCTGCTCACAATCTACAGAAATCCTACAGTGACCTTGTGAGTCAGGATTTCTCTGCGAACCGGAGTCACAATGGGCCAATTGAGGGATTCCCTTCCCTCTGGCAGGACTTCAATCCATTCTAAATTTGATTGTTTCCTTGAATGCAGTAATTTCATTTTCTCCAAATGTCTGCCGACTTTACAATGCCAAGTCCACAAAATGAAACGGAAAACTGGGTCAGTTGACCAGGTAATTTAGGCCAAAGCAAAAGAAGAAAATAGTGCCTCAAAGCCCCAAATGAACCACAAGTAATTTTCATATTCTAAATCAGTTTAGTCATTGTCTCAGTGGTTTCATTTCTAGCCTGTGGCGGGGTGATGTAATGTTTGGGGTTCCCTCCTTCCCAATGAGAGAAAATGTCACTCTAAGTTCACAGCTTTGGTGACATCACTGCACTTTTCCTATTTCTAGCTAATATTAATAATTAACTGAACCTGCTGGAGCTGCAGGTAGCATGGGATTAAAAATCCAAATATGTTGCACTGGGGAAACCTTCTGTCAAAAACTACTTTAAAGTACAATTTAAACATTAAGAAAACCTGATCTAAGCCATGGGGTTTTCAATTGCTTCCTATGCAACTAAAAGTTGGACAATTAATAAGGAAGAAAAAAACAAAACAGCTGCAGTCTTTGAACTCTAGTGTTGAAGAACACCAAATATCCAAAGGACTGTCAAAAGAACAAATCTGTTGTGGAGAAGTACAATCAGAGTGCTCTGCAGAGGCAGGAATAGTGACACCCTGGCTTTCAAACACCTTGGACATGTTGTCAAGAAGGAAAAGGAATCATGCTGGGAGAACTAAAGAGAGGAAGACCCTCACCCTCACTGGGATGAACCGAGAGAAGGTTCAACAGCCTGAGCTAACAACAATCAGAGACCACAAGGGCGGTGTAGGGTAGGGCAAGGTTTCAACCTGTTGTTCACAAGTCTATGCTCCTGAGTAATGATCAACTCAAAGACATCGACAACAGACGCACTTCGGCTGTTACTCTTCTGAATGCGTCACCATGTAGACAGGGGTCATGACAACTGACAGGCAAACAAAAGCCAAAAAAGGACAACGAGGCCTGATGGCACCAACAGTGTGAATTACAGTTGGTGACTCCAACGGACAGCAACACCGTACAACAGATTGAAGCCTTGCCCCATCTGGGCCATCCTCGCAATCTCTGCTGCTTGTGGGATAATATAATTCCAATGTATAAAGACATATGTAAGCCGAAAAATGTAACTATTTCAACCCATGTGTTCGTACTTCTTGTCATTAACTTTCAAAAAACCTACTATGGAATGTCTGTACAGTATGAACAAAACTCGCTGTCCCACAGAAAATAGTCTCTTCTTAGTGGTTTTAGTAATAATAACTTAAGACAGAGGAACCTTTTTTTGTCCTCAGAAATGCAAGTTAATTGATTCTCATTTTAAAGAATAGGAAGCTCTAAGCATGGCAGTTTTAGTTGTTGTTGTTGTTGCAGATTTGTACTGTGGAGTCAGAACTAACTCATAGCTGACCCTTCAATGGGTTTTCACAGACAGTTAACTGCGTGGAAGACTGTACATCTATCTCCTAAAGTGACGCTGATGGATTCGAACCTAGTACCTATGGGTTGGCAGCGTAGCTCCTTATCGCTAGACCACTAGAGCTTCTTGAGTTTTATTACTGCTTTTATTCAGAGATTGTTCTACCATTGTAGTTCTTCAATATAGGTGCTTTAGCATAAGACAATTAACTACAAAACTGGATTCTTTGGGGAAACATACCATTGACTGTATAAACATTTTTTGTGGACTGAAGAAAAAGGCAAAAGCCCTTTGAGTGTACCTACAACCTGAGGAGGAGAAAAACAAGACTAGTTTTCTTTTTTTGAGAAACACAACACAAATTACTTCTGCCTGTGAAACTTTCCCTCATTCATAAGTCACAACGAATCATCCTATGTAGAAGCCAATCATCCGAAAACTCTCTTTCCATTATCTATAAATGCACAGAAACATGGAAAAGTGAATTATCCCCTTTATAAAGTAACTCCATTTAAGAGTGTTTGCTAAGGGAATTTTGAGAAAAAAAACCAAACAAACAACAAAATCTGTGGTTGTGGATGGAAGCGACTTTCAAATACTTTCCAGAATTCTCCAAGGCCACCTGGATTAGACAGGAAAGGAGAGAGATCAGGCTCTCATGCCAGGTCTCCTTACATTCCACTCAAACAGAAAAATTCTTCATTGATTGATTTCTTCATCCTTCACAGGAAGATATTTCATCAAGCAAAAAAGATTTGAAAAATCAGTGAATCATCATAATGCAAAAATAAATACCCAATGAAAATTCCAAAATGAAATTGTATAAACTCAGAGAAAGTCAGTTGTTCAGTCACTTAACATGATGAGTATCCACATTCCCCTCTCGTGGCTCCTGGAGATCTATCAGAGAGAGCCAGAGACCTCCTCCACCTCACAGAGTATATATTCCGAGAGACAAAGGTAAACAATAAACAGCAAACATAATGACACTTAACTGCTGATAAAAACTATGTGAGAGAAATCAGATCAAGGTATTTGAGGAAGAGAAGCAGACTACAGTATGAAGGAGGTGATCAGGGGACACCTCACTGAGAATGTGAAAGTCTTGAGGATGTGAAGACTATTGGCCAAATATTCAAGGTGATTTTCCAGCGCACAGATAACTATCAAAATGAAGTGAGCTCTAGTGGCCTCATGGCAAGAAGCTGCACTGCTATCCCAAAGGTGCAATGTTCGGATCTACCAGATGCTCTGCTAGAGAAGGAGGGGCAATCTCCTGCACCAATCAGATTCCATTTGACAGTACACACACAAAAGAAAATATTATTTTAAAAAAAAACTATTGAAATCATTTTCCCATCTTCATGTGGGGGAAAAAAAACCTTAAGAATTTCAATACAATCAGTGTCCTTTGACATTCATAAAGTTTCTGAACAGTGCAGGGAAGTAAATATTATGGAATAAATGAGAAATAAAACTTGTGATTCCACACAGAAGAAAAGGAAGCATGTTTTTAAATGAAAGAGGTTACACAATAAAACCTACAGCAATTGGACAATTAAAACAGACATTCGGATGGCGGGGAAGAAGAACAAACTGGGGAGGAGGGTAGAGAGAATGGTGCAGCAATGAAGGAATGAAAACTCAAAATCCCTGTAAATGTTCATTAAAACTAATAAAATTTAATAAAATAAAAAAAGTTATAAAACACACGTCATGATGGTGGTGAGTGGAAGCAGAGAATCTCACTGACAGATGGGTCATTGCTGAGAGAGGGTAAGTGAAACCATGCAAACAAAGGGAAATGTATAAAAATAGAAAAAGCTTTATTCTTCTCTAGAGAATAGATAGGTACTTAATCTATCTCAAAAGAAAATGAAACAGAATAGCAGTTATGATGTGACATAATAAAGTTTTAGAACATATAATATTGGATATTTTTCTCTGATTAGCTGTAATAGAATAAAACGCATCTATGTGTCAATATCTCTAATTAGGAAGGGGAAAACACATATATTTTTATTTTCCTTAGAAACTGTTATAAACCATGAGCTAACTTTTTATCAATTACAGTAAGGTTTGTGTATTTTTTTTTTTTTAAACCTGTGGAAGGATATCCTTGACAGTCCTACACTGGTCTTCTGGTAAAATGGAAATCTTGGATGAACAAAAGCTTAATGTTCATTTGAAAGAATGAGTGTGCTCACAGAATACGAGGCCGCTTATATTTTTACCTGAGAGTTCACCACCCAGACGAAATTTAGACACAAATGGTACTGTGAGGGTAAAAAAAAAAAAGGAAAAAGTATAATAAAATAAACCAACACACAGGAACCAGACACACATCATCACAGCAACTGTAAGTTTCAGGAAAACTCATGACCTGCAGTAAAAATTAGGAAATGAAATTGGATTGTTGTGATTACAACCTCAAATACAAGTCCATTGGCTTTACTTCCCACTAGACTCCTCCTTGTGCACGTGCACGTGATGACGGTGACCTTCCTAGAAGGCAATACTGCGGCACTGGGAAGAACAAAGTTTAAAGCCAGAAGCAGAGGATTCCACGTAATCTGTTGCTACAATTATTTTTGGTTTTTTTGAACAAGTTGGTCTTCCCGCTTCATCCCCTACTTCATGGACTCTAACCTTTTATATGATCTCCTTTGGAAGTCTTTTCCAACGTGCCCTCTAAAAGAAATACTTCAGTCATGAGAAATGGCAAATTCAAAATGCAGTCATAACATACCACAGTAACACAGTGATACAATGTAAATACAATGGTGAAGATAGAGACAAGCTTCCTGCTCCTGGAGAGCTTACAGTCTAGTAGGAAACAGTAATCAGGTATGTCTAACCACACATCACATTTTATAATTACGATAATTTTGCTTGTCATGGGAGGGAAACAAAATGGGCTTGTCTCCAGGAACCAAAGCAGCAGCAAGCCACTGGCAACTCTCGAGACAGGATCTAACTATTACCTAGTCCTTATACATGGGCTTGCATTTGTAACTAAATTGGCCTTTTCATGATTTAAAGTGGTCCATATCTGTCAGGCAGCCCTGGCCTTAAAAGAAGAAAACGTCAGTCAACCAAGTGTCTCAATGAAGTGACCATTAACCAGACACACACACCCCCAAACAAATTCAAGGGAAACAAATCCTAGACAAGTGTATAAACCCAAATTCTGAATGAAAAGAGAGTAAGTTATCATTCTAAATGTCCCTGGTAACAGTAACACCGACAAGCTTCCAACAAAAAAAAAGACAGCAAAGATCATTTCCTGAAGATGATGTAGATCCAGCTACCAACAACCAGCACAGGTGCCTGGGTGCTGTCTCTCTTCCAGTGTCCCAAAGAAAGCTTGAATTCTTTGGAAAAAGTTTCTTCTTAACCATATCCAGTTAAAAGAGACAGACATATACATGTTTTGAAAAGAGGAAAGCAAATGCAAATAAGGGATTTAAAAGAACCAATTGAAATCACGAGGCGCAGGTCTATGGAGTGGGACAGCCTTCATGTGACTCATTCATTCTTGTCATTGTATCTGACACATTAACAGTGCTCTTTAATAACTGGGTTAAGTTCTCCCAAGCACATGGTAAATTTCTAAATTCGGAAACATCACAAGTGTGGAACAAGCCACAACAAATCTGTATGGTTACCCAAATGCAGTTAAGTACTTAATCTCTGAAGAGAAGCCTGGTATAGAAAGAAGAGTTAGCAAAAGCGGTGTTCTCTTTACATGTCATGCTTATATTTTGTTTCTGTTGTTGTTGTCGCCTTTTGCTTGTTTTTAACAAATAGTATTTCTCTATTATCAGCTATTTAGGGGGAAAATATTGACCCACAAAGAAGAAATTAAAGGGACAATGATGATGTTCTTGGATCGAATTTCATTTCTAAATTCAGAAAAGCAAGACAGAAGACCACAGAGGTTCAGTACTGAGCCCTTTAGTTCAGGACACCTTTGGGAGAAACTGGTGTGGAGAAAAGCACTCCCGGATTATACTGTGAAGGAAAGAAACGTAAGCCATGTGCTCGCGTGCAAGCTAACTGTTTTATATTGGACAGTTTAATAGTCATTTTATGTACCTAGGATTTAATGTGCTTCACGGAAATTTCTAGAGCTCTTCTTCAAATAGATAACTCTAAGTGAGACCCCTCTTCATCCTCTTTCTACCATTTCTGAATTCTAATTTCAACTTACATCATCCTGACTGCATTTCCATTCTGCCCTTATTTATACACACACATCCACATGTTTTCTTTCCCTGCGCTGATGGTGGGTGCTGTGTCATAACCACAGCTTTCCGGTTTTTTATTTAGCCTTGACCTGAAGTGCACATTTGTAGAATTAAATTGCTCATTAATGATGACATATCAATCATTTTTCTCACTGCTGTCCATTTAATCAACAATTAAAGGTCATTCCTATGTTGGCACATTATTTAAGTTCAGCTTTTAAATAAAAATATTTCTTCATTTAACACCAAGGAACATTCTGGTCCAATTAATAAATGACTCCCCTGGAGGGGGAAAAAAATAAAATTCTTACTCCCTGTAGTTCTGTGCTGAGGGTGGGGGAATCTGGTGAAAATCTAAGTCAGTATGATTGGCACATCTGCCACCAGAAAAAATTTACATTTAAGACAGACATCACAAATCTGAATGTAGTTACATGACACCGATCATTTATATCAACATAAATACCCACTGAACAGAAACATGAACTATCCCATACGGACAGTTACATATCTGAGTAATTTTAAACCATTTTAAGATTGACTTTTGCACAAAATTATGAACATCATTGTAAATTATACATAAATTTTGTGTACACACATGTATTGACATAAATACAAGCGTGTGCACACACACACACACACACACACACACACACTTCACTGAACAGTAAAATCAATTCTCAATACAGTTCCCCTTTTGTCATCCAGAGTCTTTTACTTAAAGAAATGCTGGGAAACCACAGAAGTGGAAATTTAGACTCAGTGAAAATTTTTAGAAAGCACCCCAAATGGTACACAAAAATTGCCAACCATCTGATCTTGTCAATTGCAAAATTTCTAGAATACTTAAAACAAGTTTCAATTCTCCCTTTTTAAGTGGTTGGTTGACTAAAATCCAACTGAAATGGCATAAGTCTATCTTCCTGTTACTGTGTCAAAGAACCTAAACAGCATTTCTTTATAAGGTTCTGTAATATGTATCTGAAATTTTGACATCTTTTCTTACTGACTGCCCAGCTCATGCTCAGGTGCTTTTGTCAAAGAAAAAAAGGTTCCTTGCTGGATGACATGAACGTTAAGAGTGCAGAACAGTGAGCTTTAGCCCAAATGCCCAGGGATAAGATTCAGAGCACTAGAAAGGTTCAGCGAAAGCAAGGATCTGACAGACTCCTGCGTTTAAAAATACTCATTCAGACTACACACCAAGGGAACATAAACTAGTACACAGTTAAAAACTGGCAACAAAGGCTACTGTGTATCATGACAATAGTTGCAGAGTGTCCGTTTTTGTTTTAATAAAAGCAGTCAAGACTGGTGTGTTCTCACTGAATGCTTCTAAATGGCAACCTGCTCAAGCTCCTGAAATTGCCACCCAAGCCTTCAAAGCAAACGCATGCCTGACTTACCAAGCGAAGCAGTGATATCTACCTGGTTGGTAATGTTTTTAAAGTGGAGTTATGATGCACAGAGGTGAGCATGAATCTTCCTGGCTCCTACAGCAAACTGCCTTCCCAGGTGCTTATGGAGCTAACGTGGCTGCGTGACACGGAGCAGGTAACAGACGACGAATTCACGGCAAGATCATTTCAATGCTATGCATGCTTAGACTTACATCTCTCAGTGCAGAATGGCTGGGGCGGGTGTGCTCCAGGGTTGAACATTCAGGGATGGGATGTGTGTGGTGACTACAACTCCTCAGTGAGCTGTATTTAACTGATACTGCAAGAAACTGACAACAAAATGTGCAGCTACTTTCTAAATATGCTAATTATGCAAGCAGCCAGCATGAAGAACTAACTTTAAAGGGGGGGGGGGAGAAGTGAAATATCTGGATGGATTTTTTTTTCTTACCGTCAATACATAAAATATACATTAAGACACATACCTACCTCCCAGGGCCCACTACCAATGCCAAAAGGTCTAAATACACATTGTTGATAACACACACGGTCATTTGTATAGATTGTAGTAAGAAGAAGTAAAATAATGTAATACCTTTACTTTTACCTATGGGTTTGGTGAAATGGTTCCATGAAGAAAGGATTTCCACAGAAAGAAAATAAGAGGAGAGAAACAACAGTAAGAATTATGAGCACATGTAAATGCATCACTACCTGAAAATAAAACAACACAGGGGAGTTTCAACAAGGGCCCAAAGACACAAGGAGAGGCAATCAGCTCACATGGCGAATTCGGCCTTTTGAAAGGCACGTACATGCAAGGACATCAGAAGACCCATGCTCGTTGAAAAGGTCACACAAAAGGCAAGTTCACAATGACCAAAGGCAGGAAAAGGACCATGTTGGTGGCACACTGTACTGAGCCTTGTAGAAGCCAGATGGCAATGATGTCTGCATGTTCCCCACCACCATGCATGGCTGACAAGTGGGCTTTTCGGTGACCCAGCAGCACAGGCTTGAGGCTTTTTGCTCACGTGGAGTGCCTCGGGATGATTCCACGCTTTCTTTACTCTAACCACCCTTCGCTGCATATGCTGACAAAGGCATGGAAAGTTTAGTCCCCAGTTTCTTAACGTCTCATTTATTTGCAGATATTAGAGTGTAAGGGATGAAGGAACGTAAGAGTGGAAAGGAGCAAACCAAAACCCAACCAACACATCAAGAGGGCGGTGGGAGGAAACACATGAGACGAGGGGAGAAAAAAGAAAAGTGAACAAAAAGTATGCATGTCATTTGCAGCCAGAGAGTTTGCAAGCATTCAGCCACCCTTCGCAGTGATGGTGTGAGAGCAGCTGAGAGAACAAGAAAACACTGAAAGCAGAGTGGAAAAGGAACAGAGCCCATACCTTGGTCGCCCATCATCAGGTGCGCCAGACCTTGAAGGGAAACAAGAGCATAGTCAGCAATCAACAAGGGATCATGGGAAAGCAGGGTTGTCATGGTGACAAAAAGGTTCAGTCACAGACATCTTGTTGCCTACGAGACATGTCTGTACCACAGAGGCAAATCCAAAAGTGGTCTTTGAACCCCTGGTGGATGCTTTGGGGCAAAGAGTTCTAAAACTGTAATTTCAACATTGGGGAAATGCTGCACTGCGTATTTTTTATGTCTTTTATGGATTATTCGGAGCATAAAAGCATGACTTAGAATCCAACCAAGCCCTAAAATTTTGCCCTTCAAGCCCTTTGACGAGACTCTCTTGTGTACACTGCCCTCAAAGGGCTTGTTATTCTCCAGTTATAATTTAAAAAAAAACACAAAATCAACCAAAAGAATACCTGAAATATGGGCTGGGCCTGATCTTTTTCCCCTCCTCAAAAAAAAACAAACAAAAAAAAAACAGTTTCATAATTAAATGGGAAAAAAAATCCTTAGTCACACTGAAATGATAATGCAGAAATGTCTCCTCTGACACATGGAGAAACAGAAAAGGCTTGTTCAAATACCAAAGGGTGGGGGGAGGGGAGAAACAAAGAAGGGGAAATAAAAAAAGATCATTAGACATGCACTTGAAATGTTAGAATTGACTACAAGGCAATGTTTTTAACAAAAAACCAGATTCCTTTTAAATGGGCTCCAATACTTTTCCTTTAGTCCCCAGGACTAGAAAGGAAAGGAGAGCACAACAACCTATCCTTTTATGTAAACATTACTTACATGTTGACCCGTGAATTAAGCGAAGGAACTATTCACATTTAAAGGCAATAATTCAGATATGTTCTTAAGGAAGTTTTCAAAAAGAAGAGTCAATTCCTTTGGTTTATTTCTTTATGAACTCTCACTTACATTTTCACACCGAAAGTTACTTCTTTTCTGGACAATAAATCCTAAGAGAGTTTTATTTTTTGTTTGTTTTTGTTTTTTAAAACAAGGATTTCTGTTTGCTTGTGGTTTTGTTGTGTTTTTTTTTTCCACTATCCAACCTAATTTTTTATTGAAAGGCATGATTTTTTCCCTTGATCCAAAATGTAGAACCAAGTCTACTCGTCAATCTACATAAGCTCGTATTTCAATAAACCTTATATTTTCATTTTTAAAAGTTATTTAAATAGGTTTATGATGAATAATGTAAAATTACACACTATTTATACCCATACTGAAATAAACTAGGCTATCTAAGGTTAAAAGGGAATTTAAGCATGCCTGTGGGACAGATATGGTTATAAGCATCATATAATCACAATGTAACATAAAATTATTTCATATTTTTCTGTTTCCTGTCATGTCGCTTCCGCATTGTCAGAGTAATCTTTAACAGTAACAACATAAAACTTTCTCACTGGCTGCAGGTGAGTGAGAACCTCCTTCTAGCTGACCCTCCAGTGGGTATGAGACTATGAACTGAATGGGAGGAGACAGCCCATCTTTCTCTCTCAGGATTCCTGGTGGAAGCAAACTGCTGGACAGCTGTGGTCTCTGGACTGGCTGCACACCGCCCTACAGGCTCTCTCCCCAGTGCTCCCTAGTGATGACAGTTAACACACAGAAGAATGGTGTGCATGTTGAGGTTGCTGTTCAGGCTACACAATTCTTCTTTCATTTCCATTTAAAAACCACTATATATAATTCCTCAACAGAACTTATCACGTGTAGGTGAATTAAGGGAAGAAATTAGTTCTGTATTAGAAAACTATTTAGAAAATGTATGAGACACTTGGAAGCATTTCTAAGGTGTGCCCTGGATGGTACAAATGGTTAAACACTGGGCCCTCAACAGAAGAGCTGGTGGTTTGAAACCACCCAAAGTTACTTCAATGTCAGAGCCTAGAGACTGACTTGTGAGAGACCAACAGCCACTGAGCGGCCTTCTGAGGATGGCTTTGCTCTGCAGCGTCATGGACTGGAAGGAAACGGCCAGCCACGAGCCTGCAGTGATGTGGCTTGTGACCCCACATTAACAAAGGCACCCGAAGTCACGTCCTCCAAGCTCATCCTACCCAAAGCTACCCTAGAGGACAGAGCAGAAGTGCCACATAAATTCTGCAAAGCTCTGTGTACCCGCAGAAGCAAACTGCCACATCTGCCTCTGGAAGAATGGTGGGCGTTTCTAATCACAGGCCTTTTGGTTCTAAGCACTTTGCCACCAGGACTTCTATTAATGAATATACAACCTAAAGCTCCACCTCCATTCAGTATGACATACAGTGACCCTCCATGGCAATTGGAAGTGGTAAGTCTGCACAGAAAGCCTGCTACCTATTTTTCTTTTTTTCCCTCCTATGGAGCATTTGGTGGATTTGAACTCTTGACTTTTTGGCTAGCAGAACAACACAATCTCCACTATGCCACAAGAGCTGCCTATGAATAAGGTTGCTAACTATATTGGAAAAATCACCCCAAAGCCAAAATAGTCACTACTATAGGGTCAGAAATGACTCCTAGCTGGCCCTCCAGTGGGTTTCCCAAGGCTGTGGATCACCTGGGCAGAATTCTCATCCTTCTTCTGTGCGGCCTCCTGTGAATATGAGCCACCAGAGAGGTATAACTTTGCTGTTCACAGCCTAGCTGCCTGTGGGTTATGTTACAAGAACTTCCAACTATTGATGAGGATGATGTTGTTGTTGTGATAGTTGCTGGGGAACTGAGTACAACTCACAGTGACCCAATGCACAACAGATATAAGCCCTGCCCTACCCTGTGCCATCCTCAACATCTCTGACATTTGTGAGCTCCTTGCTGCAGACTTTAATCCTGCTTCAGGAACTTCTGTAGGTGCTCCGAACCAAGCTATAAATATAAGAATGTTACACTGATGATGGAATCAACTTCATTACAACAGTTTTTGGGTCCTTCCTCGGAAAATCTGTCACACATTTGCATGGGATGAGTTTCTGAGAGAGCTGAAGGGAGAGGCATCCCTGCTTACTTAGGCTGATTTTAAAGTCCCTTGGTATGCAATTCTATTTAAATAGAAAAGAACAAAAAGACATGGAATCTTTTACACGGTGGTTAAGGAAACATAAAAGAAGCGGGGTTTCAATTTTTGGTCTCAAACAATCTGCACAGCACAGAAGAGACAGATTTTTGAAAAGCTATCAAATCTGTGGGCTCGTCTGTGTCAGCTTCATATCAAGTGTGAGTTGAAGTGTAATTACAATTAGGATAAAGAAAAACAGAGGCCCTATTTGGACTGACACCTGTAAAAAATGTCAGCTGTGACTTCTTTTGGAGTTGTCAAGAGTTGTACTTAAACAGTCCATCAGAAGCGTTCCACAGCTAAGCGATGTGATACTGCCTATGAATGATATCACACGCATGACATGGAACCAGAATGCTAAGTCCTATATTATCAGTTCTGTAAAGAAGTGTTCTTTATTGGGGAATATGAAATTGTAGCAAATGTAATTACTGCTTATCCTTACTTTTTGATGATGGTTTTGCTAAGAAATCTTTCATTCTGTTGAAATTGAATGTATTTCAAAATACTGTCACAAAATAGGTTAAATGACTCCCTTTGATATATAAAGATTGTGGTATTGATGGTGGTGGTCGTTGTTATGTGCCTCTAAGTCAAAACTGACTCATAGCTCCCCCTCCAGTGGGTTTTAAAAAGCAGTAAATCTCATGGGAGGAAACAGACCATCTTTCTCCCATGGAGCAGCTGGTGGATTTGAACTGTGTGCCTTTGGGCTGGCAGAGCAACTCCTTACCAATCAGCCCCCAGAGTTTCCTTACGTAAATATCATTAGAGTGTTCATGAAAAACTTGTAATGCTAGGACTGCACAGACTGATGGAAGACCACCTCCTCTTTCACAGGTATGTGTCACATCTTTCCTGTTGGCATTTTTATCTGGTTAGCCGCCCACTAACTAATGTATTTAGGTTTTTTAAATTTAAAACATTGACATATGGTTTTATGTGTTAGCTTCTAGAGCCAAGAATGCACGTGTGTCTCTGAATTCCTTGATACAGCTAATTTTTAGAAAAACTTGAATATTCTAGTTGTAGTATTTAACAGGACAGAGGATATTATAAAGCTACTTACCAGGCATCATGTTCAAGGCTTTCACTCCCAATGGCTTATTTGTTAATCTACATCTATTAACTTTTGCTTATAGTCAGTATTTAAACTTGTGTCATTTGAGTAAAACATATTGAAACTAAATCTTGAAATGACATGATGCTAACATTTCCAAATCAAAATATCAGGGCGGGGGGGGGGCGGAATGGAGAGACAATCATGCATTGTGTTCTGAAATGGTAAAGAAACACTGTCTCACTTGAAAGAAAAGAAAGAGCACTGTATTATCTTTTCATAGAGAACACTAGCCCAGGTATTCTAGGTGGCCTGCGGGATGCTGAAGCCTAGTGGTCTCAAGGTTGAAATTGCATTATCTGCCTGGAGCTGACAGGATCGGGAGGGTATGTGTTCTGTATGAAAAGTGATACACAGTTCCAGGAATCCACAAATGTTAAAAAGGAGTTCAACTTACCGTCATAATGGGGGCTGTACTCTATGAATACTACTAAGAAATAAAGGGGTAAATGAGATTTGGGGTGGGGGGAATAAAATAGAAAAGCACCCACCTTCCACATTGCTGTCTTCTGAAAGCACATGACAAGGAGGGAGAGAAAAGGAAAAAAAAGAAACAAAACATTCATTAAGCAGCATGCAGGCTGGACCTTGCCTTTGCATGTCTTCCTCATGCAAGGCATCAAACACATCATGCAAGTGCTTCACCGCTATCATACAGAGGGGAAACCCCAGGGAAAGGGTTCCCTCCCCTTAGCAGCATCTACAGGGAGGGAGGAAATTCCAGGTCAGGAACACTGACAAAATCCTGAGCAGAGATTTTCTTTTCAAGTTCTTTACACCTTAATGTAAAGCAAACATGATTCTTACATGCTGTGGGCCTGGTCTCTCTAGTAACTTATTTTTTTAAATGACTGTATTTATTTGATTGCCTTTTCTTTACAATCCCATAAGGTTTTAGTTCCCACTTGCAATTTGGACTTGGGACGTTAAAAAGAAAAAAAAGCTAAGTCCATTGAAAATATTGCCAATGCATTATCCACTTACCATTGTGGCCTTTTTTTAAAAAATTCTAATACCACAACTGCTTTTCTTAAGGTAGGAAAGCATAAATATAAGCTACTAAAAGCAATTCATCAACTATTTATAGGTTTTCAAATTTTCTTGAAATGATAGGTTACTGTAATTTGTCAAAATACTAACTTTTGAGATGGTGAGTAGAATAAGTCATTTTTCCACATAAATTCCCTTTGGGAAATGCTCATTAAGCACAGTTTATCAGGACTTAGACACTTTACACATTCGGTTAACAACTTACTACTCTACTTCAGTAAGACAATTTGAAGATTGATCAAATATTTCTTTATATCCCCATACCTTTAGAAAATATCTGATATGTTTAGGAATTTTAATATATATTTACTAAAAAACAAAAGGGTATTTTGTTGTGACCAAGTTAGCACTGGTCAGAACTGACTCTGCAGCAAGTTTCTGAGGCTGTGAATCACACGGGACCAGACTGCTCAGCTTTCTCATACGGAGGTGGACTTGAGCAGTCAGAGAGGAGAACCTGGGTTAGCAGGCTAATTCTCTACAGACCACACAGGGTGCAAGGGCTCCCTAGGTACATATCTATACCTGCGTATGTGTGTCTGTGTAAATGCACAGTATAAAGCCATTACAAACACATCGAGTCAATTACAATTTAGTGACCACGCAGAACAGAGATGAATTGCCCTATGGGGTTCTCAAGGCTTAAACTTCACAGCAGCAGACATTCAAATCTTTCTCCCACGGAGAGTTGGTGGATTCAAACTTCCAAAACTTTGCTTAACTGCTGAGCACTTAACCACCGCCTCGCCAAAGCTCCTTTCCTGATGACATTCGTTTTTGTTTAATAATGCAGAAGCTTTGGGGACCTCAGAAGATAGTCAGTTAAGAAATGGAAAGAGGCAAGGACAAGGTTCCATTGCTTTTTTCAAAATTCTTTACTAGTGAGCTGTGTCCACGCTGCCACTTCCGGTTCAAGTTTCCATGTTAATTACTGCATTTCTTAAAGTGGCCACTGAGTGCAGTTTATAAAAGAAGGTGAGGGGGGAGAACAGTAAAAGTTTAGAAACGTGAGAGCAAAAAGAACTATAAGCATTAACTACATCATTTTCTTAAAACATTTGTTGCCTCCGAGTTATAAACGACTCAAGCTGACCCTCAGGGGGGTTTTCAGAGGCTGAAAAATCACACAGGAGACCGTCCAGGTATGTCCTGTGGTGCCACAGGTGGATGTGAACCACCGAAGAGGTGACACCTTGGGGTTCATGGTGAAACTCTTTATTGAACAAGTATTTTATTTCCATAGAAAAAGTGCCATCAACTTTATTAAAATAAACTCACTGTAACATGCACAGACACATTTACTAATTTATTTTAATGTTGTTGTTGTTGCTGCTGTTAACTTATAGATGAGGTAATAATTTTTTTACATAATAGTTGGTTTGCCAGAGTTTATTTTAAAAGAAACAATCAACAAATGAAATATTTGGTATATGATTTTGCTTATGTTTGTGTTTATTTAAATGAACGAGACAGCATTTTTGCTTCCCCTTGGCTACTTTAGACCAACCTAAGTATAAATCTTAAAAGTGATGCTTTAAGGGAGCTCTGGTAGCATAGTGACAAGAAGCTGTGCTGCAATCGCAAAGGTACGTGGTTCAAATCCACCAGATGCTCCGCTGGAGAAGGAGGGGCAATCTCCTCCTGTGCTAGTTAGATCAAAAGTAATGCTTTACTGCTTTGTGCTAGAAATCATAAAGAAAAAAAAGAATGCTTAGTACATCTTGCTTTGATATTAACTGGGAGAGATATATACACATATGTGTGTGCATGTATATACATTATATACTCTTATATGTATGTATGACATTTACTTTTACTGATATTTGAAAACTGTACGCATATTAAACAATTTTATATATATGACATTTATTTTTACTGATATTTGAACACTGTGTATGTATATTTTAAAAAAATCCTCATTTTTACTAATATTTTTTAACATGTAGCCACCACACCAAATGTGTGTAGTATGTAAAGTAAAAAATATCAAGGAATTTAGAGGACAGTCAGTGGAGAGACAATGTGTCAATTACTACAGTATTAGGGAGCTCTGATGACCTCTGATGGTATACAGGGAGTTGTACTGCCAACCCAAAGGTAAGTGGTTCAAATCCACCAGCTGCTCCACATTATGATGGGCCAGCTCCTCCTGTGTTATTTACAGTCCCTGAAAAACTCCATGAAGGGTCAGATATATATGAGTAACTGAAAGGCAAAAAATGCAAGAGGGAGTGATGGTATTATTTAAGGAGGGCTAGTTACAAAGGCAAACTGGGTTAGGGAAGTCGGGTTTCCGTGGCCTCTCCAGAGTGCTAAGTGCAAAGACGTCAGTCTAGAGATTAAGGACCACCTGATTCAGGCCCTGGTCTTCAAAATTTCCTGCTGTGCATCAGAGAGCTTGACAATGAGTAAGGATGACAGAAGAATTGACGCCTTTGAGTCATGGTGCTGGAGAAGAGTACTAAACGTATCTATCATGGACTGCCAAGAGAATAAACAGGTCTGTTCTGAAGAGGGTGACACCAAGCTGCAAGCTGGAGACAAGGATTTTGAAAGTTCATCTTTTATACTTAGGACATGCTGCAAGGAGGGACCAGTCCTTGGAGAAGTACATCATGCTTGGTAGGGTGGAGGGACAACGGAAGTGAGGAAGACCCTTGATGAGATAGAGTGACTCAGTGATTGGGGTAATAGGGGTAGAGTGTCAGAGACAGTGAGACTGGCTCAGGATAGGAAACGGTTTAGAGCGACTGTGCATAGGGTCTCTACAAGTCCCAGGTGATTTGTGGCACACAACAGTCACAAAGCAAGTGCCATACTGAGCCAGTGGTTGCAAACCACCAGATACTCCTAGGACAAAAAGATAGACAGCTTCCTCCTCAACAATTCACACCCCTCAAAACCTGATGGAGGCCCACTGTAAGCTGCAGCCAACTTGGTGACAGAGGGTTTGGTTTTGTCTTGCCTTAAATATCAGCATTTCATATCTTTAATCTAAAGATGGGTAAATAAAGTTGTGAACAGCGGTTGCTGTGACAGCTCTTGGTAAAAGTGATGCCTAAAAGGTATAACAGAAATTAAAAAAAAAAAAAAAATCCCCCAAACAAGCCAACACATTAAACAGGTCCATGCTTGACCTGTTTTTAAAATGTGTCAAAGAGAATACCAGGAAAGAAAATGATGCTAATATGTTCAGTGTCATAGGCCCAAGCTTCCTAAAGGTGAGTCATCTTTATATTTTCACCTGGGCCCAGGACAACAGAGGTGCTGCTGACAGACCCACCATCAGACGTGTTTAGGGTCCTTGTCTCTAAGAGGAACTGCTTAACTAGTGGAATGTGGCGTAGGCAAAGCTGTCATTCCCAATGTGAAAGGGAATCTTGATTTTGGGGAATCAGTGGGCCTCGGAGGTCTGAACAGGAAAACAATAAGCAAACAAAACCAAGTACTATCATAAAAAAAAGGGTTATACATCAACTCCTATAAAAAATGCATACAATTTAAAAAAAAAAAAAAGAAAAAGAATACCAAACGGGAACAGAACCTCTTGTGCTTTGTATTTTCAGATTCAGCAGTCAAATTTGTGTCTTCTAGGCTGCAACACCCCCATGATACATCTTCAAGGATATGAACATGTACAGCCAAGCACAATCAATAAGAGTGCATCTAAATTCCAAAATCAATCTCCATAATAGTCTATGTGTTTCCTACTGCCAAAGGGGCCCTTTAGAGTAGTGAGAGAAGATCTTCACCCTGAAACCCACAGCGTCCCTTTTCAGCAGGAAGTAGCTAAGAGAATACGCCATCCCCTTTTCCTTATGACTCAGGGTGAAGTCTCTCTCAGGGAGGAGTGATAGGGAATGGCAAAGGACACACTGACAAAGAAGAT
This sequence comes from Elephantulus edwardii, assembly GCF_000299155.1. Lineage (NCBI taxonomy): Eukaryota > Metazoa > Chordata > Mammalia > Macroscelidea > Macroscelididae > Elephantulus > Elephantulus edwardii. The sequence goes on from NW_006399761.1 coordinate 9,086,089, forward strand.
TAATCAGAACTGGCTTTGACAAGCACTGTGGCATTTGGACAAGAACAAACTGGGAGGAGGGTAGAGAGAATAGTGCAACAATGAATGAGTGGAAGCCCAAAATCTCTGTAAATGTTTATGAAAATTAATAAAATATAATTATAGAAGAAAAAAAATGTTTCTCTTCATTCTGTCCATCTGCTATCCATTTGCTGTCTCTCAGATAATTAAAACTCATCAACCTACAGATGTTTATATCATGGCAGGCAGTAACTCTGACACCCATCTTTTTCCAGCCTCCCCCCCCCCTTTTCCCTTCCTATTTTGTTTATGGACCAAACGATAAGGTGAATTTAAGGAAATAAATTTAGTTTTCTCTTAACATTAACTTTTGCTTTTCTCTTTTTAGATTATGATTCAATCACACGTTGAGTTTGGGTTTGAGAAGCAGCAGAGAGAGGTGCTGAAATGTGGCATGCCTCGAAGGCAGGGTAATTAATGGAGGGAGAAGTCAGTGCTTTTAGACCTCACCTGAGCACACTGTCAGGTAATGCAGGGACCTCTGCTGGGTACATCCTGGCGGCTTAACTCTGCTGACCTTGTCCTTGCTTTTTCTGTGTATCAAGTGGACTTCTTAGAAATCAATCTTATTATGACAGCCATGGCATCTACACACCTCACAATTTTATTTCTTTTGATCATGACAAGGAATAAAAACCCCACCCTTTTTTTTTTATGGTGAGGAAAATTTATTACATTTAGAATTAGCCCGCTGGACTCAGTTTAGATGATCCCGATTTTGTTGGCAACATCCAAAGCATCATAATCAGGAGCAAGTTGAACATAGGCCTTCTTCTCTCCGTCAGGCCTAATCAAAGTGTTGACCTTGGCCACATCAATGTCATAGAGCTTCTTTACAGCTTGTTTAATTTGGTGCTTATTGGCCTTGACATCCACAATGAACACAAGTGTGTTGTTATCTTCTATCTTCTTCATGGCTGACTCAGTGGTCAGGGGAAATTTGATGATGGCATGGTGGTCAAGCTTGTTTCTCCTGGGAGCGCTCTCCCGGGGGTATTTGGGCTGCCGTCGGAGTCTCAGCGTCTTTGGCCGCCGGAACGTGGGTGACGTGCAGATCTTCTCTTTTTTTTTGGCTGTGGACGCCCTTCAGGACGCCTTCTTGGCCTTCAATGCCTTTGCTTTGGCTTCAGTTTTGGGAGGGGCAGGGGCTTCCTTCTTCGCTTTCGGCGCCCTCTTCGTAGAAAGAAACCCCACCCTTTTAAACGTTCAGTTTATTTCAAATAAGATGTGCTCCCTCCACAGAGGTGGGAATTGGCACCAACGTGTCAGTCACACCAGGAATGAAGATCGCCATGTGGATGTAAAAGGAAGCCACAGCCCATTCAAGTGTATTTTTTTAAATTACTGGACAATAGCACGTGCTTAATCTCCCCTCCTGCTTTGGGCCTCAGTTTATAAGAACACAAAGACAAAAACGTTCGGTTATCATGGCAGTGTTCTTGGCACATAATCTTAATTATATGCTGCAAGGAAAAAAAAATGCATTGAGAAAACAAGTACGTGTGTTTCCAAAGAACAGCAGCAATGTAATCATGACCAGTGAACAAGTAAAAATTGGGAATAAATTGTCACTGTCGGTAATATGTATGCAACACTTCAGAGTAATATAACGGAAGGTGTTGTACAAACATGGCCATTAGAAACTTTCACCCACCACCTGAATTCCTTCTCTTGCTGGGTTTAGTTCTTCCTCTGCCGCCTGCCTGGGACTGATTCCCTTTATAATCTGTCCCATCCTTTTCTCTTCTACCCTCTCCTTCTTTCACTATCGCCCCAGGGGCTACTTAATAGTTTTCAAGGGAGTCAAGGTGGAGTTTAGAGCCAGAAAAATGGTGTTGGCCAGAAGGAAGGAAGAGGGCTCAGTTATGGTATCCTTATTGGACTTGTCAGATTTGATCCTAACTCTTCCAGTGACTTGCATGGCTTCTCAAGAGTCTATGTTTAAGCCTCACTTTGGGGTTGTTGTTGTTATGTGCCAATGAGTTGCTCGTGACTCACAGCGACCCTATGTACAACAGCCCTAAACCCTGCTCTATCCTGCGCCAATCGCACTGCCTGTGACACACCCATCCCGATTACCCCAGTCACTGAATCAATCCACCTCACAGACTATGATTATATGGCAACAGAACAGTTTATGGCTTCCCTGATGGGGCAGCACAGAGAGCTGGTTTGTTTTTATTGTCATTTGGTTTCTGGGTTTTGTCTGGGGGGGGGAGGTTGTATGTGTTAGTGTGTGTTAATTTTAAAACCCTAGAAAATGCCAAAACTGTTAAAAATTTCAAGGACTGGGAAATGGACGACAGTAAGTGATAGTGTGGATTCACACAACAGTCAGCCAGGGGAGAACAATGCTGGCTAGAATCACAAGATGTAGCCAAAAATGAAATCGAAAAGCCCACGGTGGAGACTTAGGGAGGAAAAGGAACAGATTTGGGCAGGAATCTGCTATTTTCAAAAAGTTCTTTGGAACAGATAGCTTCATTTCTGTCTCTATCTCCTCTACAAGGTAGTCTAAAACACTTCCTGAATCCTTTCTAGTGCTTGGGGGAGCCAACTAGAACAGTTTCATTTTTCCCCTCCCTCCATAGGAAATTGTGCTTCTAATCCAAACACTCAACTTCTCGGCAGGTTCAAATCCATCAGGGGATCCTGGGACAACAATGTGTTCTCTGCTCTGCGATTTACAGCCTCTGAAATCCAATGGAGAGTCAGCTATGCAAACAAAATTTAATGTTTATATAAGTGGATATATTTGTGAGTATGTGTTTGTGTCATTGATTGTGTATTGTTAGATGGCATCTAACAATAATAACATAAATAATAGTTTATACTGTAAAGAACTATAAACTTTTAAATTATGAGAGACTGTTATACGGATTTTGCTTTGTTTTTCTCAGAGCACTAATTATTACCCACATCCAAACTCTGAAAGTCAAACACTTCCACATCCATTTTAATAACCTGGCTTTACAGAATTAATATCACACTTGACAATAAGCTTAAAACTCGCGGCAAGCACAGCCTGACCTCTATGTCCTCATGTCACTTATTCTTATTGTCTTACTGCTTCCTGAGAAATGAAGGCTTCCTGCTAATTAGCAGATGACACTGAACAGGCTGCTTATTATGTGTTCTCTTACACACATTTAATTAGTGCTACACAACTTTCCAAAGAAAGCAGGGTGAGATGCGTGGCACTGTCCTCGGTAAGACACTGAAGCCATGATATTTTAGAAGTACTGCAATAAAACTCCTGCAGTAGAGATGAAAATAAATTGGCCCCTACCTACCCATAAGTCAAAAATCGCCTGATAATGATCGGTTGGGCTGGACTGAGTTTGGTCAACTCTTTGTCTTATGGTTATGTGTGAATGTCAATACTGAGATGTGACTTCCCTTACAAATGAACGAGCTACAGAAACCTCTAGATCCATATGAAATCAGAAGAGAATACTGCACAATGTATCAGCCTTTGATTCCCTAAATTTACAATGGAGAACAAGCAAATCCCGGACAAAGAATCCAAAGGGGTGTCAGACATCATCCAAGGGAACTGTTAACCATCTGATAGATATTTAAACATTTTCTCTCAAATAATTAAAATATGAAGCTTTTACAAGTAAACTTTTGAGTATACTTGTTCTCTTCACCTATATTTAGATTCTAAGGTCAGACCCAAACAAATAGTTTTCATTTCTCTAAGACGAAATAGCTTACCTCTTGAAACTCTATAAACTTAAAGAAATGATGAAAGTACTACAACTGTTCAGGTCTTTTGTTCATAGGGTCATTATGAGTCATCTACAATGCAATGGCACTTAGCAACAACAGGGAGAGAGCTCTGTTGGTCTAGTGGACAGAAAGTGGTGCTACCAAGCCAAAGGGGGATGATTTTAATCAGTGTCCCTCAGGCCTGGTTTAAATTGTTTCTGGTCAAACATTCTTCTAAATGGTATAGCACTGGTCTGTCCATTTGCTGTACAGAGGTAACTTGGGATTGCTGTGATGCTGAACACTGTGACACTGATGTGACTGATGCTGAACACTGTGACACTGATGTGACAAACGCGATAATGGTTACCCATGGTGGACGGTGTTTGGTGGAGCTTCCCGATTAAAACAAGCCTGGAAGCAGGAGTGGCATCCACTTCTGAAACAGCTTGCCTCTGGAAACTCTCTGAACGTGGAGAAATTATCAAAGTTATACAAGTGCTCAGGTCTTTCATTGATAGGGGTCACTATGAGTCGTCTACAACTCGACAGCACTTAACAACAACCTAACAAAAAGACCAAAAAAAATCACTAACTGTTTTGTTAGAAAATTGGGATGATTCTGTACAAAAATGTGACTACAAACTCTCTTATAAATGTACAGAAAAGATGTTAATCATAAAAAAATTGTTGTTGTTGTTGTTGTTGCTGCTATGTGCCGTTGAGACGCTTGCGACTCATAGCGACCCTATGTACAACAGCCCTAAACCCTGCTCTATTCTGTACCAATCGCACTGACTCTGACACACCCATCCTGATTACCCCTGCCACTGAATCAATCCACCTCATAGAGGGTCTTCCCCTCCTACACCATCCCTCCACCCTCCTAAGCATGATGTCCCTCTCCAAGGACCCCTCCCTCCTTACAACATGTCCAAAGTATGTCAGACGAAGCCCCAGAATTCTTGCCTCCAAGGAGCCGCCCCATTTAACCCTCTCCAGGATGAATCTCTTTGTTTTCTTAACAGTCCCTGGTACCCTCAATATTCTTCTCCAGCACCACAGCTCAAAGGCATAAATTCTCCTGCTATCCTCCCTAGTCATTGTCCAACGCTCCGATGCATAACAAGTGATTGCAAAGACCATAGCCTGTACAGATGCACCTTAGTCTCCAGAGTGACACCACTGCTCTTCAGTACCCTGGAGAGGTCCCTAACAGCAGACTTTCCCATTGCATACGTCTTTTAATTTCCTGGCTGCTGGTGCAATAATATCAGCTGCAATATTTAAAAAAAAAATAAGTTCCGTTTTTTTTGTGCAAAGCTTACTCTGTCTGGGTCATATTCAACTCAACATCACTTAACCAGTGCTCGATGAGACTAGTTACTTCTCAGTGATGGTTTCATCTATCAACATAACTAGTTATATTGTATCTTAGAGGAACATTCCTCCACTTTGCACATCACTCTTTGTCAATGTGCTATATGACGTGACCTGGGTTTGCTGTGATGCTGAACCTTGTGCCATGGGGATATCAAACACCAGAATGGTTTCCCAATGTGGACAGTGTTTGGTGGAGCTCCCAGTTGTAAAACAGGTTGGGAAGCAGGAGTGGCATCCACTTCCTAAACCACTTGCCTCTGGAACCTCTATGAACTTGGAAAAACAAAGATAACTGTGGAAAGGCATTAGGTCTTTTGTTCATAGAGTCGTTATGGGTCAATCTCCACTTGATGGCAATCAACAACAACAACAACATCACTGAGTGGAATTCAACTCCTACCTTTCCCTCTAGGGATTTTATTTTTAGAGGCTATAAATCAACTGAAGGAGACGTTCCACCTTATTACTAGGGAGAAGCTGGTGGATTCAATCAGTTTATCTTTGGGTTCGCAGCAGACTCCTTACTACTAAACCACAGGAGTTTCCTAAACTGTGAAAGGACATACTAACTCTAGTACTTAACAAAGTAAATAATATATAAAACACAGAAACAAAATTGACTATAGGTTATACAAATGATTTGTCATTTACATATATTTTTTCTTGTATTTATGGAAAAATAAAATTTTATGTCTCAATAAAATCCTTCACAGTGCTGCTGTTAACTGACCCACAGCTGACGCTTCAGCAGGTTTTCAGAGGCAGTAAATGCCCATTCTTGTCCTGTGGAGCAGCTGGTGGATTCGAACCATATACCTTTGGGTTGGCAGCACAGCTCCTTAGTACTACATGACCAGAGCAGCCTTCCTCACATTACTGTCTTTAATTCTGTGTTACTTGTGCATAACTAACAGTCTGGAACCAAAATATCATTTGATACTAAAGAGATATTTTAATTGTCCATGGCTTTTATTTTTTGCTTTTGTTTAGTCTTTGAAACTTAAGATAGTTGAATATTTTACAATTTATGGAAAATTTAATTTTAAAGATTTGTAGAAGCCAAAAACATTATAAAGAAAATATTTTTCCTATGAGAGTTATATATTAACATTTTACAAGGCACACAGTTGATTAAAATATTACTTATAATTGTACACAGGTTTGGTAATTAATGATGGTAGGACATTTTATATAAGCTTCACAGACTAATGTGAAGAGTTCTAATTCTCAGAAGTATTTAAATTTGGCTTAATTCCATTTACCTGAAGTATGTAATATGTAAGTATTACTATCTTCACATAAAAGGTATTGCAATATCAAATATTCCATATGCTTAATTAACATTTACCATTTGATTATTTTCTCAAACTGTGAAATTTTCCTACTTATTAAAACAATGTAATTCTAACATCAATTAAACTATTATATTCTTTAAAATCAGTGATCAGAAAGCTAAAAATAACCACAATATAGTTAATCTTTTATAAAATGTACGTAAGTATTGTGAAATAATCGAGCAACTGGTTCCAAACACTCAGGAAAAGGAAGAAATGTGCTCTCATTAACAATTTTATTTCATCTTTACACTATCTTGGCAGTTAAGTTTTTACGTCTGAGTCACTTGCCGAAGACAGGAGATGGAAAGTCAGGTGTACTGTTGTTAATGATTATTGACGAGTCTGAATCTACTCCTAAAGTACCTTCCAGCAAGGTGTCAGAGTCTGGAAATCACACGGGAAGAGAATGACCATTTTTTGTCCAAGGAGCAGCTGGTCAAATCAAACTGTGTACCTTTGTGTTGTCTGTATAATTCCTTCCCACTAAATCTCCAGGGCTTACTGGTTTGTACACAATACTAGAATGCCAGTATTCCTACTCAAATCCATCTATGGAAAGCACAGTTTTTAAAAAGGCATAGTAAGGGAGCTCTGGTGGCCTAGTGGCAGGAAGCTGCACTGCAACCCCAGAGGTGTGCGGTTCAAATCCACCAGAGGCTCTGCTGGAGAAGGAGGGACAATCTCCTCCTGTACCAGTCAGGTCTGATTTGACAGTACACAAAAATAATAGAATTTTTAAAAAATAATTAAAAAGGCATAGTAGAATTAAACGGTATAAAGACTGTCTCTAAGATGAAGAAGATAGAAATGTTACAGGAAATAATAATTTTTTCTTAATTATACTTATTGCTTGGTTCTATAAAAGAAAGTAAAAAAAAAAAAAAACAAACAAAAACCAACAAACTACTGCTTTGTTGCCTCTATTGGGGAAAAAGATTCCCAACTCTCTTTTTGTCATGCCATCGCAGTGAATGATTTCTCAAGAAAAACCCCCACATGTATAAAATCTTTGTCCTACTTTACTATCAAAAAAACAGGCCCAGGTTTGTAAACGTGTTTTACCCAGGGGCCTTCTAACCTCAAGAAATAAAAGGGAGATATTACATAAATTTCCTGCTGTCTTTAAAATTTAAAGAAAAGTATTCATTTCATTCATGGCACATAAAATTTTGGCTTTCTTTTTAAAAATAAAAAGGCACTTTCACTCAAAACCAAGTACTGTGCTCGGTGAGAGAGTTCAAAATGAATTTTCCACATAAAATATATCACTTTTTTCATTTCTGTTATAAACTGCAAATGTGATCAAACACTATTTTGCTTTCCCTTGCATACATACTGGACAGGACTTGGCAACCGAGGTGTAAATTCTGATCTTTTAAAATCTGATTCAATAGATTGTAAAGAATTAGTAAATATACATTGTCCAAATAACTTACTGATAAATTGCTTTATGTTTCAAATGAAGAGAATTTTTTTCACAGACATAACCACTTCTGTATCACTGAAGATCACGCATGTTATTTATGCTAATGTTCAGTACTTGCTTGGTGCCATAGGGGACCTAGTGGCCATGAGGTTGAATTATTCATCTTCTACCTAAGTTGATTCATGGCTGCTTAAAATTGGAATTGTTATGAATGCAATGTTTTATGAAGGCATAACAGTTGCCATTCTTCTGTTGCATTTACTGCTGCTTAAGATAAAAACATAATTTCAAGATCTCTTTTTAAGGATCCTGATATATTCACCCCATTATTCAAGAGTTTCTTTTTCTCCTTTAAAATAGATTAACAGGAAGATGATAAAGCAAATTAGTTGTTAATTGACATATGTGAAAATTACTATCTGGCTGCTGGAAAGTCTTACATTCTTTTGATGTAACTTTCAGGTTCAAGATTTTTCACAACAATCTCATCAAGCTGTAATTAGTTTTTATGTTGCCTTAAATTAAATGCAAAACATCAATAGCTTAACTTTTTCATAACCTCTTTCCAGGACATCATTTAAACAGACCTGCCATCTCCCTGACACACACATTCATGAATACATGCACCCTGTTTATTTTCTTTCTTGCCCGGGTTAAAACTTATTTGATCTTTTTCTCTAGAGATCTCCTTTTCTCAGAGAGTTGTTAACATAGGTAAAATAATGACACCATCATCATTGTTATTTTACCTCCCTGGGAATGTGTCAATCTTCTGACATGTGAATATTAGATCCTAAACTTCTCTCTCTCAATCACTTACTCATTTCTATTAAAAGATAAGTATGCTCTGTCTGTATGCCCAATATGGTAGCCACAAGAAGCGAATTATATTTTAATATGCCAATTAAAATTAAACAAAATTTATAAAAAATGAATTTTTGGTGTTACACTATCCACACTGCAAGTGCTCATGAGTCACAAATGGCATCAGTCACAAGAAGTGACAGTCAAGATTCTGACTACTTCCATTATCAGAGAGGGTTCACTCGAGCAGCAAGTACAATGAAAGGGCTTTAAACAAGCTACCACTTCCCGCATGTATCTTTAGACACCAATCTGTCAGGGAATGAGTGTTCGCTGTTATTTTTTTGTTTTTAAAAGAAAATAATAAAAGTTCATCGTGATCAATAGAAAAATTAGATTTGATGTGTATCTTGAATTTATAAAATATGAAAAACTGTAAAATTTTCACTTTACCTTCAGAATAATGACATTTGGAAACTAGCTGAAGGTAAAACACTTCCTCTGTTTCCTCATTTTAAAATAACTTTAATTCAAAATATAGGCAATCATAGACTTTGCTTTTTGTTTTAGAAATTTTCTTCAAGGACATAATCCAAACAGGCAGTAAGAGAATCCACATTTCTATAACAATACTTGTTTGTTTTAGGAGCCATAGAGTCAACTACAACTCATAGACCCCCTATGAACGATAGATTTGAACCATGGCCCATTCTGCATAACCTACAGGTAACATTCAATCTAGATGACCCTCGTGTATGTTCTGTTGCTTGATAAATATAGTAGGTATTGATTCAGTGACTGGGATAACCGGGATGGGAGTGTCAGAGACAGTGCGATTGGCGCAGGACAGAGCAGAGTTTAGGGCTGTTGTACCTAGGGTCGCTATGAGTCGCAGGCGACTCGACAGCACATAACAACAACAACAACATTGTTATTATGTACTTTCAAGTTGGAGCCAACTCTTACTGACCCTCCAGCAGGTTTTCTGAGACAGTTTAATCCTACACTAGGAGATTACTCATATTTCTCCCATGGCCCCATACCAAGTGCCTTTGGGATTACAGAGTGGCTCGTTACCACTAGGACACAAAAGCTCCCCACAGGAATTGAAACAGACAAATAATAAGCAAAGGAGTCTAAGGCCTTCAAGAACCCTATGAGCAACAGGAATGTTTTTCTTTTTCTGTTATGTACCATCGAAACAGATCCAACTGGCACAGGAGGAGATTGCTGCTCCTTCTCCAGCAGAGCACCTGGTGGATTTGAACTGTGCACTTTCGGGATTACAGCGCAGCTTACTGTCACTACCACCAGAGCTCCTTAAAAGGAGTGCTTGTATTATGTCTGTCAGCTGGCTACACAGCAGTGATGTGCAGATTGCTGTGATACCGGAAGTCATGGATTGACATTGCAAATGCCAGCAAGGTGACACACCATGGTTTGCTTTCAGTGGAGTTTCTAGACTTAAACACAAAATTAGCTATACACTTCTGAAAAACCAGGGCTTCAAAACCCTATTAATAACCCAAGAATATGAATAATAAGACATGTTGCTGCTAGGTGCTATCAAGTCACTCACGACTCCTAGTGACCCCATGTACAAAAGCTCTGAATCCTGCCCTATCTTGAGCCAGTCTCACTAACTTTGACACATCTAATCTCATTGCCTCAGTTGGCTATGTCAATAAAAACCAAAAGATCTAGCGAATCTTAGAAAATATTCAGTTAGGGAGTTACTACACTCCGCCATAGCTCCCTTAACATAAAGGAGATAAAGAAAAGCTATGAGTAGCAATAATAATAAAGCCAAACCGATTAAAAATTAAAATAATAATTGTGAAAGTAGAAAAAAGAATAGCAAACACACTTGAGGGGATTAATAAATTTCACATCAAGAAAAGCTAAGATAAGCAGTAAAAATTTAGACAACCATCGCTCTTTTCGGAATTGAAAGAATGTAGTCTCTCCCAAGACTGAACACTGTCCACTAGTTTAAGAAGGGAAAGGAACAGATAGTAGGGCCTCAATACACTTAGAGGGAACATACAATCCAGATGTCCCAGCATAAGAGCTATGGTCTCATAAATACAGGAGGTACAGAGAAGAACAAATGGTATCCAAAATGCCCCAAAGTCATTTGCTTTCTTCATCCAGGACACTGAATGACAATGAAAGAGATTTCTTTTATAAGGAATCCCAAGTAAGCATCTTTGTGTGTGTGTGTGTGTGTGTGTGTGTGTGTACCGTCAAATCAGATCTGACTGGTACAGGAGGAGATTGTCCCTCCTTCCCCGGCAGAGCATCTGGTGGATTCGAACCGTGCGCCTCTGGGATTGTAGTTGCAGTTCCTTGCCACTAGGCCACCAGAGCTCCCCTCCAAGTAAGCATCTTGATTGGGTATGGTTTTAGACATTAGACTACCACTGAGCTCTGGTAGCATCTGTAGATAGCTGCTCAGCTAATAATAATTAAAAACAAAAACAAAAAAAAAAACCCAAACTACCATGCATCTACACAAGTTAAAATCCACCAGCAGTCCCGCCAGAGAAAAACCACCACACTCTTTCTGGGCAATTTACAGACCCAGAAATCTGCTAGAGCGTCAGCTGCAGGTACTCTGACTCAGCAGCCATGAGAAAGAAAGGGAAGGGGAAATTAGCTACGTAAATGGAAAAGCCACGCCTATACATAAGATAAGACCATCAGATGGTCTTATCTCATAATGACTCCACAGGACAGAGTGGACTGCCCCCTTGGCTTCCATGGCTGTAAACCTTCATGGGAACAGCCTCATCCTTCCTCTCTAGATGGTATGATTCCAATGTGTTGATATTTTTGTTAGCCACCTAGCACTTTAACCACTGTGCCACGTGGTCTTCTCCCTATCTTCATGCTTCATTTAGTAAGATGATTGTTGTTGACTGCTGTCGAACTGAGGCTGACTCATAGCGACTCTATGAACAAAAGACCTAATGCCTTTCCGTAACTACTGTCATTTCTCCAAGTTCATAGAGTTTCCAGAGGCATGTGGTTTAGGCAGTGGATGTCACTCCGGCTCCCCAACCTGTTTTACAACTAGGAGCGCCACCAGACACTGTCCAGATTGGGAGACCATTCTGGTATTTGATATCCCCATGGCATAAGGTTTAGCATCATAGTAAACCCAGGTTACTTCATACAGCACTATGGGTCAGTTTCGAATCAATGGTATACAACAACAACGTTTTCTCTGAGTGACATTTTCTTTTTCCTCTGAATGGTCTGAACATTTAAGTTGTAAAAGAGCAATTGGGCACTTAAGGACTACACTACTGGCATTTCTTAAATGTGCTTAAAAGGCTAACTTCAAATATTACACTAGAATACAGTTACTCCTTAATCTGATGGTACACAGGCTAACTTCAAATATTACACTAGAATAAAGTTATTCCTTAATCTGATGGTACACATCTAAACTTGTATAGAGTATCTTCTGAAGTTCAAAAAAAGAAACGGATTTTTAATTTTCTTACCACCAGATTAATCTTGAAAAGATAGAAAAACAATCAAAAACTGTCAACCATCAGTCTAAAACTCTCCGTAAGAGTTTCTGAAATCTTATCTCACAATTTGCCAATAAAAAGAACATGTTAAAATTTTGTCTTCAGCAAATGCTTGATATGTTTCCATATACCATAATTTTATTTTCCAGTTTTAAAAAAGAAAAAAAACAACAACACACAAAACACCAAAATCTGAGGACTAGAGTGGTTAGGCATCTAATAAGCACCATTAGCAACCAGAAGTTATTGGTTTTGTTTTTTGGTTTTTTGGTGGGTTGGTTGGGTTTTTTTTTTTTCAGTTTTATACTGGTTTTCTTACAAAGTTTGTATACTCTATGTTTCACACTATCCTTCATTCACATTGTGTTTCATACAATCCTTCCCATTATGTTTTATAAAATTAATCATAATTCAACTATTCCTACCATTACCCTGTCCTTCCAGATCCCCATCAGATCTTTCCCATTTCCTCTACCCAACCACCGAACTGTGTGATCCTATGATCTCCCTAACGCCAATCCTCACACCTCTGCTCCCACCCTTTTCATCTCTTATTGCTAGTGATTTTTAACATTTCTTCATGTGTCTGCTGCCCGTCCGGATGTCTTCCGGTGTGAAAAAAGTCTTCCTATGTCTTCTGTTCATTTTGTAATTGGGTTATCAGTCTTTTTCTGATGGAGGCCCTGTAGTATTCTATAAATTTTTGCTAGGAGATCCTTGTCTGAGATCGTATGGCCAAATATTTTTTCCCCAGGTTTCTTTTCAGCATGTTGGGAAAGGGTTTTGATGCACACAGGGATTTACTCTCTAAAAGGTCCCATTCATCAACGTTATCCTTCCCTGACTATGTATCTCTGCTGTAGTTGTCAGCCTTTTTATATCATTGCCGAGGCCTTCTAGGCTTGGTCTCATTTTGTCTATTATGATCTTTACGGGTTTGGGCTTTATCCCAACTCTCTGATCCATCTCGAGTTGATTTTTGTGTATGGTGAGAGGGAGGGATCCTGCTTCAGCTGTCTTTCCACAGGCAGCAGTCCAGTTTTGGTTGCTATTTTTTCCGTTTTATATTCTTTACTAATATTTATTTATAAAGACTCAATTTTCTACTTCTAGACGCAGAGAAAAGGTATAGCTTCATTTGCTGAAGAGGTTGTCATAATTTTCCATTTGACAGGTTTTGTTTCCCGGCTGAATATCAGTTGACCATATATAAGTAGGTGAATTTCTAGGTTCAATTCTTTTCCATTGGTCTGTCTATGTGTCTGTCATTGTACAAGTATCATGCTGTTTTGGTTATCATTGTTGTTTATCTTTTGGCTAGGAAATACAATTCTGACTGCTAAATCTTAGACATCAAGACTCAGAAAACATTTTTAGGGTCAACTATGGACCAACTGGAAGCAGGAGTAGCATCCACTTCCCAAACAGCATGTCTCTGGAAACTCGATGAACTTTGATAAAAGACAATAGATACAGAAAGGCTTCAGGCTTTTTGTTTATAGGGTCTCTATGAGTCTTGCTCAACTTGATGGCTATTAACAACAACCACAACAGGAGGTTTTGAGATCAGGGAGTCCTATGCCTCCCACTTTTAGAAGTGCTTTGCTTATTCCAGGTCTCTTTCTTCTCCAAATAAACTTGTCAATAACCTTTTCTATCTTTTTGAAAAAAACTACTTTGGTACTTGTATTGGGATTGCATTATACATGTAGTGCTTTTGGGAGGACTGTCATTTTCACTATATTGAGTCTTCCGATCCATGAACAGAGAACATTTTTCTCCATTTATTTCTTGGTTTTTTACTGTTTCTCAAAGAACTGTTCTGTTTGTGTTTTTTGTTGTTTTGTTTTTTGTTTTTCTTTTACAGGTCTACTGTGTCTCTAGTTAGGTTTATTTCTAAGTGTTTCAATTTGTGGTTGACTATCATAAATAGAATTGCTTTTTTATTTTCCTCCTCTGTGTTTTCTTTGTTACTGTAAAGGAATCCCACTGACTTTTGTATATAGATCTTGTATCCTGCCACTCTACTCAACTATTTTATTAGCTTAAGCAATTTTGTTTGGGGTTTTTTTTTCTCTTTTTCTGTTGTGTCCTTGAGTTTTTCTGTGTACACTCTCATGTCATCTTCATATAACAACAGTTTCACCACCTCTTCACTCATCCGATGCCTCTTATTTCTTTCTCCTGCTGCAGAAGTATCTGTTAAGCATTTTTATTTACTTCTTTTCTAGAGCAGTGCTGGCTAATGAAACTTTTGCAACAATGGCCACATTTTGTAAAGCCAAGAACAGAATTATGACCCTAAGCAAGGCCCATGCTCTCTGAGTGACATTTGCCATCTAAGAACTAAAGCCTAAGAAATACTCTGTAGGATGCTATGAAATGTGGGTGAAAAGCAATCAGTCCAGTAATGATTCTTCTTCTGATGGCTTCTAGGAAACTTTTCAAGGAGAAAAAAAAAATTTAAAATGCTCACAAGGAAGCTCAGACCACTCTTCAAAACAAAGGTTATGATAAAAATAATTGGGGAGAAACTCTCAGAAAAAAAATATATATAGGGCAAATCTACAACATTTTAGAAAATAATAAAGCCAAGGGAAGAATTTCCTATTTGAACACTTTTTAAACCCTCCAAGGTACACTTAGCCCTCCAAACTACCTATGTGAATCACTTGCACAGTTTATCAATGGGAGACCATAGCATTTGATTTTTTTTTTTTTACAAGGATGGACAGGCTGGAGAAAAGAAGTACTTTACACATCTGATAAAAATCAATATTGGTCTCAAAATTGGCAATAACCGATTATTTTCTTTTAGACAATATTAAAAAGAAGTGTGGATTTTCTTTTAGAGTTGGTTTTTAAATTAGATAAACTGGTAGGCAGGATGATCTGGTGCTCAAAAACTGGGACTGTGCATTCTATTTATCAACTAAACTGTACTCTGTGTGTGTGTGTGTGCACACGCATGTGCAACTGAAAGCTTATCTTGGAAAAATAAAATAGAAGCACTGGTCCACTTCAGGCACTAGTGACAGAAACCATGAGGAAGAGGTCGCGGGCCACAGACTGAGGCAGAAAGGAATGGGAAAGGTGGCCAGAGCTACACTCAGATCATTCAGAGTTACATTCTGATTCCCTCGAAAATGACCCTTGTATATTCTATCTGGCAGTTCATCTCTCACCCACAGACTGTGTCTTCATCTATAAAACAAAGGTAATCAAACCAATCTCATAAAATTATAAACGAATAAATTATTAGTTGTCGATGTGCTAGTTGTCAAAGAGTTGCCTAGAACTCATTGTAACCTTATGAACAACAGGTATAAACTTATCCTATCTTATGCGATCCTTAAGATCTTTGATATGTTCAATCACATTGCTAAAGGCACTGTATCAACCCATGCCTATGATTGGGTAAGGTTTTGGACTATTGTATATAGTTTTGCTCAATGACACTAAACAACAAAAATCTAGACCCTATTTCTCAAGAAATTAAATGTATCATATTCTCTTATGGAAGAGATAAAGGCTTCCAGAAAACAGTTCTGCCTTTCTCTAAGTTTCTCTTGTCATATGCATGAATTATGGAAACCAGTACAAACTGAATTAACTGAATTTACCACACAAATTTGAAATGCAATGACTTCTAGATTTGAAAGCCTTCTGGGAAAGGATCTCTGTTCAATGACCTGTGAAATATTACTTATTAAATCTTGATATGTACTTAAAAATAACTACAAGAGATACACACACTCCAATCCTCACTCAGAGATGGGTGGTTCAGTTATTATAGGATTTGGAAAACACTTACTAATGTTATCAGGGTTAGAATCTCTAAGGTTGCCGTTTTAGGGAACCATGTGCTAATGTCCACTCCAAGTACATTAATTCTGAGAAATATTTGTCAAGAAGTCCTTGACCAGTATACTTAGAACCTGTCCATACGATCCTGCAAGCATTAGTGGGCATTAATACTGAAGAGATACTTGTCAAGAAGTTCTTGACAGATAGGTTTGGAATACTTGCACATCTCCTTCAAAAATTCATGGTGCATAATACCAACTAAAAATATTAAGGTACATTCTAGTTGATGATAAATTACATATCATTGTTCAACTCAGTTATTTCCAAGATTTCTTTCTTTATAAAGTGTTCCTTCTGAGAAAAATGAAGTCATTAACACGGTTTCCCCCATAACACATCTTAGGAAAAGGTGTCACAGATACTGTCTGCAATATCCTTCATCCTGCATGTGATGAAACTGTACCTCAAACTCACATTTAATAATAAAAAAGAAGGAAAACTCACCTAGCTATTTATCTACATCTTTCTGTGTCATTTCATTGGTGTTTTCATTTATAAACACTTGTGAAAAATCAACCAAATTTATAGAATGTTTTATTTTGTATGACAATTACACTCACCTTAACATTAAAAGAGAGAGAGCGCGCGCGCAAAAGAGAGAGATAGAGCGCAAAGACAGTTCAAACACCAATTATCTCTGATTCCAACCTAAAAAAACACTTCAAAGAAAATAGGATATTCCATAAAGTCATAAAGGCTTACAGAACTCTTCCAGGAAGGCAACAAAATCTATAACATCCAAATAATTCTACTCTGCTTGAATGTTGCTTAAATCATCCAGCAGTAAATGAAGCTGACAAAATAATGGCATAGTTCATCAGTTTCCTATAGATTGCTTCTTAATGCTTCCTTCCACACCTATTTAATAAAAAGGGGTAGTCTTGTTCTTCTGGCAAACCATTATTGAGATTTCTTGAGTCCATCCTATCTTTAATTTTCCAAAGTTTTCTTTCATTTGTAACTAGAAATATCTTTTAGGCCAATGAGTTCTATTTTTCCCTATCAGTGTGTATACTAGCCATAGACTTTGGAATTAAAAATATTAATCAAAAGCAAATTGCACAAAATTTAATAAAGAACAAATTACCCTATTTCTAGCTTCTCATACTGTCCCTCCCCCTGCATTCTAAAGTTGCTCCTCTGAGCTGTCAAGTTGACTCTGCCTCGTTATGACCTTCAGTGACAGAGTGGAACACTCTAAGGGTTTTCCAGGTGACATCTTAAGGAAGCCGACTTCCAAGTCTGTCTTCATCAGAGTCAGGGACGTGGTCCAAATCATCAATCTTAGCACAATCTTAGCATAGTCAAAAGCTTCACCAATGCACCACCAGAGCTCTTGGCCCTGATACATCCTAGATAGTCAATAAATATTTGGTGAACAAGTGTTAGATGGATTTAAATGAATGCTTCCATGCCAATCACATTTGTTCAAATAACATTATTTAGATTTTTTTTCTTTGACTATTTTCACTTGTATTATTAAAATTCATACACCTGAAATAAAGATCAATTACAATCTATTATTACAGTTACTAACTTCAGTACCATAACAAAGCTATGTCAATGTACAGCACTGTGTTTTATACTGAACACAATAGTACATGCCACACACAGATACTAAGTAGAATAAATGTGTTATTGCAGTTCTTCGATTGTAATGTAGGCTCTCTCCCAGTTCTCAGAAGAACTGCAAACCACCAATCCAAACTCCACATCATGAAATTAACAGAGAGAACAACAGAACAACTATCCATGAAAAGCTTAGGAAAAAGTCAAAATCCAACTAAAAATTAGTTCCCATAAAGCTATGAAAGCTTCCACTACTTCCCATAACATCCAGTTACATGAACAGTGGATGTTAAATTTTTCCCACATTAAAAAGCAAAATAATTTCATTTTTTCGCCCCTCATTCTGGGTATTCTTCTCACACGTTTGTGCTTTGGTGAACTAACTCAGTCCCATTAGGACAAATACTGTATAAAACCAATACTGTAGAATAAGTAGGGGGATCCAAGTGGGGGGGGGAAGGGGGGGAGCAGAGGGATGAGGATAGGGAGTGTGTTAATCATAGCGTTGCACAATTTGATGGGGTCGGGGTGGTGAAGGAAATGTGAAAGACCCAGTGTGAAAAACCATGGATTCGAACTTTGTAAATAAACCTGCATAAAACTTCATTTTTTTTAAAAAATTAAAACACTGCTTTCATTCATTCATACAGATAACATGCTTCTTAATGTACCATTTTTGCCATTTGTGAAAACAAGTTTTAAACCCTTTCTACGAAATTTAGGAAATTATCTATTTTAAAATATCTTAATGCCTCAAAATACATTTTCCATAGCATTATCATAATATACTTGACACAGATACCATCCTTTTACTCACTTAATAAGAAATGAAACATCCTTTGCCTCCAAATACAATTTTTAAAATTGCTTTTTTTAACCCTTTGTCCTTTAATACATACGCCTTAATAACCCTAACACTGGTAATATTCAATACTGACAATGTTTACCACTATATGTCTTGTGATTCATGATGTTGCTGCTGTTTTTATGTGCCATCAAGTCACCTGCAACTCACAGTGACCTTATGTACAACAGCCCTAACCCCTGCTCTATCCTGTGCCAATCTTACTGTCTCTGACACACCTACTCCCATTACTCCAGTCACTGAATCAATACATCTCACCAAGAGTCTTCCTCTCCTGCACTGTCCCTCCACCCTCCCAAGCATGACCTCCCTCTTCAAGGATTGGTCCCTCCATACAACATTTTCAAAGTATGTCAAATGAAGCTTCAGAATCCTTGCCTCCAAGGAGCAGCCTGATCTCCCCTTCTCCAGGATGAACCTGTTTGTCCTCTTAGGTAGGAGTCCACGGTAAACTCAATATTCTTTTCCAACACCACAGCTCAAAGGCATCAATTCTCCTTCTATCCTCCCTAGTCATTATCCAGATCTCTGATACGTAACAAGTGACTGCAAAGACCATGGCTTGTGTCAGGCACAACTTACATTACTTTTACGGAAATTACAGAATGGACAAAAATGTCATCAGATGACATTTTCCCTAATTACGGCTACTTGTACAGGGCCTGATGTCCTGGGCTTCTAAGCCATAAGTCAGTGCCCAGAATGTGCCAGCTGCTCCACTGGAGAAAGACAGACAGACAGTCTTTCCTATACAAACTTAGAGGCTCAGACAGCAGGTTGGGCTGGTAACATAGTATATAAATGTAACCACTAGGCAACAAATTAAAAATAAAAAAAAAGTCAACTACAACATCCATCAATCACAATGAACACGGGGGTGGGGGGGTGGGGGGGTGCGGGAATTAGAATTATTCCTATCTAGATATCTAGATATTGGGTGTTGCTTTTTGTTGTTAAGTAAAATACATTAAAAAGCTAACAATTTCATAATCTGCAACATTAGAAACAGAAAGGAAATCAAAGTTACAAATATAAAGGAGCTGGTTGGATTTCTAAATTGTATTTGTTTCCTTGAGGTTCCCTGGGTATTCTGGATTTATTTAGAATCTACCTCGCTGGTGTTAGAATAATTCTGCTAATAGACCAATCCCTAAATGACCCCATTTAACTTTAAACTCAAAAGGAGTATCAAAACCAAACAACTCTTCAATCCACAGAGCAGTTACACTACAGACAAATCTTAGAGGCTTACTGAGCCCCGTTTCTTATCTGTCCTTCATGGACAGAACACCAAATCTCATGATCAAGGATTTGGAGCTCCTTCTTTTGTAATAAGAACTAGAGATAATTCACAGGTAAGGGCAATTAAAATTCACACACAAAAACACACTTTCCCCCTCGGAGCATTTCCAGAACCTCCCGAGCTTCATGAACAAGTGCCTCAATGGATTGAGACCAATTTCCAATTTTAGATTTGTCTCTGGAGTAAATCAAAGATACCTGTCCCCAAAGTTGACAATCAGACAGCAGAGAGAATATGCTCAATCTATTCTACGTTCTCAAGGAATAAACAAAATTTTTAAGTCCTGCATTTATTTACTGTGCTGTTCATTTGTGCCTGGGACTAGCAGAGGTTGAGTAAGATTAACCTTCAAAACACTAGACTGTTACCGATCTTTCCCTACATTTTTAAAAAATTATTCATATAAATTCTACTACATACTTTGATTCCTATATTAACACTTGGAGGTCATAAAGAAAGGGGGAAAACATGCTATTCAAACACACAATACTGACTACATGTAGGGATTTAGTAAAACAAATAGGATAAAAAGCACGTCGAGTTGCAAAAATACCCCATTGAAGCACTTACCTTTCATCTTGTGTTTGGCATTTCTAAGAGTCAGAACTGACACCTAGAGCAGAGACTGAGCTCCACAGCTCAGAAGCACCGACACCCTATTTTCGCATCGTTAAGGCAGTTCTGAGTAATATAATCAAACTGCGGACCATAAGAGCAAGAGAGAACCAGGGTCCCAAAGGGACAATCCCATCCTGCCTCCAGGTGAAACAGTCATTCTGATGCGCCCTGCTGGATTCTCCAGGGCTGTCGCATTTCTGAGAACAATACGTGGTGTGCTTTCATCCCAACTCAGCGTTTGGTTCTCCTAAGAGTTTCTCAATGTTTCTGCAACGGAAGATTCTTTTGACATCTTGGGGGGGGGATGGGGATGGGAGGAGGCTCAACATAAAAACTTCCCCAGAGCTCTGACTGGTGTGGCCAGCCCCTGCCCCACAACTAACTTTGCTAACATTTCCCTTTCTCAGGTCGGACTGTCTCACGGCCGAGTAGTTCCGGAACCACACTCCTGCTTTTCACTGATGGAATTTACGTATGCCTCACCTATTTAACGTCGAACTATAGAGGTACAAGGGACGGTTCTGGGGAAATCCAATTTGGTTGGCACTAACACTATCCTCTTGGTAGCTTGCTAATTTAGATAAATGACAACAGTGGGGGCGGGGGGGGGTAATCCACAGAAGTGAAGGATGTGCCTGTGGGCACTCGTTACTCACGTGCTGGGCAGCATCTCCAGTCTCCAGGTGATACCAAAGGTTAATGTGTTTGGATCCTAACTGAAAGGTTAGAGGTTCAAGTCTACTTGGAGGCATCTTAAAAGAAATGTCTGCCAATTTACTTCCAAAACACTTAACTAATAGAAATCCTATGGATTTTTTTTTTCACCAAGTGTCAGAATCAGCTTGAGGATAACTGGTTTTAAATCACATATAAATGCTCTTTGGTATAGTAGTAAGAAGCTACGCAATCCCAAAGGCACAGGGTTCATCCACCAGTTGCTTTGGAGGGCAGGGGTGTCAGTGGGAGGAGAGATGGGCAATCTCCTCCCATGCAATTAACTGCCTCTAAAAACCCACTGGAGGGCCACCAGTCATGAGTCAGTTCTGACTTGACAGTACACAACAACAACAACAACAATCCACCTCATCGAGGGTCTACCTCTCCTGCGCTGTCCCTCCACCCTCTCAAGCATGATGCCCCTCTCCAAGGACTGGTCCCTTTTATAAATATAATTAATCCATTATAATTTCCATTTTACAGAAAAGGAAACAAAGTCTCAGAAATATTACATAACCTGCCAGGGATGGACTATAACAGGTAATTTGAAAGTACAACTGAGTGTTGACTTAAGTCCAAAAATGAGTGAGTAAACTTTAAGACCTCATATTCTCAGTAGTTCATCATTGAGAGTTAACCAGTTCTTATTAAACTGGTCAGGGACAGCAAGTCAAAATAACAGTTGAGAAGTAGTAAGTGCAAAGCCTAACATACTTGCATACTGGGAGATGCATTTTGAGGACAACATGAGAGCTGAAAGAGGAAGGAATCAAGAGAGAACAGGTACAGGTAACCAGGGTCAGCCGCAGTGGGTTTGACGAGGCTGGGGAGAGATCACTGGACCTTAAATGAAGGGAAGAGAGTCAACATTTTTGTCATAGCCAAGGCTCTCAGCGAGGAGAGTTGAGTATTAGCAGTTAGTGTGAAGGTTGTGATTGCATACAGAGGATCCATACGTATGGAGTGACCTGCTGACATCCAGAGGGTCAAGTCAGTGAGGGTCCTTAGTCTATGATCTGAAGTGAGTCCATCGTGCTCACACACTTCCCAGCAACTCAGCAGATAGTCACCTCACAAAAATTATCAGAGAACATAAGTAAACGGACCTGAGGGGAGCTCTGGTGCCAAAGCCAGGAGGGAGTTTCTCAAACAAAGGCAGACCTCTCCCTGTTTGAATCCATAAGCAGCTCCACAGAGAAAGGAGGACAGTCTTCTGCCGTGTGGTTGCCAGCCTCCTGAAAACCTGCCGGATGGCCAGTTGTGAGTCACTTCCGACATGATGGAAATGACGGTCTTAGCGCTTTGCATACTATGAAATTGCAAACAAATGTGTCCCAAAGAAATGCAGTCAGATGCTCCTTACTAACAAGGCCAGTGAGGCTGCGTGCTGTCCACAGTGGGCAGGTTAAAGGAGAAGGCAGTCCTTGGAGGAAAAGGACATCACGCTCAGAAACGTGGAGGGTCAGCGAAGGAGAGGGAAGAGCCTCAACAGGACAGGTCACAAACAGTGCCTGAAACTACGGGCACAAGCTCGGCAGAGATTGTGTGACTGGCACAAGGGTGAGAGGGTCTGCTCTGTTTCCCGTGGGGTAACTAGGAGTTAGAGCTGCTGGGGATGCAATCTAATACCAGCACCATCTATGTTTTATGGATTCTGTACTTTATGAACGGAAACAAAGCATAAACTAGAGAAGCAGGTATCTGGGGTTATTATGTGAAAGTTGTGCCCAGAGCCTGAAAGCACGTGTGTGAGATAAGAAGGCAGCTTTTGATGAAGACCCAAGTTGGTTCTTCGATGCAGCTCCTGCTAATAGGGGCTGTGCCTCACCTTTCGGGTCTCCCACCTCTGTCCCACGAAAGTGAGTGTCACTCCTCTCCCACCGAGTGTTCTCTGTCATCTTCATTCATTGTTCATAATGAGGACATTCTGAACTGCCCGCTAGGGAGTCAGATGCTGGAAGGACGGGACTATTCCATGTTTCTGTTGTGCCACTATATACCCACTAGAGTTCTTTATTCAGGATACGGTCTATTCATAATTGATAAGTTACAGAGGTGACAATAATGAGAAAAGGCAAGATACAGAGCCCAGGCAGGAATAAAGAAAAACCATACCCACTGTCATCAAGTTGAATCTGACTCAGAGCAAAGCAACAGGATGGGAGAGAACAATTCTGTATGGTTTCCCAGGCTGTGGTAAGAAGCTGCACTCTGGTCCCAAGGGCACATGGTTTGAATCCACCAGATGATCCAAGAAAGAAAGATGGAACATCTCCAGCCCTGCAACTTACTGCCTCTGAAAAACCATTGGACCAGCTATGGGTCAATTCTGACTCAAAAACAAACAACAACAAACCTTTAAAGAGGTAAACTATTTCACCATTCTCCAATGGCAAAGTCAACACCAACACTTGGATTAGCTGCATAACACATAATCCTCTGTACCATTTGTCTTGTCGCAAAAGAGAGAGAAGACCAACTGGATACAGAAGAATTCTTTTAAGGATTCACTGGCATTTGCTGCTGGAATACTGTCAAACCAATAAAAGCAGATCTGTTGTGGAGATCACTGAGCAGAGTTCAAAGCCCAACTCAGCCATTTAACCTTGCAACCTTAAACAAATTCTTAAAAGACTCGGGGCCTCAGTTTCTAAAGGGAGCACCGTGAAAACCATCCAAGGTTGTAACAAGAAGAAGCAGCGAGCAATTTCCTCAAATACGGTAAGTGGTCAACAAGTATAGGTCATTCCTGCGAAACTCATCCAAGAGCTGTACTTAACACAGTGGGTAGTAAGTGCCTAAAGGATTTTAGATGTTTTCAGTCATTATATATTTTGTGGAATTTCTATATAAAAATAAATGGGGCGGAAGTGTTGAAATAAGACAAAAGTGAGTCTTATGATATATCTGCATTTGGCACAAACTTGAATAATGCTATGGCTACCTAGTGGCAAGAAGCTGTGCTGCAAGACAGAAGGCAGGTGGTTCGAATCCACCATCTGCTCTGTGGGAGAAGGAGAGGCAATCTCCTCCCATGTGATTAACTGCCTCTGAAAATCCACTGGAGTGTCAGCTGTGAGTCGATTTCAACTCAAAGGCACACAACAACAACCACTACATAGTATGTAGTCAACATGTTAAAAATACATGCCTTCCAATGCTCAGAAGCGTAAGGTTAGAATACAGATTTTTTTCCCTTTTTTCATTTACGAGCTATATTTTCTGTGCACTGAATTCCTTTCAAGATCTTCCTAACTCAAAGCTTGATCTCACAGAAGCAAAACAAGCATGCATGATTTTTAAAATAGTTCTCAGTCTTTAAATATTTATACATATTAATAAAGTTGATCATTTCCTCCTCCTCTTACAGACAAACACTCAGTTACGTACATTTCAATTTCACATCTTGTGCTCATTTTGTCTTTTCCTACCTCAGGAGAGGTTTTGTTTTTCCACACATATTCAGTATAACACATATGCTCAATTCCAACTTTAACACAATTATTTAAAGTTATTCAGCCTCTTCATGGGGCGGGATGGGTATGTATGTGGATCACCTCGAGGAGACAACCGCTCCTAAATGCTCAGCTTCAGTTCAGGTTCAATATTCAGCTCCCATTACTGAGTTTGCAGACTGAGCTCCAGTTGAGGCAAACGGTACCCATGATGAGGCTCACCCTGAGCTGACTCAGCATCTTCTGCAGAAGAACAGGGACTTCTCGAAATTAAGACACAGATTCACGCACGTGGAGTGAGGGAACTTCCACTCTGATGGAGTAATCCACAGACTCAATTAAGCTGAGCAGGAGTATTCCTGAACGCTCCAGCAGTGGGAGAAAGCCACTCTGATGGGTAGGTCAGCGAATTCCAGGTGAGCAGGTAAGGAGACCGAAATGGTTGAACAGCTCAGAGGGCTGCAATTCGGACACTAGTTCCAGTTAACTCCTCAACTTGGACTAAAAAAGGAAGTTGCAGCCAGATGTGTAGGAGGGGCCTCACAACATGCTTAAGTTATCAGAGGCAGATTTTGCTGTCAGAGTAGAAAGAAGAATACAAAAGCCTTGGTGAGGCCTGGATTAGGATGGTCTTGACACAGAGTGGGCACAGGGAAGAGCCTTCAGATGGGCAACTGATGGACTCAGCGAGGAAAAGTGACTCAATGTGTAATTATGAGTGAGGTTCAGGGAGTAAGTGAGAAGATAGCTATAGGAACGGAGCAAAGCCAAAGAGCACAGTCCAATGGACTTAGGGGGAGGGATTATATAATAATGAAAGAATTTTTCTTTCACTTTTCAAAGAGAAGAGCGAACTGGAGCAGATAGGGTGGGCAAGGAGAAAAGTGCAACCATGAATAAATGGAAATCCAAAGTCTCTGTGCAGACTTTCATTAAAAGTAATAATAAAAAAATGATGAGTGGGGGTGAGGGAAATTGAAAGAATTTGTTCAAATTTGTATTCGAACTTTGTAAATAAACTAGTAGGAAAAAATACTCTATTAAAAAAAAAGAATGGCTGATAATTTTGGGCAAAGGCACTTTGCCCCTTGTTCTGGTTTAAAAGAATGTTATGTTTCTGGTACAAAAGAAATGACTGTATCAGAACATGGAACACTTATCAAAGCCACAGATAACAAAAACTTCAAAGGAACTCTGCTGACTGATTAAGAGTAAGTTCAGCTCAATATGGTGGGATGATGGATTAAATATACATGGAAACAAATAAGAAAAATAAAAAAGGTTTATGCATTAAAAAAAAAAAGGCCAGAGGGCACTGCTTCTGACTCGCTTCCACACTCTAACTCCCCTCTCCTCTCCTTCCCTCCTCTCTCACCTCCTTATCCATCCACTACTTCCCCCCAGTCCCTCCTTTCCCATGCCTGTCTCCTGCACACACACTGGCATAATGACCTGCACAGGGAAACAGCACTTGATTCCACAGCTGGCCCAAGTCATTATTCATGCAGTAAGGGGGGGAAAGGGAAGGCTGTGAATAATTATATACAAGAGATGCTATCAATAGGATGAAAAGCACAGTTTGCAAAATATTTAGTAAATAAAAAGAGCAGGAGAGGCAAGACTTGGCCCTGGCTGCCATCAGCCGTGTACATTGCAGCTCTTCAGCGGAGTTCAAAGAGTAATTACAGAGAAGTGAGTTAAATTCTGTAAGTGGCAGTTACACAGCATTTAATGTAATCATCTATTAGCCACTGCGTTCCTTCTCTAAGAGGAAAATTTCCGGGGCTGCGAACTGGTTCTTCCCAGAGCAGCCAAGGCCAGTGAAGCTAAAAGAGGAAAGGCTCGGATGTGCACCACGTAGGTGAACTAGAACAGGGTAATTACGAGTCAGCGGCGTGCTACAAGACTCCATGGCATTCTCTGAAAACCAGGGCAGCAGGCACCTTGCATGGCAACCAAATCTCTTGGTCATCAGAGTCCAAGTCAATGATGCCCCATTCAAAGATGACAGCTGACCACGCCACTTACTATATCATAGCCATCAGTGCTGGCTATAATCCAGTCTCCTGTATCATGTTCCTGTTTCAAAGATTTGAGCCATACCTTCTCCTCTTCTCGATATTATTCCAAATCGTACAAATTTATAAAATTAAGATCTGTTCTGATTTTGCTTCATTGGCGATAGTTGAACCCATTTAAACCAGTGTTACAGCCTTAGAATTTTAAAGTCAGTTTTTTTGTAAGAAGTGAGTTTAAACATAAACCAATCTAAAGGTAAATTTTCTTCTTTGAGGGTAGTTAGTTTGTACTAAGGGCATAGGAACATCTAAGAAAAGAGGGAAAAGTTATTTGTTATGTTAAGGAGGTAGGATTGGAGTGAGATATATATATATGTATATGTATGTGTATGTGTATGTGTATGTGTATATATACATATATACATGTATATATATATAATTTTTTTTCCAAACTCCACCCTACAAGAAATTATTACCTAAGTTGGCACCCTTAGTTCTCCTGGGCTTATGATTACAGCCCTGAAATCCTACATAGAAGAGTGTTCCTGGAACCCCCTCTTCTTTTTCATCAGGCATTGCATCAAACTTGATTCAGTTGAGAGCCAGGAGTCACATTAGACAGCCTATCGCCTCAGCCTGCAGGAACTCTGGCCCTTTGTGAGCCTTGAGAGCACAGACATTAGCCTACACCATCACCAACTTGGTGAGTTATTCCACTGATGGACAGCTAGTTCTGAGGAGACCCTCCCAGGAATTACAGAACAGAGAGAGAGAGAGAGAGAGAGAGAGGAGGGACGAGTGATGCCAGAGATGGAATGAGTAGCTTGGCAGTTTCAAGTTGGGCATGAGGGACATTTGTAATCTCCACCTTATAGGAACCAGCCTTGTGCTTGTCCTTGTAAAAGAAACTATTCATGTAGCTTCCCATAGCAATTTTAGAGAAAATGCAGTACTTTATCTTTATCCAGAATTGAGCACAGTATCTAGTAAACGGAAAAGTATTTGATAATTATTTGAAGGACGAATGAATAAATTCCACAGTCTTCTTGGCCATTTCCAGACCAGCAGATTGAGGAGTCTTGCCAAAGTTTCCCTCATGACCTGTCTGGCAGGAATTTGGTTATCAAGGCATTGAAAGTGCCTCTGTAAGAAAATAGCATTGGAAATCAAGGTCTACCCTGTTTCTCAAAAACTCCTTTCATGTTTAGGTACTAGAAACAAAAATGTCCAAATAGTTTTTACACAGAAGCAAAGCTTATTTATATATTTATATATACATACATATACACACATACATACATACATATATATACATATACATACATACATATATACATACATACATATATATACATATACACACACACATATATGACTAGTAATAACTTACTTAGTATTTATGTAGATGCACATTCCATTTAAGGAGCCCTGATGGTAGAATGGATTACATGTTTGGCTGCCAACCAAGATGTCAGTGGTTCAAATCTGACAGCTGCTCCACAGGGAAAAAAAAAGAAGCCGTCCCTGCCATAAAGATTCACGGCCTCAGAAACACAATGGCGGGCTGCCACTAGTTGGAAAGACTCAGTGGCAGAGGGTTTTATGATTCATTTGGAGCCATGGTGGCTCACTGGTTTCACAGCTTGGCTGCAAACTGAAATGTTGGCTGTTCAACTCCCCCAGCAGCTCAGAGGGAGAAATCTGGAGCAATCGCAGGGCTTCTGTAAGGAGTTCCAGTCTTCAGAACCTTTTGGGTTACAAGGAGTCGGAATTGATTTTTATGGGGAACCCGTTGCTGGAGCAATGCTACAAAAAGTGTAAGGTCAGTCAAAGAAAAGAAAACCCTCAACACAATGGCCTAACACAGAAGCTGTCACAGAGGGGTTGAGCATGACAGAAATGATGTGGTTGGCACAAAATAATGCAAGGTTCAGATCTGTTGTTCACAGGGGCGCTGTGATCTTCAGTCAGCTTAATGTTGTTCCATATGGGGCAGTAAAGGCACAGAAAAATTAAGTCTGTCCTTCAAAGTCAGGACTACTAGATTACTAGTAACTAACAGCCACTTAACTGCAGAGCCCAAACTTTTAAAAACTGGAGAAAATACATGACGGTGTGTAACATACAGTTAAAATCGACACTCAGCTAACAATCTGATAAATCAAATGTGACAAGACTGCACATCCATCTCCTGTAGAGAAGCTAGTGGATTTGAACCATGTGCTTTTGGGCAGGGAAGCCCCCATAACTCCAAACAGTACCTCTTAATATGAATTCCAAAGATCATGAAAGGTGATGAAGGTGTTTAAAAATAAGTTACATATGTATGTATGTATGTATGTATGTATGTATGTATGTATGTATGTGTATACGTATGTGTATATATGTATGTGTGTATATATGTATACATGTATACAAATACACATACATATACATATATACACATACATACACATATAAAATATATATATATATATATGAAAAAATTGATTGCAATTAAAATGGTCTCTTTACCTGGCACAGAAGAGTAACCATTGCTGTGGTTAATTTTATAATATTTCCCTCTTAAGTTCTGTTTATTTCTGTTATACCCCTATTGTGTGAACAAAAATAAGAATTCAGCAGAATACTTTTATAGTCAGGATGGTGCCCATAATGATAAATCGGTTATCAAATCATGGAAGTGACACTACTTTAAAGAACTACTGAATCTCTAAGTTAAAAAAAAAAAAATTGAAGGACAGACAAAGCTGAAAGTGGGCAACTTTTAAGTCCCCTCACTTTGTAGTTGAACAGTTGAAAACATCTCAAAAATGTCAGCAAGCTGAGAAATGGCACACAAACATGTGTTTGAAATAAGCTTGGCATATTATTTGCCATCTATAGTTTCCAACTGCTATTCTATCACCTGTACAAAATGTGTGAAATAATTTAAGGCAAAGATTTAAAAAAACAAGCAAACAAAAAAACACCAGACAACAAATAATTGTTTGAGGTGTTTGGGTTTTTTGTTTGTTTGTTTGTTTGTTTTTTAAGTCTAGCATGAAAAGTGAACTTATCTGAAGGATCAAGGGCTTTGGTGATTTTCTTTCTCTTTTTCTGTTAAAATTTAAATTGTGTTTTCAATTACTGTTAACTCAAACAATCCTTTGGTCCTTACAATTTTGGTATCTCATTTACAATATCCATTTGGAATAGGAAACAACTTTTTGGAAATGAAAAATAAGCCCTTTTAAAGGCTCCTTTTTAAGTGCTGCAAAATATTCCACTGTGTGAATATATCACAGCTTCTCTTTCTATTCGTTTGGTGATGGGCACTTGGGTTGTTTCCAACTCTTTGCTATTGTAAACAAAGCAGCAATGAACATGGAGTATGCATACATCTGCTTGGGTGGCAGTTATGGTTTCTTTAGCATGTGTTGCCAATAGTAGAATTGCTGGGTCAAATGGTATTCCTATTTGCAACTTTTTGAGAAAGTGCCATAATGCCTTCCATAGTGGTTGCACCATTTTATATTCCCATCAACAGCA
The DNA here is from genome assembly GCF_000299155.1 of Elephantulus edwardii. Taxonomy (NCBI): domain Eukaryota; kingdom Metazoa; phylum Chordata; class Mammalia; order Macroscelidea; family Macroscelididae; genus Elephantulus; species Elephantulus edwardii. Next base: position 9,116,298 of record NW_006399761.1, read on the forward strand.
AATAAGGGTTCCAGTTTCTCCACAACCTCGCGAGCATTTGTTATTTGTTGCTCTGTTGATTTTTGCTATTTTTACTGGGATGAGATGATATCTCATAGTTGTTTTGATTTGCATCTCTCTTAGAGCTGGGGCTTCTGAATATTTCTTCATGTGCTTGTTTGCTGTCTGAATGTCTTCTCTAGTGAAGTGTCTACTCATATCCTGTGCCCATTTTGCCCAAGACTGTGTTTATCTTGTTGTGGTGTTCAGGTATCTTATAAATTCTCATGAAATATTATACAAAATGGGTTACCATGGAGAACATTTTACTGAGTGAAATATCTCAGTCACAAAAGAACTAATATTGCATAATGTCACAGTTATAAAACAGGACTTACATGGGGATTGGAGGGAAACTAAGAAAAGAGGGGATAAATAATGTACACAGAATTGAATCAGACGAGGGAGAGAACTGTATAAAAGGAATATATGATTAGGTATTATTGGCATGACAAGAGTCTAGAGAAAGAGTTGCACAGTAAAGTGGTCGGAGGTGGGGAAGAAACTGTATAAAAATGAAAGAATTTTCTTTTTTACTAAAGAGAAAAGCTAATTGGAGGGGAGGGGAGCAGGGAGTAAAATGTGCAACAATGAATGAATGGAAATCCAAGTTCTCTATAAACTTTCATTAAAATCTCATTTAAAAAATAATTACAAAAATAAAGGTTCCTTTTACTAGTAAATTCTACCACCACTCTTTCATGGAACTGTGATAGTAATTTAATATACTTCCTTTTGTAAACACTAGAAATCACAAATTTTTGTTTTCTTTTCTCACTGAATTGCTCCATGTATTTTCTGGGCCAAAGGTGATTTGGGTTTTGTTGTGTGTTTTTGTTCCCTCTGAAAAGGGATCAGTCCAGGAAATTGGGACTCTTTTCCTGGAATGGTTGGAAGCATGTCAAGGAAGTTCAGCCAACAGAACAGGAGGTTCCCACACTAAAGACAGAAAGTGTTTGCAGAATAATGCTGTGTTCTGGAGTTCACTCGGCACTCTGCTAAATGCAGAGAGATACACATCTTCACCACTGAACTGCTTCTGATTCACAGAGATGCTCCAGGACACTGCAGACTTGGTTTTCAAGGCTGTAAGTCTGTAGGAAATAAAACTGTCCCATCTTTTACCCTCAGAGTGACGGATGGGTTCTCACTACCAACCAACATATCCATGTTCAGTTCAGCCCTTAACAACTACATCTCCAGTGGTTCTCGTCCAGGCATCACAGTCTCTTAAAAAGATCAACTTTTTGTCAAGCATGTTCTGAAGACCACCGTTTGAGGTCTTAAAAATTATCCTACATATTCTTCCTAAACTGATACACAGTATTGCTTCCTTCTGCTTTCTAAATACTGGGTCTTCACAAACATGATCATTAGCCGATACTCCTCTATAGAGAATTCTTTTCTTAATTTGTGTTCAGATTGTTGTTCATAGTCATTCTATAAGAATTAAATTTATATTTTTATACTGATCCTGTATGGTGCAACCTTGTTGAACTCACTTATTAGCTCTGTGTGTGTGTTTCCCTATAATTTTCTGCCTATCATTCCATCTGCAAACAGAGGTCATTTTCTTTCTCCAGAACAATTCAGAAGCCATCGTTTTCCTTTTCTTGCTCAGCTGTCATCAACAAGGTCCTCCATATGGTGTATGCAGTGTTAGGAGTTCACATACTTAACTGTCTCGTCTCTTCCTCTCTGTAGCAGGAAAACATCCACTTATTCATCTTTATTTGATCAGCTGCAGGATTATGAAAACTTCTCTTTATTAAACACATTTTCTTCTACTCTGAGTCTGATATGAGCTTTCCTTAAAGTTTCCTTATTGAAAATAAGAATGGACACTCTCTTCTGCCAAATACTGATTTTTATGTTCACAGAGATGGTCATATTCTTTTTGTTTGCTTGCTTGTTTTCATTTTTAATCCTGGTGTTTGTGAATTGCTTTATGATTTCCAAATGGTAAACTAACATGCATTCTAAATCATACTTCATCATTATGTAGTAGTATTTTAGATATTTCATGTCATTAGCTAAAACTCTGTTCACAACATCTGCACTTATTTATAAGCAACATGTATCTGTACTTTGCTGTTTTATTATTTTGACTATTTCCAGTATCAGTGTAATAAAAAGACTAACAATAATAAGCTCTGATGATCATAGGAGGAAAGTGAGCTAAAAAAATTTAGAAGAATGTAAAATGGTGTAGCAAAATACTACGGCAATTGTTCAAAACATTAAACACAGAGTTAACAAATGATTCCACCACTGAGAGAATGGAAGATATGTTCCATGAAACACTCGCACACAGGTTGCAGTATTCTTACTCACTGTGGTGAAAAAATGAAGAAAAAAAACCCCCACATGAACAAAGAACGAATGGATAAGTAAAATGTGGTACATCCACACAGTCAAATAGAATTACGCGACTCAAAGGAGAGAAGTAGTGACGTGTGCTACACACTGGATGACTCAGTAAAATAGCTAAGTAAATTGTATTCTTGATAATACGTGTGTCCAAGCAAAAAAAGCAAAAACACCCCGTGCTCTTGAGCAGATTCTATCTCCATTAATGGATTTCCAAGACAGTAAATCCTGATGGGAGGAGACAGCTCATATGACTCCTGTTGGAGAAGCTGGTGGATCTGAACCACTGAATTTAGCAAGGTGAATTGTTACAGACTATGCCAACAAGGAAAGGTAAGTAATAGATGTTAGTCTTTGGAGGGAGAGCAGAACAGGAACAACAATGTAATCAATGAGCCTTGGAGGAGAAGAGTGATTAAAGTATGTCAAACGAGTGGTGATGACTTCACGGTCTTGTGAACAGGTGAGAAAACCACCACTGAACCTGAACACGTTCTAAGTTAATTTCATGACAAGTATATTTTTTTTTCTTTACACTTTACATACACATGTGTATCACGGGTATTCTTTTCAGGAAGCATGGAATCTAAATCCGGAAGGAACACAGTATTGGAACTCCCATCCTGTTTACCAACTGGAAACAAGAGACTAAGATGTTATAATGGCTTGCCAGTGGCGGGGGCACAAAACACAACCAGTTATGTGTCAATTGTAACAAAACTACTTACAGTCCTAGCCTTCTCGTAGAAGTCTGTTCTTATTCTTACACATGAAATTTATGCTGAAAGCATAAAAGCAGAATAAGAAAGAACATGGAAAACTCAAAGCAATTACTATTCTGACTCGTCACCTATTGCATCGCCATAATTTTTTTTTTTTGCATGTGAAGAGGCTATCTTTAAGTTGTACCAAATACTCTTTAAGAACATTAGCAAATGTCAAGAGTAATTCACACTGGAAAATTACAAGGAGATACAATAAATGTTATTGTTGTTAAGTGTCATCGAGTCATAGATGACCCATAGCGACCCTGTATGAACAAAAGACCTGAACACTTGTATAGCTTTCATCATTTCTCCACATTCATAGAATTTCTGGAGGCAAGCTATTTCAGAAGCGGATACCACTCCGGCTTCTAAGCTTGTTTTAATCGGGAGCTCCACCAAGCACTGTCCATCATAATTGCATTTGACGCATCAGTGTCACATTTTCAGTATCACAGCAACCACGAGTTACCTCTGTACAACAAATGGACAGACCAGTGCTGTACCACTTAGAAGAATGTTTGACACAAAACAATTAAAAACCATGCCTGAGGGTCACAGAATAAAATCACCCACCTTTGGCTTGGTAGCATAGCATAACTTTTTATTCACGAGTCCCACAAAGCTCTATGTTGGTGGTGTTGTTAAGTGCAATGTTAGATGAGGAAAATAATAAACATCAAGTGTTTAGCACAATAAGACAGGTCAAGCAGAAAGAACATCAGATTTGTCTCCATAAGACATTCATTTTCTATATCTGATGGAGAAAAACGACTTTGCATCTACAGATTTATCTGTTTCTAGATTCTGTCTCCCTCCTCCTTTACCCCTTCTTCCCACTACCCCCTTCCTCCTTGCTTTCCCTCCCCCCAGCCCCTGCTCGCTCCCTCTCTCTGCCTGTCTTTCTTTTTAACTACAATTCTGACATTTCCCAATAGTCATCTCTTTCTGGGGAAAAATGCAACTAGAACATATTTGCAACATTTACTTATTTTTGAAACTTAGCCTGGCTTTGAACAGCAACAAAAAACCCCCATGAACCTTTAAAAACTAGAATTATAGAAAAAGTACCGGGAAGAACTCCAAGCTTGTGGATTTAATGACACAAAATGGCTTGAAGGGCATGAATAATATTATAATGTGGGCTGGAGGAAGGACACATGGAAGGACAAGCTGAATTCATGAGTATCTGGACTTTGCTTCCTCTTGGGATTGCTTTCTAAGGTCTGAACTGGGGGAACTTTTGAGCCAGAAGAAAATTCTCAAGATCTTTACACACTGCACCTGGTCCTGAGTGGTCACATGCTTTGGGTGCGGTGCCAGGAGGGACTGGTCCTTTGGGGAAAATACCCAGGATTTTTGGGTTGACAAAGGTCAACGAAAGAGAGGAAGATCTTCAAGAAGATAAGCCAACACTGACTCTAACAATGAACTTGAAAATGTCAGATAGTGTGAGGATGGGCCAAGTGAGGGCAGATTTCAGATCTGTTCTACCAGGGTCATAACTGATTTGATGGCACTTAACAACTAATTCTATCTACCACATACTCTGCATACTGCTGGCTTTATAGAAACTATACTCCATACTGTCCAATACATGCACATTGACCCCCTCATTTCACTTTTTGTGTCACATCCTTAAGGCAAGAAAGTTTACAATGATTTTTAGTCTCCGAAGCAGGTGGTGCAATGATTATGCACTTGGCTGCCAGCCCACCATCTGCTCCCCATGAGAAAGACGTGAGCAGCAGGCTTCTGTGATGATTTCAGCCTTGGAAGCTCTGTTGACTGGTTTGTCCTACAGAGTAGTTATAAGCTGGCCCCAAGTCGTTAGCAGCAAGTTAATAATATTTTTTTTTAACTGACAGAGTACTCTGAGAATTACATTGGCTTTTCCCCCCATTGTTTCTTATCTCAGAAACCAAACTAAGTTAGTTTGGTTGTCAACTTTCATTTAACTGGAAAAACGCACTACTTTACTTCTCTTCTAAGAAGTTCTAGCCTTGCATGGAGGGCAATGGTGCCCACTGGCTTGCTCTGTGAGGAGAAATACAGAGAGGTGCCTCAGGGTTCAGTTCTCCAGAACACCACACGTTTCAGAGTCCAGCCATGCTTTGCTTTCACAAGTAGAGGCTGTCAAGGATTTGAATGAAAACTCTCTGGTCATTAGTTGAGCATTTAACCATTTGAGACCCTGAAGGCTTCTCTGAGGTCAAACTGTTGTTGCTGTTGTAGTGATCTTATGAAGAGCCCTGAAAATAAAACCCACTTTATCCACATATATGCACCGTCCACATTGCTGTTTCTTTGTCATCAAATTAAATCCATCTCAGAGTTGACCCTGCAGCAGGTTTTCAGAGTCTGTACACCACGTAAGAGGCAACTGTCCATCTTTCTTCCAAGAAGCAGACAGATTCAAACTAGCCGTCATTGCGCTAGTAGTACAACTCCTCACTCACCAGGTCACCAGAGCTCTCTATATCCCATCTGGTAGGTCACATGACCCCATATGTTGTTGTTGCTGTTGTTATGTGTTTCTCAGTCAACTGTGACCTGATGTATCACAGCCCTGAACCCTGCCCTATCCTGAGCTAATCTCACAAGCTCCAACAGATCTAACGCCATTTCTTCAGTCACTGAGTCAATCCATTTCACCCTGGGTCTTCCTATCCTGTGATGTTCCTCCACCCTTCCATGCTTATGTCCTCCTCCAAGGACTGGTTCCTTCTGGCCACGGGCCCAAAGTATGTGAGGCAGAGCTTCAAAATCCCTGCCTCCAGGTAGTAAGTCAAATTAATAAATTCAACAGAATGAGTTATATGCTTTCACATCCATACTGCTGTTTTCTAGAGTTAGAGAATTCAGAATAAATTTGATGGGGATTTGCAACCATTTATTTAATACAAAAAGTGTCCATTTGTATTTAAATTTTATGAAGATAAAAAAAAAAGCAAATTAAAAAGCTGTGTACTTTTTCAGATAATATATCAACTCCATAATTATATATAAGAATTGTATAAATTGAATTTTAAATGTTGTTGACTGCCTTCGAGTCGAGCATGACTCATAGCGACCCTATGAACAAAAGGCCTTAAGCCTTTCTTTAACTATGCATATTTATCAAAGTTCATAGTTTCCACAGGCAAGTTGTTTAGGAAGTGGATGCCACTCTGGCTTCCACATAATGCCATGTTATTATTATCACAGTATTATTCTATATTTGCTTGATAGTTCTGTCATTCAACAAGTCTTATAAATGCAAAGCTCATTTATAGTGACTTAAGCCTTAAATCTGACCAACTGCTACATTTGGCACCTTCTGCTTTGTACATATATGTAAATATTGTGGGGAAATGCTATCAATCAAAATTCTAAACATCAGTGTTTAGAATTATTTATGTTTCAACATTTTCTAAGACTACAACAAAAATCTTATTTCTTGAAAACAGAACTGCTAATATGCTAGCAGACTAGATTTAGATAAAATGTTGAATCAAAATAATAAAAACAACACATCAGCTCAAATATGTTATTTTCCAGAAAGCAAGTATTCTCTACTGAGTTATCACACATTACTTTGCAACAGAGGTAAAAATATGATATAAATATAAAACAGTTTAAATATTTAGATTACTTCCATTAACATTCTCAAGTGAGTGTTAAATAACTACAATAAAATTTTAGTGAAGATCAAATAACATATTTAGGTGAAATCAAACTGCATCTGTTAGTCTGTGGCTCACGTGTTGCTGTAATGCTGAGAGCTATGTCACCGATATTTCAAACGCAAGCAGGGTCACCCATGGTTGACACAACCTTGCTTGCAGAGAGTGAAGAGGACCTGAAGCACTTTCTGATGAAAAGCTAAGACTGACATCTTCAGTATGGCTCACATCTCAATATAAAGAAAACAAAATCCTCACAAGGAGAGCAAAAATAAGCAACATCATGATACACAAAGACAAGACTGAAGGTGTCCAGTATTTCATTTCCTTTGGCTCCACAATCAATGTACATACAAGTAGCAGTTAAGAAATGAAAAGAAGGACTGTGCTGGGGAAATCTCCTGCAAAATGCATCTTTGGGGTGCTAAAAAGCCGTTATCACCCTGAGGACTAACGCCAGCATGACCTTAGCATTTTCAATCACTTCATATGAATATGAAAGGTGGGCAGGGAGCAAGAAAGGCCAAAAAAGAATTGATGCTTTTGACGATAATAGCAAAGACTATTGAATGTGCCATGGCGCCATGGGCTCTCAAAACAACAAACGTGTCCTAGAAGCAAAGCCAGGGTGTTCTTTAGAAGTAAAAATGGCAAGTCATCATCTCACATGCTCTGGGAATTTCACCAGGTGGGGCAAGTCCTTGAGTAAACATCATGTATGGTAAAGGAGAGGGGTAGCAAAGAAGAGGGGGGCACTCACTGAAATGCACAGACACAGTGGCTTCACCAACAGGCTTACGCACAGCAGTGTGAGTGAGGACAGCCCAGGACTGAGCAGTGGTTTGTTCTGTTGTATGCTGGGTCACTCTTAATTGGAACAATTCAATGACACCTAACAACAATAATATTTGGGAGAAATGAGTGCACATTTTTTAGGTATCAAGTACTTCTAGATAAGCTGCTTTGGAGACAAGGTCTTTTAAAAGAGATGTTCACTAAGTGGAGTAGACTTCTTGCTTGACATTCATCATCATATGTGCTTCTTTCAATAGACATGTGAAATGGCCCAAATGTATTTGATTGTGCTCCTTTTAAAGATGATCAAACTCCATTTTGCAAAAAGAAAAATCCAATCTAGAGTGTATATTTCTTAGTGACACCATCTTATAAGTAACACAGAAGTGAGCTATGTGATACATTATTTTTCTTACAGTGTAGCAAATATAAAAGCCTTAAACGTGTAGTTCAAACCACCAGCTATTTCATAAAAGAAGTAAGGACACACACAACCAGGACAGGATAACACCAATGAATAAGATCTTCTAAAAATTAAATCTCTGCGCACATCAAAAACTTTTTTCCAAAAGCATGAAAAGAAAACTTAGTGGCTTGGGGGGAAAAAAAGGAAAAAAAACAAAACCACTTGACAATGGCATCTCAGACAAGAATCTCTTAACAAAATAGAATCCCGCAGGGCTTCCACAAGAAAAAGACAGATAACACAATTACAAAATGGGCAAAAGACATGGTAAGACTTTTCAAAGAGGAAGATATTTGTGAGGCCAACAGACACACAAAGGAATGCTCAAAATAACTGGCAGAAAGAGGATGCACATCAAAACCACAGTAAGAGATCTCCAGTAGCAGTGGCAAAGTTTAACTGGAGAGCAAGGAATAAATATTGGAGAGGCTATACAGAGATTAAAACTCTCATACACTGTTGGCAGGATTGTACAATGTTACAACCACTCTAGAAAGTAGTTTTGCATTTCCTCAAAAAGGTGAGCATAGAAATTCCATATGACCCAACTATTCCACTGCCAGTAATATACTAAGATACAAATGAAGATTTATACGCCAGTGTTTCCAGCATTGTTATTACAATAGCAAGAACACTGAAACAGCCCAAATTTCCACCAACAAATGAAAAGACTGAGAAACTGTGGTACATTCACACGAGGGAATACTATGCATAGCATTCAGGTGCAATGATTATTTTTTTAATTGTATTACATTTTTATTGAATAAATAATCCCAAGCAATACAATGTGTAAAGAATAAGAGAGAAGAAACTATTTGTTTTATGAAAGATTCCTGGATGACCATCAGTAGAAAGGAACAGAGTAAGAAAATGGAATTATAGAACTAATAACTTATAAAGTCAGGTGGCAATATCAGCAATATTTAAAACAAACATACAAACAATCATGATCTATTTGGATTTAGCCAAGGAATGATATAATGGTTTCAGATGAGAAATAAAACCCTTATTAATGTAACATAACACATTAGTAGTTGAAAGCAAAAAAGCCTTATGACTGTCCCAACAGAGTTGAAGAAGCAAAAATAAAAATATTTTTTCCAGCATCTACCTGTCCAACCCCTATTGTTAGGTGCCACTGAGTCGAGTACAACTCACAGCGATCCTAAGAACAAAAGATCTGAACCCTGTCCTAACCTGTGTCATCTTCACACTTCCTGACATACAAGAGCCCACTGCAGTAGTTAACATGTCAACCCACTTGGTCAAGGGTCTTCCTCTCCTTCGCAAACTCTCCACCTTTCCCAGCATCATGTCCTTCTCCAAGAAATAGCCCTTCGAGGAGCAGTGATTTGTAAAAATATTATATAACATGGAAGAGGCTAGAAAGCATTATGCTGAATGAACAACTCAGTCTCTTAGGACAAATACTGCACAAGATCATTATTGTAAAAATTAGAAGAATAATAAAATGTGAATAAAAGTTCAAATGAGGAAGAGAAGTGGAATTCATGGATCATGGAGTTTGGTGAGATAAGTAGGGAGGTGAAAGTATTAGGAAAGGTCCAGTGGCAACATCAAAAGATGAGGTGATAGTGGCCACAGAGAATGCACAAAGTGATTAATATTATAAACACATATATGGGAATGATCACACAAAACACAATGAGAGTGAAGGCATGTGTGAAATACAATGTATATAAATTTTTCATGCAAACAAACATAAAATAAAATTTTAAAAGAGAGAAAATATTAGCAGTGCCCTCCCATAAAGATTATAACCTTAGGAACCTGACGGAAGGACTGTCAGGATTAATTTGACAACACAGGGTTTGGGATTTGGGTTTAGAAAATAAATACTAAGGGAGCCCTGGTAGCCTAGTGGTAAGAGGCTGTGCTGCAATCCTGAAAGCATGTGGTTCGAATCCACCAGCTGCTCCAAGGAAGAGCAATGAGCAATCTCCTCCCCTACGATTACCTACCTCTAAAATCCCACTGGAGGGTCAGCTATGGTTGGTTGCAACTTGAAGGCACACAATTATAAAAAAATATATATATTGGTTCTAAAATATCTAGCTGAAAAGAATGCTTCTCTTTTATTTTTCGTTGTCCCTTTAGACAATTTTCTAATCTATGTTAACAAATGAAATTCAGTGAGACCTATTCAGTAAGATTTGTGTCACAGAAACCACTTTTGAAGATGCAATTCCTTAAGATTAAGAGAGTCCTCTTTACAAATAATAACATTTTATCATATCCTTTATTATGATGTTGTGACTTTTGAGTACCATAGAGTCAGAACCAAGCCATAGATGACCCTCTGGTGTGTTTTCAGAGGCAGTTAATCACATGGGAGGAGATTGCCCATCTTTCTCCCACGGAGCTGCTGGTGGCCTCGAACCGCATGCCTTTACCATTGCTTCTTAACACGATTTTAAAAAACACATACTTTTTCAAATGTTGCACCTTCCTATTTCCCAGGTTATGATTGTTCCTTTCAAGGTCTCATTCCAGAGACCAGACCTCTATCTACTTCCTCTATTAGTTAGAAAGCTCTACATGGCTTTCAAAAACCTTAGTGAATTTTATAATCATTGCATTGCCATGATGATAACCTTGCAGATTGGTTGCAACGATATTTTGCATTCCTTTAAAGAATGTGTCCTTTAACAAAAGATATTCTACATAAAAATAGAAATGTAAATTGTTTGGCATTTTCAACTCTTACTTTTGGCCCGTAGGGGCTCTGATGATGTAATCAGTGGGGAGTTGCCCTGCAAACCCAGAAGTGGTACCTCTCTGACAGTTCAAATCCATCAGAGGCTCCCTGGGAGAAAGGTAATTCTCAGGTATGATTTACAGCCTCTGAAAACCCACTGGAGGCTCAGCTAGGAGATGGGTCCAACTCAACAGCAAGGAGGCTTTCTAGGACCACTGGCCTAGGTGGATTTAAAACATGCTCAGGCCGTGCTATGAATAAAAAATAATAATTTATTATTATACGTAATAATAATAAATTGCTTAAAAAGAAATCATAATTAGCCTGATGTCGACTGCTTTCTATACATTGTTTCAACTGAGACTTAAGAGAATTTCATGCTGTAAAATAAAACCTCTCCATCTGAAACTGAGGCAAGTTGAGGTTCACAGGGCATAAACTCCTCCGAACAATACAACTAGCTAAGAGTTCAGTTTTCAGTCCAAGTTTGACTTCTTGCAAACCATACACATGTGAGCTAGAAAACTCCCCTTTGAGGGAGTTCCCGTGGCCTAGTGGCAAGAAGCTGCACTGCAATCCCAAAGGCAAGGGGTTCATATACACCAGATGCTCCCCTGGAGATGGAGGGGCAATCTCCTCCTGTACCAGTCGGATTTCATTCGACAGTACACACACACACTTTAAAACCCCCACAAAACTCCCATTTGTGGAAATATCTTGGCTGAGGTCTTAAAACCAGGGGGCACTGCAGAGTTTCACCCTGACTGGTGTATGTGAAACAAACCTTGACAAATGCACAAGGTTTCCTGCCATTAAGACACCCCCCCCCCAAGTCACCAGCAGTCTTCACTTCGCTATTAATTCAAAGTTGGCTATATGTTCCCGAGTCCTTTGCATCTCTTACAAAGCAGACTTCCTTTTGGAGGATAATGCTTTTCCTTTTCAGCAGCTTCACAGCTCCAATCTGTGCTGATCATTTACGGCAAGAGAATTCAAAGGAGTTCTGCCATTTCCCCCTTCTTTGCCTCAACCACGTAATCAAGTCCTGCTGCGAGTTCACATTTGCCTTCTGGTTCAAGTATCAACCTCCAGTTTTGTTTCTCAAAGATTCATTTGGATTCTAAAGCTTTGAATGACCTCAATCAGTATTCAATGTCTCCTTCACAACTGCACATTGTTCAAAATTGCTTTCACTGGCATTTTTTTTTTTTACAACCTTGGTGCTTGCTTGTAGACTAGCTAATCCATGTTTTTCAAACTTTAATACATATACATCCTCCTGCTGCTGCTCTAGCTGTCAGTGTGGCCTAAAACACATCTTTGTTTCTTCTGATGCAAGCTGTTAGACCACACCAGAAGTTTAACACTGGCCTCTGACTGAGCTCTGGTAGCACTATGGATTAATTTAAACACTAAATGAAGTGTCAGAGGGTTGAATTACCAGTCTCTTTTTGGGAGAAAGATGAGTCCATGTTATTTCATTAAGGTTTATACTCTCAGAAACCAAATGGATAGCTGTACTCTTCTCTGTGTAAGGCAGACTGACAATCTCCTCCCGAGGAATTTACTGCCTCTGAAAACATTCTGGAGGGTCTACTATGATTCAAGAGCATACCACAACACAGGGCAGTTAGGGAGATCTAGCGGGGTAGTGGTAAGAAACTGTGCTACAAATCCAAAGGCAGGCAGTTCAAATCCACCAGTTATTCCCTGAGAGATGAATGTGCAATCCCTTCCAAGGCGATTGACAGACAGCAATTGCAAATCCACTGGAGGGTCAGCCATGAGTCGATTGTGACATGAGGGCACATAACAACAACAACAAAATAACCCCAACCTGGGGTGATTATGACTTGGAATTCTCAGGACTGCAGTGAGTTTATGCTCCAAGTATATGGTACTGATGTTGATCTCGATTTGATTTACTGGTTACAAAGGAAAAAAGATGTTAGAGAGAAAACCATTTTGCATGCACAGCCAAAAGAATACTGAAGTTCTAGAAAGAATAATTTAACAGGCAAAAGATGGAATATGGTCATTCAGCTATATGAACTGCATTCTGCTATACCCTTTGGAGAAAATCTACAAAGTAGATGACATATTCTGGTCAATGATTCAGAAGTTCCTGGCTATTTGAATCTATCTACAGGGCAAAAAAATGACATGCTGGACTTAGAAGATTAGCTGTGTTAAGACAAGGTCAGCAGAGGTGATGTGTGGCAGTTCTTAGCTTCATAAGAACAATATCCTTTTACATGCATGTTGTGGTTGTTGTGGATCTTTGAGTCAGAACCGACCCTCCATTGGTTTTCAGAGGTACTTAATCACATGGGAGACTGCCCATCATTCTCCCATAGAGTAGCTGGTGGATTTGAACCGTCTGCCTTTGGGTTAGCACTGCAGCTTTTTACCACTAGGACACCACAAGGACAAAAATAAATCTTAATCTCAATCTCTCTCTCTCTCTCCTTAGTCCTCTCTCCTCTCCTCTCCTCTTCTCTCTCTCTCTTTCTCTCTCTCAATTAGAACTCACAGCTCCGTCTCCCTCTCCCTCTCTCCAGTTGGAACTCACAGCTGAGCCTCCAGCCGGTTTTCCAGACTGTAAATGACATGGGAGGACATCCATCTACTCCTGCAGAGGGGATGGTGGGTTCCAACTACCAGATTAGTGAGGCCTTTGGTTCAGCAGCACCAGTCTCTCTACAGACTAGGCCCTAGAGCTCCTTTTTTATTTTTTTACTTTCTAGAGAGGTACTTACTAGCTAGTCCAGCTGAATACCGTTTCTATGGTGGGCCTGCTGGTTAGAAAACAATCACAGTAAGTGGGGGTGGGGGAATCTAAGGGAGTAATGTAATAAGTCAAAAGCATTTTTAGGCTGGCATTTACCTTCAAAGTCTCTTTCTCTTGTGTGAAATGAGGCTATTGATGATTTTCTAAGCAAAGAGAATATTCTCACCTGTATTTACATGTGAATGTTCACCATATGAACATAAAAGAACAAAAGGAGATGCCCCCTACAGTTCTCCTCTGACCCAGACTTGAGATCACATCCCTGGAGTTTCCAACAACTAAGGTGTCATCTGCCTTCAGTGTGTGGTTCCATTTCTGCTGTTTTCCACGCCTTCCATCCCAGTAAAGTCCTGATTGTCTTACTGAGTCTTCCCCAGGGGTGAAGTCCTTTTCAGGAGTTGCTAAGGAAAGCTCTGTGTGCTTTCACACAGTCCGTCACTGTGACCGTCACTGTGGTGACTCACGCTCACCCATCCACTGGGTGTCCCAGACCGTACATCACATGAGAGGCGACTGTCCATCTCTCCCCCTTAGTGTGGCTGGTGAATTTGAATCACTACAGATTTGTGGACTCTGAATTAACAGGACAGTTCCCAACAGACTCATGCATGATGACCATCAACCAGTCCAATGAAGGTCCAGTGCACCCCATGACAACCTGAACCTCATCTTCCGATTTGGCAGCTCGTAAACATAGACTATTCTTATCTCCACCACATTAACAAGACTCCATCAATGCCGCTACTTATTTCTCCCGGTCACTACTTCACAATCACTCCCTGCGACGTACAGTCTTTACCACCAGCCCTGCCTTCTGTGTGCCTTCTGCTGCTGCTGAATGCTTGACTTAACCATCCGTTACTTTAGTCCTGGAAATAATCTTTTAGCTGTCAAAGTTTATTTTTTGCTATGTCTATTTAATTTTGCGTGGATGTTCATTACAAAACCGATTCAAATCTATTGAGAAATCAAGTTGACTATTTCGGCAGGTGAGGCTCTTGCTACCAACGAATATCAATTTTACAAACTACATTGAAAGCGCTCCTAAAGGGATGTGGCCTGTCAGTCAAACAGCCAAGCATTGTACTCTACGAAAGGCATGAGAAGAGGGAAAACATCACCAAGATTATCAGAGCTGGACAAAGATGGCATCCCAGTGCTGGAAAGTGCAAATGCCTCTCAGACACAGATTGCTTCAGCAGTTACTTTTAAATATATTTGCTGGTGCTTAAAGGGGGGTGGTGTGTGGAAATAAAAATTCCATTCCCTTCACATTAAGAGCATGTCCTTAATTGTACAGTAAATTGAGTTGTGCATCTACTGCAAATGCTCTTTTTCTTCCTGCCCTTTAATCTGACTCAGAATTACCTCATTTACTCTATCAGGTGGACGTCACCACAACACCTGCTGACATGCTGCTGGCCATTTAGAGTCCTCTGATGTTAAACAAATCGCTGGCTCAGACCTGGCCTATCTGAAGGACGACAGATGACAAATGGAGTATTTTTTTTCTTTCTTTCTTATTTTAATCTCCTGCAAACATTCTGCAGTAGTCAAACAGAAAACTGAGAAGACAGACACACACTTTCCCTCCTCATGTACATCTCTGTGTTGTTTTGTTTTGTTTTTTTAATCCTTCTTCCTAATCTTGCCTCGACCAGCTTGTTGACAATTCTTCCGAACTGCAGAATTTATCTCCCAAGTCTGTGGGTTTGCACTGTGTGCTCCCAAACATGTCACCCAGCAAATCCTCCTGCGGTCATTGTAAACAAAGTGGTCAGAACAGGAGGACACCCTCATCTCCATGCACATTTAAAAAAACAAGTAGCAAAGTAATTGACTGGCAGTGACCCTACCTTTGAGGAGACACATCCAGTCGATGAGTTAAGACTGTTTCTCCTCAAGAAAAATTTCTGTTGAGATAAAGAGCTTTCCTCTACTCTTTTAACAGCTTAGAAAGGCAGGGTTCCTTTCTATTCATCAGCCACAATACTTAGCAAACAGTTAACTCAATAAATACACATTTAATGGATGTGGTACCCCAATGTTGGGCAGCATTTCAGTCCCATGTGAGCTCAAACAACACTACACTCAAAAATCCTACATCCCCTTTCTCTTGTAAAGCACAGCAGTATAGTATGCTAATCACCATTTCACTTTTCATCAACTAAGTAGATGATGAGAGAATGAAGACATTCATTAAAGTTGTAATATTTATAGTCAGGATTCTTTAGCAAATTCTTGTCATCTGAATTCCTGGTAAGACATCTGACGTTGTCTACATCAAAGAATTTGCAGGTTACAAAAGGGGGGGGTGTTATCTTTTATTACTTTCTGCTGTTCCAAATCTCAAGTTTGGAAAAGGCATTGTTAAAAGATGTGTCTTTACTGCCTAGTAGCACCATAAAGGAAGCATCCCAAATGGTTAGCTTTCCATCGAACAGAAACTTAATTTCTCACTGTATAAGAAGGTAAAGATTGAAACTCAGGGTATATCAACTCTAGAGAAAGTTTCCCACTCTTTCTGTCCTAGAGGAAGGGACGTGCCATCTGAATTTATTCCTACGTCATCAAATGTGGTCTGACATTTCTTTCCACAGCTCTGCTTTTCAGTTTACCTTTAATCTCTTTTGTATCCCCAGAGAGACCAACTCAACACACACCCTACACTGAAATTACCTCATTAACATAACAAAGGCAACCCATTTCCAAATAGGATTATAACGACAGGCATAATGGTACGGATTCATGGCACACTGGGTTCACCGTTTCTTCTGTAACTAGGTGCTGCATGCTAACAAATGCCATGAATATTATGAAAATGCATTCTTATGTTTCAGGTGACTGTTAAATCAGTAACATATTCATTACTGTTTCCGGCTTCTCCACTATAGTATAAAGAACCCACATTCTGTCCCTTCTGTCTTTGAAGAAGAAGACATGGTCATTCATCTGGCTTTCCAATTCACACTACTTTGTTTTCCTTCTCTTCAAATGCATTCTCTTTTATAACAACCTGATTTGCAAATCAGCAAGTGGATGAAATAATGATAAGCAATTACTTTTTCCCAAATGATTCTACATAGTTCTTTTGAAGATACAGTCATGTGTCATTCATTCCATAGGAACTGGACTGACAACTTTTCATGTAGACCTACTTATCTTTAGATATTATCATGTAGCAAGCATTCATAATTTGATTTTTTTTACCTTACGGGCCCTGCTACATGAAAACATTGTTATATTATGAAGTATTGAAATCTGATCTGATTCCAACTTCCAGTAAGTGACTGAAGAGAACAGCTTCCACTGAAGTTACAAGCTCTGTATGGGTTGTTGGGTTTGTTTGTTTGTTTGTTTGTTTGTTTGTTTTTAACTTGTGAAGTGTGGGTAAACATAAATACTATCCAACAAATTCTGGAGTTTTGGTGGTCTCATATAACCACACTGAAAATTAAGAAATACTCACTAAACAGATAAGATCTAGCTTTACGTGCATTTGATGAAACAACTTGAGCAACAGTCTATGACATCAGTTAAGGAACAAAAGAGGTATACAGTTCACTTCTCTTCCTTCACAGCCATTTATTTCCAAGAACTACAAAACTCCTCACTAGAGAACCACAGTCGATCACACATATACCCTCACATCCATGCAGTGATATATAGAAACGGTTAAGGAGCTCCCCTGCTGTCCTCTAGGGGCCGGTGGGTGCGAACACACTAGGGGGGTTGGTAACCCCAAGGTGGCACCCTGTTGGAGTTCCAGGTCTACCAGACGCGCAATCTCCACTCATGTGATTTACAGCCTCTGGAAACCCACTAGAGGGTCAGCTATGGATTAGTTCCAACTCCTTGGCAATGAGAAAGAGAGAGAGAGAGAAGGAGTGGTATACCCGTTATGATTTCAGCGGTTAATTGAAAGGACAGTGGGTCAAGTCCACAAACTCCTCCTCAGGAAAAAGGAGTATCCTTTGCTTCTGGGGAAAAAAAGTAGTTTCAGAAATTCTATTCCCTTCCCCTGGGTCAAGGTCAGTCAGAATTGACTCCAGGGTTTTACACATACAGGTCAGTTGACGTGCTAATATCTGTATAACGCAATGTCACAGTTACCTCAGTGAAGTAATTTTTACATTAATCATATTCTTGAAAACAAACTTTCTAAAAAAATTTTACTGAGACAATACAATTCTTCGAACCTTAGCAATAAAAACATTGTTGTTGTTAAGTGCCCTCAACTCATAGCAACCCTATGAATGAAAGTCCTATGAATAGAAACATTAGTTACATTAAATCTTAGAAAACTAATGCATCAACAACTAAATACATGTATTGGTTTCTGGTCTTAAAACTTAGTTGATAATATTTCTATGAGAGCTTCTGCATTAAAGCCATTCAAGTTTGATCGTGGCTTTTGTGTTTTTGTGGTTTGTTTTGTTGTTTTTTTTTTTTAATATAATGGTAAATTTCAAAATAATTTTCCTTAACTGACTTACATAATTAAAATGTGAGCATTTTAAAACTGATGTATAATGACTACCTAATGGTCAAGACTGCTTTTTTTTTTTCAAGATTACTATTGCTTTAATGATTTAAAAGTGTGGTTTTCTTGCAAATCTATGTAACTTGGAAAACCTTTTCCTGTATTGTTTGGTATTATGACACTAGTTGGATAAGGAAAACTTGTAGTTTATAAAGTTAATAAGGAATTTAACACTTTCTACGTATGAACAATTCTGATTAGAGGCAAAGAAATAAAGGAAAAAATAAATACTTAAAAAATTCATATATTTCAGATGCAATTTTCTAGGTAAAACTTAACACACAACTCATTTTAGCTATATATATTGAACTAATAGGATGGATTTTACATACAAAAGACATCGGTTTTATGTACTTTAATGTTTTTGTACGAGGCCAGTGAAGGTTGCACCATCATTTTTTAATTTTAGGTTGCTTCTTTTCCTCCGAGTATTTTATCTTTCAGTACTTTAAAGGTTATGTATTTTGCTCACAAAGAGACTTCTAAACACAAGAATACATGAAAAGCTATTATCAACTTTTATCTAATTCTAGTCTTTAATGAGAATAAAAAACAAGACTCACCTTTTATCCCTCTAATTAACACAGTTGTAGGTGAACTCTTTGCATCCAATCGTTTTTGAAAATTAAGACTGCGTTTCAAATTCATTAATCATTAAAGCACTTATGCATCATATGCATATGGGGAAGAAAGACGCATTTGAGTACGATCCTCAGGTGTTAGATGTCAGAGGCTGGAAATTCTTAACAGAGCTGCCATAAACCAATTAGGTCTTCTGCATGGCGCCACCTCAACTTTATTCCCAATCCCAATAGAGAGATTTAAAAAAATAAGAACACAAACACACACGTAAGACTGCACACCACTTCTACAATTAACAACATTCCTGTAGCCTCTAAGTCTAGCCTGTGCCTTTAGTTTTCCCCTGGTAAACATGAAGAACCTTATTATTTTGTTTCCCATGGGTACTGATTAGGCATGATAAGGGGAAGGTTCCATCTTCTCTGAAAAAAAAAAAGAAAAGTACAATCTACAATGCTGTCTCCTAAATGTTAGACACCTTAATGGGCACAGCATGAGAAATGTACCCTGCCTGACCTGTTATGAGACTCCTTCCCAATTAGAAACTCGATTTTAACATGATTGACAAAATCTTACTGCCCACTGTTTGGTAAGATTGAGAGAAGAATTTGCTAACCACCAGATAATACAGAAAACCTAGCCTATGTAGATTGGCTGCCAATGGGTTGTATTAAATAACAAATGAATAGACAGGGAAGCTTCCTCAATTTTCCTCATAAAATGCCTTGTAACTGCTGTGTGCAATAACAAACCAAACTTCTAGAATTTAAGAGTGAATCACATGATATTTTTCTTTACCAAGGTAACACTGGTCTAAAAATCACATAATTCTTTATTAAGTACCACTTAATTGAGTCTTTTTTTAAACTACATTTTATTTTGGTAAATCATCAGATAATAATACTAAACCACATCAAATCAACAACTGAGGAAAATGCTGTGTTAAAATTTTCAGGCCATTATCTTAAAGATAAAAATATTTCTTTCAATTTATTATTGTTGTTAATTCTTCTATTATCTTCTATTTGAATGACAAATTATATTCTCACCTTTTCTTAACTTTTGAGGCATTATTTAAATTTCTGGCAATCTAGTAGGCACATAAAACATTTAAACTTGAATTTAAATGACAATATACACTTACTCATTATTTTAAGACTATATTTATCTAAGGGAGTGCTGGTAGCCTAGCGCCAAGAAGCTGTGCTTCAATTCCAAAGGCACATGGTTTAAGGTCATCTGTGGCTCTGTGGGAGAAGGATGGGCAATCTCCTCCCGCGTGATTAACTGCCTCTGAAAACCTGCCGGAGGGTCAGCTATGGGTTGGTTCTGACTCTCTGGTACACAACAACATAATTACCTAATCCATATGTATCCAAAATTACTCCCAAGATTATATGTTCCCTCTAACATTTTCCTTTGGAGAATATATAACAATATCTATCATTCTCAGGTAAATACTATGATCAGTTTTAACCACCTAAATTAAGTCCATCAGGCAAACAGTAAAGAGGTAAATTTCTAGGTTGGTTGGTTTGTTTTTAACTCGGTGTTAGCTAAGTAAGTAAACACTGATGGGGCTCCCAGAAACTTCCAAGATTTGACTGATTAAAAAAAAGGTCCAAATGCAGAATAATTTTTTCAATATTTATATAGCAATTGTGATTTCATATAAAGAAGTTATCGTAAATTAAGTACTAATTGGTGTAACACACAAAGAGCTGGACTGGACAGTCCTTCTTTCCCCTAGTTTTGCAATTAATGAGGCTCGTATTTGCTAAGTTGCTTCTCTGATGGCACACTTCCTCTCTGGTATAAGGAGATAGCACTTATCTTTCTTAAGGTCTTTTCTAGCTCCAGAAATTTCATGAGTCCCTATTACTGCCGTTGATTTTTCTGTTTGCTTATCTCACAGTAGGCTGAAATTATAAAATGGAAATATCAAAGGTTAAACGTAGCCGAGTGAGAGCAGCAATGCATGGAGCTCCTGAGCAATGATTACACCTCTCAATGAAGTAATTAAGGAACTAACTCACTGGGGAACAATTTTCTACTTTAAGCATCTGAAAAGTACTGAAAGGAGGTATTAGGTTAGAGTTAAAGCAAAAGTAAAATAATATTACTACTACGGAGACCCTCGATGAGAGGGGTTGATTCAGTGACTGGGGTAATAGGAGTAGGTGTTTCAGAGACAGTAAAGCTGACACAGGATAGAGCAGGTTTCAGGGCTAGTGTACAAAGGGTCGCTCTGAGTCGCAAGTGATCTGAAGGCACATGACAGACGACAACTACTACTACCACCACCACCACCACCACCACCACCACCAAATCCTTCTGAATAACTGAGCAAGTGGTGGCAGGACTTCTCAGGAAATTTTAGCCCTGTCCATTCTCTAAGCCTTTCTACACAAAGGTTCCTATGACCTTTCTTCACATTTTCTCATAACCAGATTCTATCAAGACCCTTCCAAAAGGTGTCTGCAGCAATTCACCTCTCAATGATAGGCTTCAGGATGGTACTGAAATCTATTCACTCACTTTTCCCCTCTTTTAAAACCACATACGCCCCAAACACTCGTGAACTCTTGGCCAGTTTATTGCTATGTGCTGTTGAGTCCGGATTGACTCATAGCTGATCTTCCAAATACAGAGGCAGTAAAACGCATAGGAGGGGAATGTCCATCTTTTTTCCCACAGAGCAGCAGGTGCACTTCAACTGCGCCCTTTCTATTGGCAACGTACCTACTTACCACGAAGCTGCCAGCCACAAATCATTAAGAAATGCAAGTAAACTAGATGAATTCTACCTCCTGACATCATTTTTCTAGTCCACCTCCCAACGGTCATCTCCACCCCATCTCCTGTCTCTGGTTTAGGGTTATCATTGCAATTTTTAAGAATATGAAGCACAGATATGAGAGATTGTGAAAAATAGTGCAAGATACAGCACTCTTCACATCTGGAGCTGATAAAGTCACTATGAGATACAGTCAACTCGATGGCAACCAATAACAACATCTGAGTTGGAATTTTCTGATGGCCAAGTGGTAAGAAGCTGCACTGCAATCCTAAAAGCACATGGTTTGAATCCTCCAGGTGTTCCACGGGAGAAGGATGGGCCATCTCCTCCGTGCAACTGAACTGACTCTGAAAATCCACTAGAGTATCAGCTACAGGTTGCTTTCAACTCGACAGCACACAGCAACCATAACATTTGCTGAAAATATTGAAAAGACGATGAAAGATGGTAGGAAAGGAAGAAAGGAAGGGCAGGCGAGAGTGGGTTTCCTTTCTCCTTAAGATATTACATGAAGGCCCCAACCTGGGCTGTGATTAACCTTCTACTCTGAATTTTTTCCTTAAAAAGCTTTATCTTGCTCTTCTCACCTGAGAACACTCCAAAGCCTTTGCTACCTTATTGTCCTTGATTTACATGTTTATTTTGCATAATGTTCTCCCTGAAGTATTCATCAATACTGAACATTCACTATCTTATTAAAAAATTTTAAATAAAATAAATGAACCTTGAGTTTGTATATTCAAGTCAAGCTGTTCAGCTACTGATGCATAACATGGTATTCCTCTTGGTGTTTTGTGCCATCAGGTACAACAGAGCTTCTTTAATCCAGTAACTTTAAAAGAACTTAACCAAAGTAATGGGTTATGCATCGGGTTGCTTATCGAAAGGCTGGCAGTGTGCTTCCACCAGCCACTTCTTAGAAGAAACTTGAAGCAATCTTTGCCTGTAAACACTGAGCCTTAGAGTCCCAACAGGAAGTTGTCAGGAGCAGAAAATGCCTCAACAACACTGGGCCCTTGGTTTCTAGTTACCACTGTTCACAGACTCTATTTATTACAGCTATTGTTTTTTCACAGTTACATTTTTAGCCTAAGATTTAAAAAAAAAAGATTCTATTTTAAAATAAAATTTTTAAAATAGAACATAATTATGTTTTAAAATCATAATTTTATAAACATCGTTTTATTTCCTTTTCAGTGAAAACTATCTCCAGTGTTGCTGCTCTACATACCACTTGTGTTGTGTTATAAACCTGGTCTTTTACGTAGCTTTGAGTTTGTTCCACATTTTTCTCACACTCTAGCATAGCACATCTTGTTGTTGTTGTTGTTGTTCTGTACTGATGAGTTGGAACCAACCCATAGCTCACACCCTGGTGTGTTTTCAAAGGCAGTTGATTCCATAGAAAGAGCCCTTATGAAGCAACAGCTACTCACAGCAAAACCTGAGCACCAGCTAACTCCTCTGATCTCAGATCACAAAGGCTGAAGTTCACATGGTCTACTGTCTGAGCTTGTTTTCTTTTCTTGTCTTTCTCCATGTCGGAAGAAACCGATAGTTGCCTCTTAGATGATGCCCTAAAACTTTTAAAGACCCTAATCACTACTCATGAAAGTTGTTGTTGACTGCCTTCAAGTTGAGCATGACTCATAGCGACCCTGTGAACAAAAGGTCTGAAGCCCCTCTACAACTATCGACGTTTATCAAAGTTCATAGAGTTTCCGAGGATGTACAAACATGTCTCTGTGTTTCATCAACTGTCCTGATGACTAGATCAAAGCTATGCCCATGAATTCCCAAGTCCAGAGACTCACTCCCCCATGTTATTTGGTTTTTAGATGAAGTTTTCATCATTTCCCTGGTATGCTCTGCTAAATACATGCACATAGTAGCAATGTATGTAAAAAAATGCATGAGCAGAAGTATCCACCGTCAAACCTATGTACTTCCATGAGTGTGGCCTCATTCTTGGGGACAGCCCTTCTCATCCAGGCTCAGCTTGCATGTGTGGATCTGTGTTTCTACTTAAAGGTCATTATTACCCTAATTATAGAACTATGTACATAATAGTATTTTTTTTATTGCCTTTAAAACTCAGTATGTTCCTTCCAGTACCTTCCTGAACTGTAGTCATTTACTGCTTCTTGTTGTTGCTGTTGTTGTTATTAAGTGCCACTAAGCCGATTATGTCACATAACAAGTCTATGAGGAGCAGATCTGAATCCTGTCCTTTCCTGAGCCAACCTCACAATCTCTGACATACTCAAACCCATTACTGCTGTCACCGAGTAACTCCATCTACTTGAGGGTCTAACTCTCCTTTGCTGTCCCTCCACCTTTCCAAGCATGACATCCCTCTCCAAGGAATAACCTCTTTTACCTTATAGGCCCAAGGTACATCAAATGAAGCTTCCTGGCTAGGGAATTTTACTGTATGTCTCCCTTCTTATATAAGTGCCTTTCCTTTCAGTCAATTTTAATACATGGCCAAAGTCTAATTAGTGATGTAGCCTTCCTTTCCTATGCCTGTTACTATCCCAGAGATTTTTCTTTCTCTATGTAAACCTTAGCTATTTTTAATGCTGGCCTTATATAATATTATCCTTTTGTAACTGACTAATTTCACTTAGTTTAATGTCCTCCAGAGAGCTCTAGTAGTAGCTTAGGGGTAAAAAGCTGCACTGAAATCCCAAACGCACACAGTTCAAATCCACCAGCTGCTCTGCAGGAGGAGGATGGGCAATATCTACCAGTGCAATTTACTGACTTTGAAAACCTGCTGCAGGGTCAACTATGTGTTGGTTCCAACTCAATGAATGGCACACGACAACAACAACAAAAAGCATAATGTCCCCCAGGCTCATCTATGTTAACAGTTGTTCATCTTCATCATTATTCTTTAATACTGGATAGTAATTCACTGTTTATATGTACTGAAGCATGCTGATTGCTAATGTGAATAATACTGCAAACAACGTGGCATGAATGGATCTCATTGTGCCACAGTTCTTATTTCTATGGGTTAGATGACTCATTACTAGGTGCTGCTGAACTGACTTGAACTCACAGCAACCCTGTGACCTGTCTGTCAGCTTGCTGTACTGTGGTCACTTTTTTATTGCAGTCATGAGGAACTATACCCCTGTGATCTCAAATACCAGCTGGGCAACCCATGGTGGACAAATCCCAATGGAGATTCTAGACTAAGAGGCCAAACTGACCATCCATGTCTGAAATAATGGGCCTTCCAAAATCCCAGGAATAGGAGTTAGCTACTATGAGGGAAAGGTTTATAGGTTTTCAAATTCTCCTTTTCTAAGTTAAGCCTTTCACTCTTAATCCTATTTCTTCAACTACACCTATGTATTTCTGACAGTGATCGTGGTTTTCTACGTATGTTTTCTAAAAATTACATGGTGTATTTTTAAAGGTTATCTTTTGAAAAATGCAACAGAAACACAATTTTACTATTTTACAGAGTAATCTGCAAAAATGATTACTTTTCATTCACCTTTAAAAGATAGTATCAAAATCCACTGTTCACCCTATCAGTTTACTGTTAGAATGGACATTGTGAGAAGGGAGTTCTTCACACAAGCCAGGTAGCCACACATTATTTTCTCCATTCATTTCTCTGCGAGTATCTTCAGGCCTCAGAATATAACACACTCTGACTCCTCTAATTAAGCATGTTTTTGAGCTCTATGTATGTGTGTAAAATATGTCCAAACAAAACAAGGAACTTGATTCATGGTTAAAAATCAAGAAAGGTGTGCATCAGGGCTGTCTCTTTGGTCCATACCTAAGTAATCTGTTTGCTGAGCAAATTATTTAAGAAGTTACACTCCATGAAGATAAATGCAGCATGAGAAAAGGAGGAAGACTCATCAACAAACATAGATGCTATGTAGATGACACAACACTGCTTGCTGAAAGTGATGATGACTTTAAACACTTGCTGAAGAATATCAAAGACATAAATATGGGTTATATCGCAACATCAAGAAAACAAAATTTCTCAACACTAGAATAATAAGCAACAGCATGATAGATGTTGTTACATGTCATGGAGTAGCCTGTGACTCACAGTGTCCCTTTGTGCAGCAGCTCTGAACCCTTTCCTGTCCTGAGCCAGTCTCACTAATTCCAACACATTTTGTCCCATTGCCCCAGTCAGCTGGAGTCTTCCTCTCCTGCGCCGTCCCTCCACCCTTCCAAGTATGATGTCCTTCTCCAAGGACCGGTCTCTTCTGACCACATGCCCAAAGTATGTGAGACAGAGCTTCAAAATCCTAATTTCCAAGGAGAAACTTGGCTTCACCCTCTCCAAGACTGACCTATTTGTTTTCTTGGCAGGCAGGAGGGGAAGGCCCTCTATGAGGTGGATTGATTCAGTGACTGGAGTAATTGGGATGGGTGTGTCGGACACACTGCGATTGGCACAAAACAGAGCAGAGTTTAGGGCTGTTGTACGTAGGGTCACTATGAGTGGCAAGCGACTCGACAGCACATAACAACAACAACAGGAAGAAAGATTGGTCATCCACTTCTGAAATAACAGCTATGAATTACAAGTGACTCGACGGCACATAACCACTACCACCATAGTATGTTCAAGATTCTTCTCCAGCACCACAATTTGAAGTCACTGATTCTTCTTCTGTCATCCTTAGTCATTGTTTAACTCTCTGAAGCAGAGCAAGTAATTATTAACAAGTAAATGAACAAAAGACCTAATGCCTTTCCATAACTGTTGTCATTTCACCAAGTTCATAGAGTTTCCAGTGGCATGTGGTTTAGGAAGTGGATGCCACTCCTGCTTCCAAACCTGTTTTACATCTGGGAGTTCCACCAAATGCTGTCTGGTGTTTGATACCCCACTGGCACAAGGTTCAGCATCACAGCAAACACAGGTTACTTCACACTGAACATTGACAATGGGTGATGTACAAAGTGGAAGAGCGTCCCTCCAGATAGAAGAGCACTAGTTTCACTTAGCAGTGGTGACGTGTCGTCAAACTGAATACAACTGAGAGTAGCTTTTGGACAAAAGATCTAAACTCGGTTCTATGACTAACATCATTTCTGTGCTAGTAAAACAAATAATTGTCCAGTGGGTAGACCAACAGAAGGCAGAGTACCATGGTGTCCCTGAGCCACGATGCCAGGTATCTGCATGTGGGTTCTTTATACCCACTATGTAGTTTTCAGAAGCTAGAGAATGGCAAAAGTTAGTGACTCTTTCATTAAAATCTCTCGACAGAATGGAGCAGAGTATGAATGTACCAACAGCATCTCTGCCAGAACTCCTCAGCTGTGTACACTTTCTGTTTTTTATAATGAGTAATAAGCGCTCCATCCCATATGCTAATTTGTGTTCAGGCTCTGATTGGAAGAATGCGATGTTTATGGAGTAATCAAATCAGTCATTAGTTTGCTTTTCCCGATGGCCTCCTTGCTATCTAGGAATCGGGGACAACCTATGAGTACGCCACATATTTGCCATACATTCATCTCAGATTTGATGCAGGGGGGTAAAAACCAAAAGTCTGCTTGATGTTGTTAGACCACCAACTCAGACCACCAATTAAGACCACCAACATGAAATTAGATATATGTTATTTTCTGAAAGATAATGTTCATATTCTTCAACTCTTGTATCGGGGTTTATGTCAAAAGGAGAACGGATGAGCTGATGACTCAACATATCTTTATTAATTGTGACAAATTTAAACTTTCTTTTTCAATGGTGGTTGCCTTTGGCAATTTATATCCAATGCTTCTGAGGTACCCAAAATATTCCAAGATTAACTTAAGGAAAGATATCTTTCATTCATCTCTGAAGAGTTAAGAAATTTTTCTGCAAATAATAAGATGGATTCAAACAGTGACTTTAGCAATGGGCTAGAACATGTTAGTATTGGGAGGAAGGCAATGACTAGATCAGGGTTCAGATCCATTGTTCATAGGGTCACTGTGAGTCATCATTAACTTGACAGCACCTAAAAACAATTACTGTATCACAGATGGAGTTTTGATAACTAATGTTATATTTTAATGTTATTGTCATTAAAGAGATAATCATTTAGCTGAGTTGTTATTAGTGGATTGTAGATGCAAGAACCACAGTTATTGGGGTTTTCTAGGCTTTGTTATCTCAAGGGAACCAATTAACATAAGATTCCAAAATTGTGGCCTGGGTTATGAGAAAGTAGAGACAGAAAATGCTACAAGATCCTTGCACTTCTGAAAGAAGTCTCTGGTGTGGACAGAGTCTATCTATCTATCTATCATTTGGAAGATGAGCTGGACCTTAAAGTAGCCAGGAAAATACACGACATTCTGAGAAATGTAGGTTTTCAAAGCAGAGACCAATGAGTGAGTCGGGAACAGTTTCATAAGTTCATATTCACTCAGGTATCCAAATTGCCAGCTATCCTCAGGATGTGAATCCAGTCTGACTGTGTCAATAAAAGTTGTGATGATTAACAAAGACTTTCTGTACAGAGTGTTAGACAAAGGAGAGGAAAGGAGCTTCTCTTCCACATTATTCTCATTCCGCCTATGATTCACTCACATCTACATGACATATGCCTGACAGATCTCTAAGTCTGAAAGGCAAAGAGACCAGTACCTGGGGATTGTGCGTTTTCAAGCTTACGCAGCAGGATAGGAGGAAAAGAGGTCAGGATTTGTGCTAAAGCAGCAGTCGTGCAGCAGCAGCAGCACAGAATAACATATTTATCAGAATATGAGCCGCAGTTATACTTAAGGAAAAGTTGGGTCAAAACTGCTGACCATCTTGTTGTTTGACAGTGGGGCTCTTTCTTCACGTCTAAGCAGTCCAGTCTTCTACTTTCATCAGAGATATTCAAGAGCACTTCTTGTTTCAAAGGAGCTAGCTCTTCATTCTTGTGCCATTTTCTAACCAGTCCTCAGTGTCTGCCTTGAGTAATCTTTCTCTGTATTTGTCTTTAGTGTGTTTGGTTTTGCCCCTAAAATCTGATCTGAGCCGTAACGCTACCTGTGTCATTTTGGAGGGAAGGTTAAATGGGGAGCCAGTGTTTAGTGAACACATACTTTTTGTGAAGGGTGGTTAGAAACACGAACGTGGAGAGTAGAAGTGATTAAACAACATAATGAACTTAAGACTTGGATGGTACATTTCAAAGGCTTTGTTACAAATATATTTGTTACCAATATATTTGCTTACATTTAGTATATAAAAATATTTGCTCTGGAAAGTACAGGTAACAACTGTATTTGCTCCTACCAAAAAAAAAAAAAAAAGAGAGAGAGAGAGACTTTACAACTTTTATAAACTTCCCTGTAAGAAATCATACTTTCTGTGAAAGTGAACATTCAGGTTTCCTTGTATTTATTTACCCACTCTCTTTGCTCTGTCCACAGCATTCTCCCTTTCACTGACCTATTTTCTAGTATAGAATTTATGTAAATCACTATCATCTATCATCCTCTTATTTTTAAAAAAACCCCACAGGTGGTGCACATTTATGATACTTTCCTATCTCCTATCTGCTTCCCTGAAAAGCAAACTCACATGTCCATGTGAACACCAAAGCACGTTTTACCTCAGTAAGATTACGTGTAGTCACTGAAGAGGGAGCAATTACATTATATTCCTTTTCAAATTGGTAATTAATTCCATCCTAGAAATTAAAGGTTAACATTTTTAAATCTAAGAAAGGAATTCTAAGCATATTTTCCTCTAAGTCTTGTAACATGTTGATGGCTTTGTTTAACTGACTAAACCATTTTCATGGCTAAAATTTATAATTTAATAATATAGATCTTTCTACTAATGCCATGATGGGGAGCCTACTGGTAAGGCTCTGTGCTGCAAAGTACAGGGTTCAAATCCACCAGCTGCTCCACAGAAGAAGGAACAGTCTCCTCCTGGGTGATTTACAGCCTCTGAAACCCGCTGGATGGTTAGCTAAGGGCCAGTTCCAATTTGAAGGTACAAAACAAAAGAACTATGATAACCTAGACATTTTTTAAAGTGTACCAAAAATATTAGTAAATTTAAAATACATAATAAAAAGTTATTTGCAATTCCACTGCTCAAGGAAAACAGGATTTACATTTTGGCACATATTTTTTTACAGTGTTTTCCATGAAAATGCATACAGTAAATAGATTTGCTCTGAAACACAATCATATTTTTAAATATTATTCCATAGCTTACTTTATGCTTTGGTTATAAGCGCAAAAAATACAACCTGTATCAACATTTTTTAATGTCAGACAAAATGGCCATACCATAATTGAGCAGGAAATTCTGTCCTTGGAAAATTTGTCTCTTCTCTTAGAATGACTTAGATTTCAAACAATTTTGGGGTAAATATATGATTAGTATAATTCAAGCATCTTTCTGAATGCAGTAAATATTTGTTGCATGAATAACTAGTTGGATGAATAAAGTAACACCTGTGAATTTTTAAAAATATCAATTCAAGGGTCATGTGTATTATTCAACATTCTAACTGCCAACCCATCTCATGAATTGTCATGTTTCTGTATAATAATTATAATTTCTCAAGTATGCCTAATATTTACATGGATTTCATTGCTGGGTGCACCTTTAATATGCATGAGTATTGGACTACCAATAATACCCTGTGTGAAATAATACAACCAACCTCTGTTTGGATAGAGTAGCTAAACAAAATTACTGGTTTTAAAGATAGTATAAAAACTTTAATACAGTGTAATTTTTCCACTTTTTTCCTAGCTTAACATAGCTTCAACAGAAAAGGGGAAAATGTTTTTTGTAATACAGATTTATAGCTTACTCTTCTCACTGGTAAAGAGTTGCACTGTTTACCCAAAGACATGAGGTTCAAATCTACTAACTGCTCTGCAGGAGAAAGATAGGAAGCCTCTTCCCATGCCATTTACAGCCTCTTAAAATCTGCTGAAGAGTCAACTATGGGTTCATTTCAATTTGATGGCACACAACAACTTACTTAAAAGCTCTAGATCTTCTTTAACAGGCAACAATTGATAATTTATTATTATCATTATTGTAGCCACAAGGGATATTGAAAAGCTTCATGTAGCTTAAAATACATATACTTATATGGCTTTCAGTGTGTCATTTTGTGTCATACTAAAACAAGAGACGTCATTTTGTGTCATACTAAAACAAGAGACTCTCTTTTTACTTATGGGGAACAGCATGGTTCATTCTCAAGCTAAAATAATAGATGCAATATTCACACTAGCTGGAAGGCAGAGTGAACCTCCTTGTCAATGGACAATCTGATAACCTTTCCACTCCTATTCTCGGCACAGTGAATACCATGATTGTTCAACATGTACCTTGAAAACCGGCCAGTTTTCAGGTATACTTTCCTTGGAATAGTAGGAGCTTATTCACAAGAAACTCAAAACCAGATGCCAGACATGTAATATGGAAGATTTTTTTTTGTACTTTATTATGATGTTGTGATTTTTATGTACCATGGAGTCAGAACCTACTCATAGCTGACCCTTTCTGTTTTTAGAGGCAGTAACGCTCACAGGAGAAATCTGTCCATTCTGCTTCCATGGAGCAGCTTATGGAATCAAACTCTGTGCCTTTAGGGTGGCAATACAGCTCCTTATCACTAGGCCACCAGAGCTCCCTTTATTATTAAAGTGTTGGCATCATTTACAATTAAAACTCTTTTTATAGCAAAACATGAAAATTCAACTGAATTTTTAAAAGTAAATGTCTGATGGGTGCAGAGTCATGTACCAAGTGACACTGGGCTTAGTATGTCTAGCAATGAGCTTTATTCAACGTTTAGAGAGATATGGATTCCCAGTGGGCATAGGGGGCACAGGTTCTCAAAAGGAAGAGACTTTTAATTAGACTATGTTTGTTAAAGAGCAACGAAAATCTAAGACTTCATCACTATTCAAACATACTTTCTTGTTCTGCTTGCCTGTAAAGTGTGAGACATCCCTTTCCCTGATACCCCTATACACTGTCAGAAAAAAAAAAAATGGACAAAAATGTATTAGGATACAACCAGAAAGCTCTCCAGAATAGAAGGTGGAAAATTATGACTCATCTTGTTCTCTACGTTATAAATCATAAAGCATCAATTCTCCTTCAATCACCCTTATTCACTGTTCAACTTACAGATGCACAGCAAGTAAATGAAAACATCATGGCTTGGATTAGGTGCACAATAGTCTTTAAACTGACATCTTGCACTTTAGCACTTTGGAGAGGTTACTGACGGCAGATTTTCTCAAGGCAACACATCTTTGATTTGTTAATGTGGGTCCCAGTAAAAAGAAATTGTTGACAATGTCAATCTTTTCTCCATCTATCACAGTGTTGCCTACAAATTAGTCAGTAAGGATTTTTATAAACTTGATGTTGAATAACACACTTGAGCCCATTCCTGTAGTTACTGAGTCAGTACATCTTGTTCAGGATCTTCCTCTCTTTTGCATCCCTCCACATTCTAAGCACGATGTCCTTCTCCAAGGCCAAGCCTCTCCTAACAACATGCCCCAAGTGTGTGAATTGAAGTTTTGTCAACTTTGTCTCCAAGGAGCACTCTGCCTGCCCCTTCTTCAAAATGCATTTGTTTGTTCTTTTGGCAGTCCATGGGATGTTCAGTGCTCTTCTCCAACACCATAGCTCAAAGTCATCAATTCCTCTTCTGATAGCATTATTCACTGTCCAGCTCTCAGATGCATAGTGAGTGACTGAAAAGACCACAGTCTGAAACAGGTATGTCTTACTCTTCAAATTTATATCACTGCTCCTCAACAATTTGGAGAGGAAGTAAGCACAATCTATAAGACTAAGTTGTATTATGAGCCAGTATATTTTCTCAAAATAAATTAAAGAAGTGAGCAGAAAAGGAAGCTCGTACCATGTACAGGGTACATGGCTGAGGATTCCTGTACTGAGAACCAGCTTGAGATAAAAAAAGAAATCCATTTGTTCCCGGGTTTTGGTACCAAAAAAAGGAAATCCAAGACACAAGACCTCAAGCTACACTGAACCCACAGATGTTGAATGTAAAATCAGAATGACTGAATGGAAACCAGGGCTCTAATACACCAGAGATCATGAGGATAAAGTAGGAAAGTGAAAGGTTCTGATCTGCTGTTCAAAAGACATTATGAATCCGAGTTAACTAGTAAAACTAACAATAACAACAAATTATAACAAAATAAATGTTTGAGAAACTCTCCACTTGCGATGTTTCTGCTATAGCAGCAATGAGACACTAGATATAAGCACTAGATCAGTAAGACAATAGCATTTTAAGTCTATTGTCTCAGAAATCTTCCCTAGATATTGGTATAAATATTTTAACTGCTGTCATATTTTTGGTACATTAGTTCTGCAGCATTCTATATAGAAATTTTACCTATAAGATTTTCTTTATCAATTTCAAAATATCCCAGTCTTGTTTAACAAATTTGCTCTAAAATTTACTATATCTTTTAAACACTGAGATCAGTATGACATTAGAATTGACACATTAAATCCTTAATTTAAATTTCAGAGTGATTACAAATATTTTTTTGTAATGACTGGTTATTGAATATCCAAGTATTATGGCAGAGTAGATTCTGAAATAAAATGTTTATTTCCAGGACTATAAGAAAGTTACTCTATTTATTGTGAAAGACAGTCTCTCAAGGACAAATTAGCCTTGTATTTTAATTGTAGGCTTAAAATTCATTTCTATTTCTGTGGTTCACTCAAGTGATAATAAGCTAATTCAAGGATTCTTAAGCAAAAGAACAATTTGTCAAAAGGATTTTTGTATTACACTTTTATTGCCAGCTTTTGACTCATAAGTTAGAGAAGGAAACAAAACACAACCAAGAAAAGGATCCCAGAGCTAAATACAACAGAATCTCCCTCACCACCCCACTAGCAGACATGTTTGTAAACCTTATGGTTGTTATGTGCTATTGAGTCTACTACAGTTCATAGTGACCCTATGAATATTTCTGATATGAACAGCCAGTCCCACAGTCTCTGACACACCTGACCCTCAATGCCACAGTAACTTTATCAATCCATCTCATCTAAGATCTTCGTCTTCTGCGCTGACCTGCTATCCTTCCAAGTCTGATGTCCTCCAAGAACAGGTCTCTCGTTGTTATGTGCTGTCGAGTCACTTGCAACTCATACCGACCCTATGTACAAACAGCTCAGAATTCTGCTTTGGCCTATGCCAACCTTACTGTCTCTGACACACCTACTCCCATTACCCTAATCCCTGAATTCATCCATTTTATCAAAGGTCTTCCTCTCTTGTGCTGTCCCTCCACCCTCCCAAGCACGATGTCTCTCTCCTTGTCACTCCTTATAACACGCCCAAAGCATGTCAGATGGAGCTTCAGAATCCTTGCCTCCAAGGAGCAACCTCATTTCACCCTCTCCAGGACGAACCTGTTTGTTCTCCTAGGAGCTTAATAATTATTTGAATTATGTGTATTTGCCATTTATATAGATAAAGAATTAAAGATTTTTTAACAATATTTCAACAGTGTTCATGGCAACAAATGCAGATTTTAGGAAAAATATATGAGCATGGAAAATAACGGATAGAGACACTTTTAATCCAGGAATCTTGAACATTTAAGATTCTATCAATAATCTTGACAGTCTGTAATATCAACCTCAATTTGTCTCATATAGATTTGTTCGGTGCTATAGCGTCAAGTATGACTCACAATGACCCTGTGAATCACAGATTTGAACCCTGTCCTATCCTGTGCCATGCTCACAATCTCTCACACCCTCAACCCCATTTCTGCAGTCACTGTGCCAATCTATTCGGTTGAGGGCCTGTAAGGAGTAGTCAACTATATAAGACAGAACAACAATGGTCAAACAGGCAGAAAGCAGAGACAATATGCAGCCTTATTACTCTGCCAGTCAATTTAAAAATTTGATCAATTCTGTGAAAACACTAAGATGGGACCAATTTTTATTGTGATGGTTTTTAAAAATTCTGTTAGATAAAAAAAAAAATCTCATGGAAAAATCAAGTTTATTTGGCCCCAGAAAGAAATTATTTCAGGTAGGTATGCTATCTGTAGTTTTTTAATGAAAATCTATCTTTAAAAAGCAAGTCATGTACTGAAAGCATTCGGGTTTTGCACTTCATCAATAGTTAATTTGGACTTCACAGCACAATATTCACTGGATATCTGTTCTGAACCTAGGCTGTCTAAGGCATGTTTCTAACCTGCCATCAAAAAGGCCTTTGATATTTCCAATACTAACACAGTTCCTTTCACACAGGAGATGCTTTACAGGTGCCAGTTAATAAAGAAAACTGATTACTTTTCTAAACCTCGCCTTTCAGAGACAGCCATAAGCATTCTTAAAGCAAGTATATCAATAGATTATTCAGTATCTTGTTTAAATATTTTACTCATACTTAATCTTACTTATGATGAGGAAAAATGCACCAACTGAGAAAAAACAAAAATAAATGTACTGCTATCTTCATATAACATAATCATATTAATGAATGTATTTTTCACATATATTATGAAATATATATGTGTGTGTGTATATATATATATAAATATATATATATAACTTTCACATATATTGTGAATATAATGGCCCAAATGCAAAACCTTCTTGTCTTTCTTTTTATTTTTGACTTAAATATGTGTGCTCTTTCTTTTGCAGATGCATAATTATAATTTCCTAAAGCTTCAAAACCCTTATGAACACGTTTCCCCAGTTTATTGCATGTTTCTTCATTTTATTCCCTTACCTACACACTCATTCATTAATTCTACGTTAAAAATAAATATTTCTGGGTCAGGGAGTTTTATCTGAAGTCGGTATTCTTACTGAAAATGTAGTCTACTAGAAACTCACATCTACAAATCACAGAAGAAGAAGTAATTCATAGTCTAGATATGTAGAAGATACTATTGTTTCTGAATTTTGCCATTCAACTGAATGGTCTTAAAAATCGGCCTCCAGAGGAGCTCTGGTAGCTGAGTGGCAAGAAGCTGCACTTCAATCCCAGAGGTGTGCAGTTCGAATCCACGAGATTCTCTCCTAGAGAAGGAGGGACAATCTCCTCCTGTACTAGTCAGATCTGATTTGATGGTACATTCACACAAAAAAATTACAAAATCAGCCTCTTTGTTTAACACCCCAACAAGAGGGCCTGGAAATGGTTCTTCACATTCAGCATTCTAAGAATACTTACCTGTTCTCCCAGAATACGTAAACTACCCTTCCCTCACTCTAGGACCACACTAAGGGATGACCCGCCACCTCTAAGCTCAGAGAATCTCCTTCCATGACTCATGGGTGTTCATATCCACATCATGAGATGTTAAGGAGGAGTGTACGTTACCACCAAATGGCACTGTTCTTGCCTTATCCTTCCAATGAGAAACTACTGGTATGCTTGTTCTCATGTGTTGATGGTTGCTTCCTTTCATGTCCTGGAGACCTCTTCAAACGGGAGACAAAACCACAAATTGTTACTAGTCCTGGAAGAGATCCATACTCTCAGGAAAAGATGCTACATTTAGGTGACCACATGCATGTATTAGGTACTATGGTTTACTACAGACATAGCCTTGAAAACGTAAAAACAGTAATATATATTAAGAACCTATTCATTGGTTACCCATGGTGTAGAGTGTTTAACGGAGCTCCTGATTAAAAAAAGCTTGGAAGGAGAAATGTCATTCACTTCCAAAATAATTTGCCTCTGGAAACTATGAATGTGAAGGAATGATGAAAGTTATATAAGCATTCAGGTCTTTCGTTCATAGGGTTGCTATGAGTCATCTACGACTCGACAGCACCTAACAACAATCCATTTCCATGGAATTTAACCTAGCCCTCTTCAAAGTCTACGTAAGGACAAGTTTTCTGATGATCCCTACCCCTCTCTTTTTAACAGGACACCTCTTGAAAGCAATGCCTGTATCTCCTCTATATGAAAGTTATTATCTAGTTACTGAAAAGTATTCATTGCCTTACAGCTAGCGGTAAAAAAAAATTAACTTTCTGCTTGTTTTATTAAAAGGAACAATTTCCAAAATGGCATCTCTGGTGAACAGGACTGAAACAGAAAACCACGAGGAAAATCTAAATATTCTTAAAAAACCATCTTTGGAATTTGTATTTTTTTTAAAAAAAGAACATTTAAATTATAAAATAGACATGCATCATCAGCATTCACATACTGCTGATGGACTGACCTATTTACAAGTTTCATGACAATAGCTTTTCCAAGTACATTTTAAAAATGTACAACATAAGCTGCATTTATTATGAAAATACTTGTATTCTAATGATGGACGTATGGACACACAAATATGCTATAAAGTTCCTACGTATGTGACTTTTATGGACTTACTATATTGGGGTTCACGACACACACACATCTTACTGTTAGGATTGGCCTCTTTACCCATGTTGTTGTACTGTTGTTGTCAGCTGCCACTGACTTAGCTCCTAATTCATGACATTGCTACACACAGCAAAGGTTATGATAGGAAGCAAAAAAGAAAACTGGCATGACTTCAACCAGTAACCTTGATGCAGGAACTTTATGGGTTAATGAAAACATAAAAAAAAATATAAACATTGTCCCCAAGATCACTGGCAGACCAGACCATTGAGATCCGAGGATTTCACTGGCTGGCTGGCTGGCTGATTGATTGATAGATTGATTTTTAAAGCAGATCACTAAGCCTTTCACCCTAATCTGACTCAGTGCAGAAATGTGAGCCTGAGTCTTAGACATGGAAGAGAAGCACACCTCATTCAGCAAAGTTCAAAAAGACCTGAGAGGAGCATCCTATTCACTGTCACACTCTGTTATTATAGAATTCTACAGCTTAAAACAAGTTGTCATCAAGATTTTGTTTTAAAAGAACAAAACAAAGAGAATATGTAACAGCAACCATATACAACCAATAGATCCCAAGAGATTTACTACCTGGCCTAGTGAAGTTTGCTCATCCATGTTCTTTAATATATCTACCTTGTCCATTATCTAAAGAGAGGATTACATTCCCAAGGACAGTCAAATAAAGAGAAACAAACTTGATTTTCCATGCTTATTAGTTTGAGGATGGATGTTCTACCTGGAATAGGCAGCAATGAATTCTTTCTGAAATAGTCAGTTTTGCTTTGCTTTTTCACCAAACCTGAAACAAATAATTTGTATTAGGAAAGTATATTGATTTGTATGCTTAATGTAAAAAAGAAATCCCAACGATATGTTCTTACTAGAGCTAAACTGTGGTTATGCACGAGGCAGTTTTTTAGTGATTATAACCAAAGCAATGACATGATGCAAGGGGGTGAATGAAAAAGATAAAATATTAAGATGCAGATACCCTACCTCCAATAATTTCAACAAAATATATTCTCACTGCAAAGCATTTACACATTAATTTAGACACTTTTAAGATTATTACTAAATTAACCAATACATTTACTGCAGTAAGGTTACTGACGAAACACAGGTCAACCTTCACTTTCGCTTCAAATCACATGAAATGATAAAAAACATGCTTTTTAATGATCCAGAAGTGTCACAGAAAACAAAAAGAGATTCAGAAGAACCAATTTCAAAGACAATCTTAGAAACAGAAAATAGGGGGGGGGGAGTCTATAAAGAAATAAATTTAGAAATCACCTCAGACACATGGGGGGAAATGCTGGTGTGCTATGGGCAAATATATGGCACAAAAAAAAGAAAAAACACCCATGCATTCAGAGCACTGGAGATAATCAGTTTCTCTTTTCTTGATTTGTACTGAGAGAGAGAGAGCACTGCACAGTCTAGTGGCAAGATGCTGTCTTGAAGTCCTGAAGACACATGGTTCAAATCCATCAGTGGCTCTGTGGGCCGATGGGCAATCTCCTCTCATGTGATTAACTGTCTCTGAAAACTCACCAGAGAGTCAGCTATAGGTAAGTTCCAATTCAATGGTACACTACAATACCAACCGAGGAGAAGAAGAAGAATCAGCCACTGGGTATACAGATGCAGGGCCACGAGATGCTGGCCATAAAGATAATCTACTGACTCTGCAATTCTTCCTTCATCTCTATCACCACCATCATCATCACAGTCCTCAGCACCATCGCCAACAGTATTTAAGTAATTTACACATTTTAGGCACTATTTCAACATGTATATTGTTATTAAATCCTCAAGTCCTTTAAATCAACATTAGGATTAGCTCCAAATCAGAAACTGAGAAATGGAGGGATCCACCCGTTTTCTCAGTAGTTATAACGACACTCTGGAGCTGAGTTCATGTTCCAGTATGTAATCAGTTCATTTACAAAACTCAAATATTTGATCACTACAACATAATCCTCTTGTAAGTCCAAGATAAAGATGATAATCAACATCATCAATATATATGACAGGCATGTTTAATATAAAACTAAGGGTCACAGGGTTGGTGGGAGTGTAAAATGGTGCAACCACTGTGGAAAGCATTGTGGCGCTTTCTCAAAAA
>NW_006399761.1:9155870-9160792 GCF_000299155.1 Elephantulus edwardii
GGGAGGAGGGGTTTGTGCGGGGAGAAGGGTGCAACGATGAATGAATGGAATTCCAAAATCTCTGTAGATGTTCATTGAAATGAAAAATAGACTAAATTAAAAAAAAAAAAAAACAACCAAAAAACTAAGGGTCACTAACTATATCTGTGAATAATGTCAACCATCTAAACTAAAGGTCACTAACTATATCTGTGAATAATGTCAACCATCTAAAGAGGTACTGACTTCACCTGAAAGGATTAACACTGGCTTTTGCTGTTGTGTGCCAATGGTTTGGAACTGCCTCACAGCTGAACTCCAGTGGGTTTTCAGAGGCTGGAAATCACATGACAGGAGACTGCCCATCTCTCTCCCTGGAGAAGCTGGTGGATTCGAACCCTCTGCCTTCAGTTTGACAACATAACTCTTTACCTGCAAGGACACCAGAGCTCCCTGGAGGAGATACAAAAATAATCTGAGAAATTAAAGATGGAAATCTATCATTGAAAATGGAGGGGGGGAAAGGGTGTAATTTTAAATAAATGTGTGACTTTTGGAACAGAAACTCTATGCCAATGCTGAGCATTAAGTATTCAGACACAAACAGTTCAAATTAGCAACCTAGAACTTGGAGTTGAGGACTGCACATAGGAAGTGATGCAAGATACCAAAGAAATAGAGAAAGTTCGGTCAGAAAAACAAAATTAAAGAACATCGAGGTCAGTTCAGGAAGTTCCCAAATCCATTCAATCAAGTTTACAGACAGAAAAAGAAGAAAATTCATGATAAAAATAAAAGTCTCTAACCAGAGAATATCTATTTCTTTTCCTTTATGGAGTGCTGATCAACACAAATATAAAAGATCTTGGTCAAACTTTAGAACACTTTTGATTAAGAGCATTTTTATAGGAGATTTTTAAATTATTCTACTTATTTACAAAATTCAAATACATTTTTCTCAGAAGAGATTCTTCCAATCCCCCCCCCCATCAAACTGTACATTTTTTAAGCTGTCTGTTGAAAATTTGAAATTTTCCAGAGGAAAATAAAGCAATTTTCAATACCAGAAGAAAAAAATAGATTACTATTAGACTTCACACATTAAATGCTGGCTACATTAAGACCAGAGAGAACTCCCAAAAAGATTTCTAACTTGAGATTTTGTCATCAAAAGTAAAATCCAAGGAGGAGGCAGAAATCCAATTTTTTAAAAAATTCTGTCTTCTTAAAGATTTGGAAGCATTCAGAACATTTAATACTTCTAAAAGAGGACACAACTCTTTGAAAACTATGACAAAAACAGTGATAATTTCTGGAGTAGTGAAATGTAATAAAAGAAATGTCATACCCTGTTAAAGCAAGGATAAATTGCAGAGTACTTTCTATAATTTAAAGTAAAGTAATTTGACAGCATTCAGCACTTAGTAATTCTATTTTTATGACTCTGTCCTCAGAAAATTTATTCACACAAATAAATATTTATAAAGATATCCAGTTCAAGATTAATAGGGAAGAAGAAGGAAGAAAATGGAGTAATTTTAATCTTTACCAAAAACAAATTAGTGAAAAAAAGTCATGTTCCACATGGTAAAATATTATATGGAAATTAAATCTACTTGCAATAAGCCTGAGAAATTTACAATACAGTAAATTGGTGGAGAAATAGTCTATAGAAAACTTTTTCTATAATACTACCCATGTATGTATGTAAAAATGAGCATAAGGAAGGATTAAAAATACCTTAAAGGCCTAAAACATGGTTTGGTTTGGAATAGTATTACAAAGGTCCTTGGAGTAGACAGATTTTTTCCTTTTTCATAATATATATCTACATGTCAATAAACTTTCACTGTAATATCTACTTAAGACATGTGCAATTAAAGGGCAATAAATTAAGAAAATTTAAAAAAATCAAAGCATTCATCTTGTAACTTTCAGCATTAATATTAATTTACTTTACCTTAATTTGAAATTTTAATAGCTCTTTATATGCTGATTACAATTTTCTACCAAAACATGAGAATACTCTATTTAAAGAAATACAACTAGACAAACACAAAATATAAAATAATAAATACTTAGCATAAAATTCAAAATTCACACACCACAAATCAGAGTAGTTTTGAACTTATGGTGCTCTTTTTCTTCTTTCAAATGTTTTCTCGCTTTTGATGTGAAGAATTTGCTCAGGCTAATTTCTAAAGTGTAAAACATATGCTTTATTTCTCACTTTATGGCACTGTAATTTGTAGGGGGTTGGTTTTCGCTATCAGTGCTCCCCGAAGATCCTGCTATAAAGTTAAAACAAAATAGGGACTCTAATGGATCATTATTTTGTACAAATCTTAAGTTTGTTTTAGTAAGCAAGGCTCTTACTAAGGGAAAGACCCAGGCATTTTCCAGTATACACTGGGTTTGTATAGAAGACAATTTGAAATGATTGTCTTAGCATTTAAAACAATTAAGATACTATGCAATGGTGCATGTCCTCAGTTCTTTTAGAACACAAGCTGCTTGGCTGGCTGGAAGAGCTTGTCAATGAATCAATAAAAATTTAAGATCTAGGCATTACATTGGGATTAATGGATTGCTAAATAAAGTGATTCAAGCCAAAGGCAATTAATCCCAAATGGTCCCTGTCCATTTGGGGCAGCTGCAGATAAGGGGCTTACAAATTTACTCTTTTGGACCTCATTCCAATGATTCCTTTTATTAAAAAAAAATTATCATTTGCAAACAATCAAACTGAGTTGATTTCCTAGGGCATGTTAACCTAACTCTATTAAATTTAGAACTCATGAGTCTAGATGCAGATATCTGATGTTGAAATGGTCATACAATGTTGATGTTGTGTGCTATCAAGTTGGAAATTGCTCACCTCCCAGCAGGCTGTAAATCAAGTGGAAGAAGACAGCCTATCCTTCTCCCATGGTGCTATTGATGAATTTGAACTGTATACCTTTGGGTTAGCAGCATAACTCCTTTCCACTAGACCACTGAGTTCATATATTGGTCAGGTCTATTCAGGTTATCAG
The DNA here is from genome assembly GCF_000299155.1 of Elephantulus edwardii. NCBI lineage: Eukaryota > Metazoa > Chordata > Mammalia > Macroscelidea > Macroscelididae > Elephantulus > Elephantulus edwardii. The sequence goes on from NW_006399761.1 coordinate 9,158,885, forward strand.
TGTAGTTCTGATACACTATCTTACATAGTATAGATTTTTCCATGAGGGTCAGAAGTAACTAATATTCTGCTGGCACAAATAACCAGGCCCAATTAATCTCACATTGCCTGTCATCTGGGGCGCTAACAGTTCCACTTGCAATATGGATGGCTATTCCTGGGCAAAACGAAATTTGCTTTATTTCTTGAAAATTCTATGCTTCATGACATTGACCTCTCCTTTAATTATTCATTTGGTAAAGTTCCCGCTTTGAAAATACTGCAGACTTTTGACAGGAATTATTTACATTTCTTTTCCTCTCAAAGGAACGCTTGATGAGGTGAACAATATGGTTTCACGGGTTTTGTTACTATGACAAAGTGAGGCATCTAAGGAGAATTCTAAATCACGGGCTCTCACCAAGAAGGGATCCTTTGGAAAATGAATGTCAGGATACACCAGCTTTAGAACAAGCCAAGGAGGAGTAAATCTATCTCTGTCTCATCGTCCCTCTTTTGTGTAATTTACTACCTTTCTCTTACATAAATCAATACAAACATGCCTTATTTCTAAACAATTGAAATAATTCATGGAAGCAGCAGTGGGTTTTAAAATGTTCCATGGAGGAAATCAAGAGGACAAGTGCCTCGAAATGAACTTGCCTGGGCGTCCACCCATGAGCTGTGTGGCACAAAGTTATGAATCCTGCCTAAACCCTCAGCTTTCCCTTCTGCAAAATGAGATTAACCACAGTGCCCACTTCATTAGACTGTTGTCAGGATCGCATGAGATGATCTTTACAAACTTCTTGTCAGAGTGACTGGCACCTAGTAATTACCCCCCACACACACATTCTTTTCACTCCTACTGACCTACTTCTCGACATTTCTGTTGATGTTATCCCACAACTTTCTTATCCTTATATTTTTTGCATTTTCTCTTGTTTATTGCTTCTGGTTTTTAAAACTTAGATTCTCAAAGACATTACCTTTTTTTTTTATCTGGATTAAATGCTTGAGATGTTTGTTTTCTCTTTTTTTATTCAAAAATGTTATTGTTCTTAAATGCCATTGAGTTGATTATTATTCACTGCAACAGGGTGAACAAAAGCTTTGCCCTATCCTCACAATCTTTGGCATGACGGAGCCCATCTATTTTTAATACCTTACTAGTATCCGTAACCAAACCCATGTGGGTAAGACCTTACATATTTACTACAGTGCATTACCCCATACAAATGGGGGGGGGGTGAAAGTTTATCATTTCTAGCCCAATGTGGATGTGAATTTCTGTAGAATGGCAACTCAACATGGTATAACTGGGATACTTTTTCTGAAGTAGACAACATAGCTAAAGTTTCCAAAAACTGAAACTTTAAAAGACCAATCACAATGTGTTAGCAGCAATGGCTTTTCCAGGTTCCGCAGCATTAGAAAAAAAACTAATACAGCCGTCCACCACACTCCATGGGGGAGGAAAGGTACAGAACAGCATTGTGTTAAATTTGTTCAACAGAGTGATGATGAGTTGGTATTAAAACATCTCGTAATATAATGAAACTTAAGCATTTTTATTTTTAATGTCTCTGCCCATCTATTGCTGACAGAAGGAAGAATAAACCCATAGCCAGCACTCCAATGGGTTTTCGGAGGCAGTAAATCATTGAGAAGGAGATCGTCTATCTCTCGTGGAGAAGCTGGTGGATTTGAACCACTTGCCTTCAAGTTGGTAGTGCAGCTCCTTAGCACTAGGCTACTAGAGCAACCCTATATACTATTATAGGCTTCTGTAACTAGGTGAAAGGCAGTTGACTTTTATCTAAGCTTGACTTAGAATTTTATTTTATTTTTTTAATTATTATTAAATTTTATTAGTTTCAATGAACATTCACAGGGATTCTGGGCTTTCGCTCCTTCATTGCCGCACCAT
>NW_006399761.1:9162744-9166284 GCF_000299155.1 Elephantulus edwardii
ACTTTTAATCCGCAGCCCTTGGGCCTGTCTTTCATTGCTTTTGTTCAGACATTTCTCTGGGTCATACATCCCTGGTGTATAAGTTGCCGTACAGCAGTCACTTGTGGTTGCCGTGAGGCTGAACACTGTGACACTGATGTGTCAAATGTATTAATGGTTGGCTACCCAATGCGGACAGAGAGTAGGGTGGAGCTCCCCGATTAAGACAAACTTGGAAGGAAGAGTGGCGTCCACTTCCATAATAGCTTGCCTCCAGAAACCCTATGAACCTGGAGAGAGGATGAAAGCCACCCATGTGTCCAGGACTCTCCTTTAAGGGGTCGCAATGAGTCGCCTGCAACTCGACGGCAGTTAACAACAACATGCATACATAGACATATATACACACATACATATATATACACACATACATTGTTGTTGTTGTTGTTAGGTGTCATCGAGTTACCTGTGACTCATAGCGGCCATAAACATAACAGCTCTTAGCCCTGTCCTATTGTGATCCGATCTCACTGAGCCCAACAGATTTAACACCATTGCTCCAGTCACTGAGCCAATCCATCTCATCCAGGGTCTTCATCTCCCACACTGTTCCTACCCCCTTTCAAGCTTAATGTCCTTCTCCAATGACTGGTCCTTCCTGGCAACATGCCCAAAGTATGCAAGATGAGCTTCAAAATCCTTGCCTCCAAGGAAAAACTGACAAAGCTGTTTGTTCTTTTAGCAGTGCATGGTATATTCAATACCCTTCTCCAACACTACAAGTCAAAGGCATCAATCCTTCTTCTGTCATCCTTATTGATTGTCCAACTCTCTGATACATACCAAGCAACTGCAAGACTAGGGCCTGGATTAGGCATCCCTTAGTCTCTAGACTTACATCTTTTCTCTTCAGCAGTCTGGAGAAGTCCCTGACAGTAGACATTCTTAATCCAATTCGTCTTTTGATTTCCTGATTGCTGGTTCCAAGAGAGTTGATTGTGGAGCCAAGCTAAATGAAATTTTTAACAGTCTCAATCCCTTCTCCATCTATCATGGTACTACCAATTGACTGCGTGGTGAGAATCTTGGTCTTCTTGATAGAGAACCTCAATCTATACTGAAGACTACAGTCCTTAATCTTCTGCAGCAGATGCTTCAGGTCGTCCTCAGTTTCCGTGAGCAACAAGGTTGTATCTTCGGTACAACACAGGTTGTTGAGGAGTCTTCTTCAATTCTGAGGCCACACTCTTCCTCATAAATACCAGCCTCCTAAATGATCCGTTCTGCACACAGATTGAAAAGGAATGGAGACAGGATGCATCCCTGATGCACCCCTTTCCTGATTTTGAAATATGCCGTGTTTCCTTACATTTTCACATCTCTTTACTAAAACTAAAACATTTAGGAGTGATATTCTGGGGTCTTATTTTAATAGATTGTGTTTTGTTGTTCTCGATTTCCTACTCCATTTTCCATTTCACATCTTATTCCCACCAACAATTCACATGACCTTCACCTGTACCTCACTCTTGTCAACACTTGATATTTACAGGTTTTCTTTTTTTTTATATTTTGGTCATTTCGCTAAATATATATTGGAATCTCACTGCAATTTAAACTTGGATTTTTCCAATCAACAGGAAAGTGAACATCATTTCCTGCCATCTAGAAGTTTTTTTAGAAGCTGACTTCCTCATTTTGATAAGTTTAGTTTTTGTGTTGTCTTACTGCTTTTGAATTGTAAGAGTTGGTTATACACACAAGATAGCAGCCATTTTTAATAAGTTCTGTGGATATTACATATTGACACTTTTTAAACATTTTATCAGTTATGTCTGGCTTACAAAATTGTTACTTCTTACTACAAATCATTTTTTATTTTGTTTTTTAAGATATGCAGAATGATGACATTAAATGTTGTTGTTGTTGTTGTTGTTGTTGTTATGTGCCATCGAGTTACCTGCGATTCATAGCGACCCTATGTACAAAAGCCCTAACCCCTGCTCTGTCCTGTGCCGATCTGTCTCCAATACATCTACTACCTCATTGCCCCAGTCACTGAATCAATCCACCTCACAGAGGGTCTTCCTCTCCTGCACTGTTCCTCCACCCTCCCAAGCATGACGTCTTTCTCTTCTCAATTATTTTCCACATAATTTATTCTTTGAGGGAAAAATATTTAATTATTGTTAGCTCTGCTCTGGTGGCCTACTAGTAAGAAGATGCACTGCAATTCCAAAGGCAGGCATTTTTAACCCACAAGCTGCTCCCTGGGAACAGGATAGGCAATCTTCTCCCGTGCAACTAACTGCCTCTGAAAACACGCTGGAGGGTCAGCTTAGGAGTCGGTTCCAAATCAACTGCACACTATAGCTGTGCCGAGCACAGCCAGGAAATGGTCTAATTCATAATTTTTCTTTATCCACCCTTATTACCGATTAGTCTAGTGCTAAGGAGGTGCACTGCCAACCCAAAGACATAATGATTCAAATCCACCAAATGCTTCACTAGAAAGATGGACCATCTCCTCCCTTGCTACTTGCTGCCTCTAAAACATCCCACGGAGGTTCAGCCATGTGTCAGTTTGGATTTGATGACACCTAACTCCCACCTAACATTAAACAGGAATGTGGTTTCTGTTCTCCCAATTTATATGCCAATTGTTGTTGTTATGTGCTGTTGAGTCGCTTGCGACTCATAGCGACCCTATGTACAAGAGCGCTAAACCCTGCTCTATCCTGTGCCAACCTCACAATTACTCCCATTACCCCAATCACTGAATTAATCCATCTCATAGAAGGTCTTCCTCTCCTGCGCTGTCCCTCTACTCTCCAAAACATTATATCCCTCTCCAAGGACTGGTCCCTTCTTGCAACATGCCCAAAGTATGTCAGATGAAGCTTTAGAATTCTTGACTCCAAGGAGCAGCCTGGCTTCACTCTCTCCAGGACAAACCTGTTTGTCCTCCTAGTAGACCATGGTATATTCAACACTCTTCTCCAGTACCACAACTCAAAGGCATCAATTTTCTATCATCCTTAGTCACTGTCCACCTCTCCAGTGCATAGAACGCAACAGCGAAGACCATGGCCCGGATCAGGCTCACCTTGGTCTCCAGCCTGACGTCATTGCTCTTCAGTACTCTGGAGAGGTCCCTGGAAGCTGACTTTCCCAATGCAATTAGTCTCTTGATTTCCTGGCTGCTGGTACCAAGAGTGTTGACTGTGGAGCCGCCAAGCAAATTAAAACTGTTAACTATTTCAATCTCTCCACAATCCGTACTGATGCTGCCAATTGACCCAGTGGTGGGAATCTTTTTTGTTTTCTTGGCAATATCCTGCTAAATTTCATTGTCTGCCATCAGTTGTTCCAAGATTTGTTACTCATGTGTAGACCAAAATGCTGAGAATCCAAGCCTGCCCAGGCTGAAACCTTGATGTTCTTCAATAAGTGTCTTTTTTCCCTCTGTGATAAATACAAACTGGGATTAGCAGAGAGCAGTAAGGAAAACTACTAGGGAATCTGGGGGAATCAGCCAGGGGTTCTGGCTCTGCCGCCATG
>NW_006399761.1:9168814-9223299 GCF_000299155.1 Elephantulus edwardii
GTATAGATATTATCCTGTCACTGACAATATTGTACTTCAAGACAGATCTGGCAATGACTTTTTTAACTATGAAAGCAACTCCATTTTTCCTCACTTTTTCATACATTTATTTATTTTATTTTACATGCACTAACTTATTCCGTCAGCAAAATTCTTATTATGTACCTACTGTGTGCACCATGCTGGAAACTCAAAGTACAATAGTGAACAAGAAAGATCTAGCTTTTTCTCACTAAGTAGTAGTATACAGTTTGCTGTTCTGAGAAAAAATATTAAGCTTTTCTGGTTTCTTTTCCTTTTTCTATTCTGAAACAGGCAAAGAAATCTTTAGCTCACACACATACAGAATGTGATAATTAAGTGAGACATACCCAGGATATCTATATTATTAAATGAGAGGTAAATGGAATATTCCTTTTCATCTCCTCTCTTCCATCTAATTTTCTACAAGACTAACCTCCTTCTAAAAATAAAAATGTATCCCCCTGGGAGAAAAGAAAGGTCCTGGAGCTTACTGAAATCAATTCTTATAAAGATAGTGAGTTGATTTCAGCAGAACACTCCGGCAAGCCAGCTTCATGATGACCAGTCTTGACAATATCTTTAATGTGGTGGTTTTACTGCAATAGGGAACGAAAAGACCCTCATTAGAATAGGCTGCTTTTCAAAAATCTCAACTCCTTTATTAACACTCCGTTTTCTGTAGTTGTTGCTGTTGTTGTGTACCACTGAGTCAAAACTGACCCACAGATGACCCCCCCACCCAAGGGGTTTTCAGAGGCAGTTATTTATACAGGGGGAGAATGCCCATTCTTCTCCCACAGAGAAGCTGGTGGATTTGAACCATGTGTTTTCAGGATTGCAGTGCTGCTTTTTGCCTCTAGGACACCACTGCTTCTTATTTAGGGGTCTCTGGTCGCCCAGTGTATAAGGAATTGTGCTTACAACTCAAAGGCAAGCTGTTCAAATCTACCAGCTTCTCTGAGGGAGAAAGACAGGGAATGTTCATTCACCCGTGCAATTTACAGCTTCTGAAACCCAGCTGACGGATCAGGAGGCCATCCCTAGTCAACACCAACGTGTTTCAGTATTAAGCTTTTTATGTGCCCATATGTTTGTTTTCTTTTTCCAACACTGATGAAGCCTTAGAGAAGAGAAGACTTGGACAACAGGACTAGAAAACAGTTTTGACATTTGCACACACTATGTTTCCAGAAATACATACTATATCATTATCCTGGCAAGGAAAGTCAAGGGGCACATTCCTCTAAGATGAAAACATCTTTTAAAAGTTACTGAAAGAAATGCATTCAATACAAGCTTTCCCTTGTCCATTTCATTTTCATAAATTCTGTTTCAATACAAAGACTCATTTGAAATGCTTCCGTATGTGGCAGCCTTCCTGGGATTTCTAAAATCACCCTCCAGGCATTTTATCTTTTTTTTTATTATTATTGATTCAGTGACTGGTGTAATCGGGATGGGTGTGTCGGAGGCAGTGTGATTGGCACAGGATAGAGCAGGGTTTAGGGCTATTGTACATAGGGTCGCTATGAGTCGCAAACGACTTGATGCCCCATAACAAGAACAACCACCACAAAGGGCTAAAAACTGAAGATCTAGACTAAGTGTGTATGTGTGCATCTTTTAGTCAATAAGACTACTAACCTAAGAGAAGACAGAAAAGGCAGAATCCAGTTCTTGAATCAGTTCAGAAAAAAGAACCGTCTCCTCCCCTTGCTCTACAAACTCTGAAAGCCCCCCAGAGGGTCAGCTATGAGTCAGTTGTGACTTGATGGCAATGATTCCATGAATCTCTGCTCCCTAGTCCATCCATAATTAGAGAAGTAACAGATAAATGAGAAACTAGTAGTTATTTACAACGGCAAAGTGGCTTGCTCTTACTCTATTTATAAAAATAAAAAATTTATATTATTCAAATATGGAGTATATATAGTGTACTAGGTCCTGTGTGTGCAAAACATGATGCAAGAGGTCATCACCATTATTGTGCAACATATAGACATATAAATAGTGTGTGTGTATAGAGAGATAATCAGTCTCCTAATACTAATTAACACAGCCAGCACTTAGAGGAGGTTGCTTTACATATGGTCTCATTTACTCCTCAAACCTACCCAGGGAAACAGCTATGAGTGCCAGCTGCATTTTCTAGAAAACAAACCGATATCTAGAGAAGTTACATAATCTTGCCCAAGGTCACACAGCAAGGAGGAGACAAGATCTGCAATGCAAACATTCTTCCCTAAAGTTTCTCCTTTCACAAAAATACAATAAAACTTTAAAAAAGCTAATTTTCTTATTGTCTAGCGCGTAGTAGGAATATAAAAGATGTCAGTTCATACATCATGAAGCTGACGATTCCAAAATAGACTCAGTGCATCTGGAGAATACAGTCACTGAAGCCAGAATGCTATCTATTATGAAAATAAGCTGTTGGCAGGACCTGAAAGAAATCAAGGAGTGCCCGTGAGGATTAGAGAGAAGGTATAATGAAAATAGGGGAACTTGGGTAATGAGAAAGAAAGTCAACAGTCATCACCTGTCTTTCAGTTCCTTTTGTGTTGTTGTGCATATCTAGGAATAACCCAGATTGTTTTCTTACTTTCAACCCCAAATTACCCTAGAAAGTCTTGATTTCTTTAGGAGAAAGAAATAGGGTAGCCTGGTGGGTGCACAAGGATGGTTACAAGTCCATCCTTGCAGATGGGGTAACACTGCTGTAGTATTAAACGCAACTATTTTTTTTTTTTAAATTATCCACTGGACTTCAGGTACAGCAATACCAAAAATAATTTACCTCTTGCAAGATTTTAAAGAGTGACAAAATGTTTTATGAATAAAAAGATGCCTCACCAAGCCTTCTTTAAACCCACTGCCACTAAGCTGATTCAAGTTTGTACCACCCCTATAGCAAAATTCCAAAGTCACTTCTGTCCAACGCAGTTAGACTCTTCGGGAGCCTTTTTGAGGATTCTGAAAGGGCCAACTTTTACATGAAGAGACTGCCCATCTATCCGGAGGGCAGTGAGAGGAAGCACAGGATAGACACGGAGATAGAGACAGACAGACAGACAGACACACACACACACACACACACACACACACACACACACACATTCTTGTTGCTTCTTTTAATGAAAATTTACAGAGAGCTGTTGGATTTCCATTCATTCATTGTTGCACTTTTGCACTTTTCTTTAAGAAGCAGACTGGCTCCTCTTTACCCAGTGCGGTGACTGATGGGTTCAGATGCTGACCTGCTAAACTTCAGGTGAGCAGACAAGCATTGCACCACCTGGGCTTCTTGAAGACTTTTTCTAGTGATTTGGAAAATAACATGCGCAAGAAAGGTCAAATGGAGCCCGATAGAAAGATCAGGGAGAAAAACCAAGAGATACAACTAGTAGCAAAAGTCTTTGAAATATACACATACAAGGAGAGAGTGCCATTGAGAGAAAGGCAAATGAAGGTTATAAAGCAACACAGCTGGAGAGTAATTGTTTATAAGGGGAAGTTATCACTAAATAATAAGAGTGTTGCAAAGAGGAGGCATCCTGAATGGCTCAGTTTATTGCCTGAGGAGGGAAATTCCTATCAGTTACATAAGTAGACCGTTAGCTGCTCTTCCTACAACACACACCAAGACATTTCCTCGATTACAAAGTGTAGTACTAGCACTGCTGCTGTCTGAGATTCCTTTGGGTCCTCAAATATTCTTTATGTATTAATTAAGCTAGCCCTTCATTGGTCAGGAAAGAGCTGTAGTAACACAGTGGGTAACAGATGTAACTACCAAATGACAAAGGCCTATGGTTCAAACCCACCAGCTGCTCACTGGCAGGGAAAAAAAATCATGCAGTCGATTTATGTGAAGTTTTACAGCCTCAGAAATCGTCTGGGACATTCCAGCCTCGCCTACTAAGGTAAGTTGTATCAACAGGCATACTGGTAAGTTTCTGATCATCAGTCACCGACTGAAACGTCGTTTCAGCCAATCTTCAGTCCGTGAACTAGGCCAAAATTCACCAACTTGACGATGCTCTGGTGAATTTCGAGAGTAGTATCCACCTTCTCTATCAACCTCACTTCTAAAGTAACTGGTACATCATCAACTCGACTGAACAGCAGTGAGTCGGAGCGGACCCAGGGCTGACCTCCAGGTGGTTTCTGGGGCTACAAATCCTATAGGAAGCCAGAGTTCATCTTTCCCCTGAATCAACTGGTAGCTCTGAACTACCAGGGGCTCATGGCCTGTGCTTTCTTAGCAGGGCAGCTCCTTACTCTGCTAACACCTCTCCCTAGAAAACACGTAGCTCCTGCTTAAACACCTTTCATTCCTGGTAAAATGCTGTAGAAGGGTAATGCCAGCACAGTCATACATTTCACATAATAAAAGTTTACTCCACAGACTATTTGACATCCACATTAAGCTCCTTGATACAAAATTCAAAATGGGATTGTTCACAACAATAATTACACACGTAAGACGTTCTATTTACTTTCCATTCAAGCCGTTCACTTGCAACAAGAATTACTATTATGCTGCAAAGGGTAAGCTTTAAACACTCTACACACACTTTTTTTCTTTGAGTAGTATGTATTTGAATTTTTCAGTTCCTTTCTACTTTCCTAACCTCACTATTTTATCTAATTTGCCCCAGCGCTCATTTCAATTCCCAAAATACAAACCAAAAACCCTTTAAAAGGTCAGAGGTTATATACTCTTTACCATGTAAATTCATTATATGTCAGGCACACTACACATTTGATGCTTAGTATTGGCCACAACTTTTCAAGGTAGCAATTATCATTCTCTCTATTCATACGGTTGGATTGGTTGTTTTGTTTTGTTTAAAAAAAAATGTCAGCTTAAAGAGCAAGGTGTACCTGATCCGGGACTTAGGATTTTCAACGCTTCCTAGACATCTCAAAATTGGTCAGTGAATGAGTCAGGAAGACGGGAAGAACTGATGCCTCGACACTGCGGTGCTGGTGAAGAGCACTAATTTACCATGAAGTCCCAAAAGAATGAACAATTCTGCCTTGGCAGACGTGCAGCCAGGATGCTCCTTAGAAGCAAGAAGAGGAAACTTGACCTCATACACTCTGGGAACATTATCAGGAGAAGCCAGTCCTCGGAGAAGGGACCTCACACTGAAAAAGGTAGAGGGTCGGAGAGAGGAAGGCAATCAACAAGACGGACTGACACAGTGACCCCAAGGGCAAAGGCTTGACAGAAATCCAGAGGATAGCACAGAGCAGGGAACGGTTCAGATGTGTGGATCACAAGCTCAACACCAGTCACAGCCAACTTGAGGGCACTTAACAACAATAACAAACATTCACCCTGAAGTAAGGCTACGTAACCCGGTCATTGTCACATGAAGTTCACAAGCAACTGACTCCGTACAGTTTTGACTACTGAGTTTACAGTTTGCACTATCCACGTGCAAACACACACACTTTACACTATCAAAGCACGCGCATGCGCACACACACCCACACCGACACACTTTAATAAACTACTGTGAGGCTAAACAGCACTTGCATTTCACATCCAAGATCTATATTCATGATAAGAAAAATATAACAAAAGAGAAAAAAATGTTCACATTTTCCAAGTATTTAGTCATTTAGTTAAAAGTATCCAATTTTGGTTTTGTTTCCACAGTTCTCTGGGTCAGGAGAGCTTATCATAATTTTTTAAATTATATAGACTTAATTGTGAAGTAAACAGCATTCAAGTTTCTCAATTACACTTGATCCCCCTGTCAGAAAGGATCTCTGGTAGTCGTGGTAAAGAGCTGTGCTGCAATGCCAAAGGCACACGGTTCAAATCCACCAGGTGTTCCACAGGAGACAAATGGACTATTATTTACTCCTGTGTTATTAACTGCCTCTGAAAACCCACTGGGCCGTCAGCTACGGGCCGGTTTCAATTTGAAGTACACAACAACAACCCGTCAAAAGCAAGTGCATTTGCATAGATTTCTACATCATCAGAGCTTACATAAATTCTCCCCCAGGAGAGAAGGATACAACAAGAGAGGCAGAGCAGCATGTGGGTTTAAGCCAGGGGATCGAAGCTCACTGTTCTCCAGTAAGCCACCTCCCATTCAGAGAAGTGATTTTACACCATCTCTTCCAGAAGAAGGGTTCTCACTGAGATGCAGGCCACCCCTGGAGGATGCACTGGCTCCATGCAGGAAAAGCTAGATCAATATTAACAGATAATTACCAAGGTGATAGATAACATAAATTATACATGCAATACATGGATCCCGATTTTTAAAAATCCTAAATATAAAACACAGTTTTAAGTCCTATACAGGAACAATTACTATAGAAATTAACTCTGGAAACATCACAGCAGGCTCGAGATACACGCCCACCTGGGCCTTACTTGGAAATCAAGGATGAACACTGGTGCCTTGGTCCTGGGCTTCAAGTCCTCCCTTCAAAATTCATTCTCGAAATGTGAATTTCAGTTTTAAATATTGAACTCACCCAAGCTTGAAGAACAGCATTTGCGCTCAGTTCCAGAGAACTATGGAGCAATAATCTTGAATATAAAAGATCATTTTGAGGAAAGAAATACATCGATGAGGGTATTTACACTGAGGTCTACACTATCAATCAAGATGCCATCTGTTATTAACTTAGGGGGATAGCTGCACAGCTTCAGTGCCTGACACAGGGGTGCAGACCGAGAAAAAATGCAATCTCAGCTGAAAATTATCTTAGAGGTCACTGAGTCCCACTCAGAGTAATAATCACTCCCTCTAAGTCACATGAAAAATTAGTGGCACAGACAAGCTTAGCTTGGAGGGAATTGCATAGGGTGAAGTCAGGGGACTTGACATAATTGCTGCAGCCCACCAAGCAGTTTAGCTTTTGGTCAAGGATAAATGTGACGGCTGACAAGTTCTGGCCAGATATGGAGTAGGCCGGCTCAGAGATTCACAGCAATAACTCTTGTGTGACCAGACAGTGGCCTCGGGAGGGATGCCCCACACACCTTCATCTCCGCACTGTCACCTGAGCTCACAGTCTCATGAAGTAAGAGACCTTCACGGTTGTAACTTTGATTTGTGCAAAGAAAATTCAGATTACTTCAGTAGGCGAGGACTTCAACAGGCTCGAGTCTTCCAATTTCCGTATCAGCAGGCCGGGCTCTTCGAAAGGAGGAGGGTCTTGGATCTGTGGAGTGTGCTAAAACTTTGATAATGAATAATGAAATTATGCAAGGCAATCTCTTAGAAAACAAACAAACAAACAACAACAACAACAAAAAATCCAAACAGCTCCTATGACTAAAACATATACAGATCAGGGTTCAGGTCGTTTGTTCATAGGGTTATTACAAGTCGTACTCGACTGGACAACACTTAAAACAACATGGCCAGAAGAGAAAATGAGTCAGTCGCCTGGCTGGGAAGATGATTAATGAACAGCTCGAGGATTGGTGATAAAATGTGTTTTCATTCTCAACTTTTGCTGTAAAATGTTCCATGTGTATAAAGATCCTGCTCTTAAAAAAAGGATCCAAACTTTAAGAAGACTACTAGAGATAATGGGGATGGCAAAGCAGAGAGTAGGGTTCAGGTCTGTTGTACACAGGGTCGCTATGAGTCGTGGTTGACTCAATGGCACTTAACAACAACAACAGTGTTGGAAGTTTTCTAGGTGAAGCACAGACGGAAACTGGTGAGTTGGGGTAAAATAAGGCTTACTTCCACCAAATAAGCTGAGTCATTTCACGTATCCACAAAATCCGTTTAAAACCACATGAATTATCAGCATAGACGTGCACTTGAGTTTGCAGGTTCATGTGAATTTTTCACACATTCAGCAGCAGTGAAAACTTACAAGATTTCTGAACAAAAGTCAGAACGCTTGAGTTCATACAGTAGTTTCTACATTTACCTGGATTCTGGACGCCACGATACTAATAGCTTCAGAATTTGAAACCTATGGGGAGAGGAAATCTTAGGAATTCAGAGGAACATCTTCATTCCTCAGATAAAGAAAGCATCTTCAGGAATTGTTCAAATGCAATAAGGGAGGTAAATGGCTGAAGAACTCAATTAGCAACCAGTCTGGCCTCCTTTCACAACAGCTGAAACCACCGTGCTGCTGTTGTCAAGTACTGCTGAGTACAGTACAGCTGACCCTCCAGCAGGTTTTCAGTGGCCTTACCATCCCACAGGGGAAGACTGCCCATTATTGTCTCAGGGATCAGCCAGTGGATTCAAACCTGGAGCCTTTGGGCTATCAGCACAGTTCCTTACCACAAAGCCACTGGAGCTACCTCAACCAACATGTTGTTGTTGTTGCTGTCATTGTCATTACTGTTGTTGTTATGTGCCATTGAGTCAAGTACAACTCACAGCAACTCTATGAACAACAGACCTGAACCTGAACTCTATCCTATCCTATGCCGTCCTCACAGGTTCTATCACCCTCAAGCCCACTGCAGCAGTCACTGTGCTAATCCACCTGGTGGATGGTCTTCCTCTCCTTCACTGTCACTCTCCAAGGAATAACCTCTCCTCACAACAAGCACAAAGTCTGTGAGACAAAGCTTCACCATCACTGCCTCCAAGAAGCACTCTGAGCGCACCTTCGCCAAGTCAGCCTCCACCAGAGCCACCAAGTTAAGAACGGCATTTCACAGATTACCTTGATATGAGGGCCAGCATGCAACCTCAGTTCCAGCCGGCAGATTTTATATCTATAAGAGATATGGAACTGGGAAATGATGCCTACGAGCCAGGCCAGCCGTGGGACCTGAGATATGCTGAGTCTGGTGGTGGTGTTACTGTTACTGTTGTTAGGCGCGATCATGTTGACAACAGTTCATATCAAACCTCTGAACAACAGATCTGAACCCTGTCCTATCCTGTGCCATCCTCATCTTCTCTGACATACTTAGTATAGCTATGCGGAGTGTTTGTCTCCATTACAATTATGTCGCAGGTCGGATTTTAAAAGAGCGCTCTGGTAGTCTAGTGGGTAAGGGGCTGCAATTGACAACTCAAAGGCTCATGGTTCAAATCTACCAGCTACTCCATGAGAGAAAGATGGACAACTTCTTATGGGGTTTACAGGCTCTGAAAAGCTACTAGAGGTTCAGCTATCAGTGGGCTCTGAATTGAGAGATGTTAAGTTTTTTTTTAGTTTACTTTTAAAAGAAAATTCGTTTATGAGGATGTGAGGAGGTAGGGGAGTGTTCTAGACCTTAAAAGCTGTTTGAAGTTTTTTAAAAGCTGTTCTAAAAGAAATGGATTCTATTACATTTATCATGAACTCCAAGTGCTCGCAATTTGTTTAAATAGGCAATATTCCTCTACCCTGTTTTTAATCAAGTCTATAAGCAAATTTTTCCAAAATAAAATATCTTTAGGTTTCAGTTAATGGTAAAACATTTTTAAACTATTTTCATTTAGAATAATATTAAATATGTTTCTTAAAGTCAACACGTGATAAATATATTTGCTTAAATACAATGTAAATCATTTACACACTGACATGTGCTTCTATTTCAAAATATCATTGAAATCTCTATATTTTTAGTTAAGAAGAAACAAAAAAGGCCATAGGACATCTAACTTCCAGAAGGATAAGTTTACTTTGACAAACAGAAAGCTGGAGCAATTTTAACAGTGGCTTAAGTAGAAACCAAAAAAACAAAACTCACAACATTCTGGTTTACTGGATTTATGCATGATATTTCATCTTTCCCTTATTTAATTTTACCCATTAAAAACAATGCTTTATGTTTAAATCACTCATTTTAATCAACTGAGTTTATTAGAAAGACAACAATCTTATCATCTAATAACAATTACTCATCAATCTACGTATGCTCACACATACACATCCATACACACCTGCACAAGGAAGCCAGTGAAGTTAGATCGAGTTCAGCAGGGTTTAATTGCTGGCACTCCAAAACTGAGAGCTAGGTGCTAACTCAGAAGGTCACTGCAAAGAGGTGTTGAAATATCGAAGCCTTTTCTTCAGTAGCATACAAGTAAAACTCCTTCATATACAAACTGGCTTTCCCATTATTGGCTAGAGTAAAAAAGATCTGCATTTATTCACAAATCATCTTGTTGTAAGACCTTGGAGATAATGGATCGCACTTATTACTTATCATGCCTGATTCTAACAGGTTTCTGAAAACGAACTTTAACCTGACACAGCCTAGTAGAACGTGATTAAGTATATGACCACCTCAGGATAAGCATGTAGGGGGGCTCAGAATATCCCTGGCATATATTTATTTAAGTGCTCCATTAACAAGCTATTAATGCTATGTATAGAAAAGAAATCAATAGTTAAGTGGTATTGATGAGAGGAGCATATTTCAATAACTTGTACAGAAGGGAAAGAAATGTAAGTGTTTTAGAAGCTTGTGTAGCAATGCACATATTGATGAAAGAAGAGAAACTCAAATCAAGGGCCCTGTTTGCATACGCATTACACTGTCAATTTAACAAGTATTTGTACAATAATGACAGAATGCATATATGGAAAACATATGGTACAGACCACAAAATATAGTTTATATTCAGCTCGTTTCAAACCACTGTCACTGACTTGGAACCGATTCGTATTTAAATAACAGATTAAAAAATGTTTGAATGAGTGATGGTTGCAAGGTATTCTTGGAAAAGTGAATCTAAATTTTATTAACTTATCTAGTCCTCTATTTTTTAAAAAAACAAAACTCTGCATCAAAACATAAATTGTTAGAGCAAGGCATGTTTGTTTTCAGATCCCTTCACCATAAAAATGCAAAAGTTCATGGTCAATGAGTTGAAAGTGACTCACAGCTCACCCTCCAGTGGGTTTTCCAAGGCTGTTAACTGCATAAAAGGACACAATCTCTCAAGTTGAGCTGCTGGTGGATTTGAACCACCAGAGGGGGCTGCTTGTGCGTGAGCACCACTACCCTCTACGGACTAGATCATCAGATTAAAACATGTTTTTAAAAATAATCCTACACTGCTGGGACTCTGAGTTGCAGTACACCCAATAACAAATAACATTTCTTTATCACCCACCTGCCACTTGACCATATACATAAGAGCAAGCCTGTGGTTTTTCTTTTTTTCCCCCCACAACTCTACCCCAGCACCTCCAACAGTTTTCAGCCCATAGCAAGAGAACTATGAAAACCTTATTCTAAACAATGAATCACCCATTGAATCTTTCCATTCACTGAGGTAGGAAGCATTCCATTCCACAGACAAAAGCAGGAACAAAGAAATTATGTAACCATTTTTGGGAAAAGATTAACAGATTTAAGAAACCAAGTTTCTAGGAGCTCTGGTGGCCCAGAGGCAAGAAGCTGCACAGCAACTGTCCAAAGGTGTGTGGTTCAAATTCACCAGATGCTCCGCTGGAGAAAGAGGGGCAATCTCCTCCTGTGCCAGTCGGATCCAATTCGAAAATATACACGCAAAAAAAAACCCCACAACAGCAAACAATCAAAAACAAAACAGCCCAAGTTCCTTTGATGAAAATTTGATATGAAGTAGAAAATTGGGAAAATGAAAAAGGAAGACACATAATAGGGAAAGAGTTTTTTTAAAGTCCCAAATTTTAAATTGAATACTGTATAGGGGGGAAATGGTATACATTAACAATGTAAGCTCTATTTATTTAAGAGATGATAGAAGAATTGATGCCTTTGAGTTGTGATGCTGGAGAAGAGTGCTGAATATACCACGGACTGCTTAGGAGAACAAACAGGTTCATCCTAGAGAGGGTGAAACCACACTGCTTCTTGGATGCAAGGATTCTGAGGCTTCATCTGACATACTTTGGACATGTCCAAGAAGGGACATGGAGAGAGACATCATGTTTGGGAGACTGGAAGGACAGCACAGGAAGGGAAGACCTTCGATGAGATGGGTCAATTCAGTGACTAGGGTAAAGGGGGTAGGTGTATCAAGGACAATAAAGGTGGCACAAGACAGAACAGGGTTTAGGACTATAGGAGTCACAAGTGATGCAATGGCACATAACAACAACAACTCTCACATGAAGGCAATAAAAATGGTCATTGTTTACAAAAGATGATAAATAAGAGACGACATACAGAGTAGCCATCACTCAGTTATGCCTCCATGTGCTGTAGAAGCAGCTTCAGCCCCCACTGTCATGTTAGGGTAGCCCAGAGAGCACTCAAGTTGGAACCTGCAGAGGATCAAGTGCTTACAGCTGAAAGAACACTGGGGAAGTGAGATGTGGACTCCGGAGGATTATAAAGCTTTCCTCTGATTTGGTGGGTGAATAGGCTTTGCGTTTTGTTTAAGCATGTCTTCAGGACTGAATGAACCTTCTGTGTAGAGTAATGAACAGAGTAATGTTCAAATCAAGTTCACTGTCACCACATGGTTCCAACCCACATATGCACAATGGTACTGCAGTGGGGGGGTGTGTGTGAAGAAAAACAATTACTTTGTTTCCCCTATAAAACAACTGTCTTTCTAGACCTTTAGTGAGCAAGAGTTCAAACGCAAGACAGAGCAGAAAATCAGACTCAGAACATCATGTGTTGGTGCCATTCTAAAATGTAAATTTGATAAGCAAACATCATCAAATCTTTTCTCTGAATTTTATTACTGTACAACACTGTTCTTAAAATACAATTAAAAAAACAAACAAAACAGATCCACACATTTATTAACATGCTTAGGTTTTGATATACACCAGTTTTACCAAATGCCTTAAGGTATATTTTTATTTTTGGTTCTGTTCCAATGATATTTTCAAAATATTTGGGCTTCATTTTTATTAAACTGCATACAACGCAATTTGTGTTTTATTTAATATGGACAGCAGTCTTACTTGACTCTTAATAAGAAGAAAGTAACGTTTTCCATTTAAATGACGTTTCCTCATTGTTGCCTGACACAATACACTAAAAATTCTTTTATGGCACAATCAGAGGCACTATTAAAATGTACTGTTTCTAGGAAAGTACTCTTTTCATCAACTGACATGCTTTCCTAGAAAACAGGATCGCGCTCCATGTTGGGAGAGTTCTGATTTATTTGTGGTAGAACACTACTGCTTTTGTATTATAAAACACAAAATAAAAGGCTCATGAGATGATGAATTTGTTAGAGTGACTTTCCATGAGAAATACACATTTCTTTTATAGCCCATGTGCAAAGCTTGGCTTTGCATCTGAAAGTCCCTTCCATTTACCTAGGAAAGAAGTTCCCTAACCAGACAAGACCAAGCAAATGTTGGCTATGAATATAATTGAAACAACAAGGACTTCATGAGAAGTATACCATATGCATCAATTGATGGAACACAATTTCTAAAGCACTATTTTCTTTGCTACATAAAAATGTAATAGCTTGCCTCTGGAAACTCTATGAACCTGGAGAAAGGATAAAAGTTATACTGGTGTCCAGGTCTTTCATTCATAGGGTTGCTATCAGTCACCTACAACTTGACGACACCTAACAAAAGCAGCAACACAGAGAGAGATCAGTTGGCCTAGTGGACAGAAAGTCATGCTCCCAAGCCAAACGTGGGTAACTCTACTCTGTGGCCCGCAGGCCTGCCTTTAATTGTTTTTGTTGAAACATTCTTCTAGGATGTATAACTCTGGTGTGTCCACTTGCTGTACAGAGGTAATTTGTGGTTGATGTGAAGCTGAACACTGTGACACTGGTGTGTCAAATGTGATAATGGTTATCCATGATGGACAATGTTTTCTGGAGCTCCCTGATTAAAACAAGCTTGGAAGTAGGAGTGGTATCCACTTCCATAATAGCTTGCCCTGGAAACCCTGTGAATCTGGAGAGAGGACGAAAGTTATATAGGTGTCCAGGTCTTTCGGTCATAGGGTTGCTATGAGTCACCTACGACTCGATAGCACTTAACAACAACATGAAAATGGAATGATGGGAACTGGGCTGGGCCTAAGGTTCATTAACTCTGCAAGTTAAAAGAATTCTTGTTCTATTCAGTACTTAAAAACACAGTTGTAGCATACTCTCCTCTGTCTCTTCTACAGAATCATAACTTGTCCACACTCTGGAACCTGGAGATTCTCAAAGTATCACCTCGTTACAAATTCCTCTTGAATTTATAAACAACAGTACTCTGTCCAAGGATTTCTCTAAGTGAAGAAAGTGATAGCTGTTGTGATCTTCATTAAGAGCCAGGAGGGTGAAAGGTTGTACTTGTCCAGAAGTCCCCACAGTTTTACCCATTTGTGTAGCTGCTATTCTATTCACAGCATAGCTGCTATGCTTTTCTATTTGATGCAGTCCTAACACAGTGAGACAAGCAAACAAGCACACGAGTCCTGGAGGAGCTCTGAAGTCTTGAATAACTGTGAGGATTTATCAAAGGGAAGCACTGACAGCATCAAAAGGGTCAATTATGATGAACCCCTAAAGCAAGAGGAGATTCCTGTTTAACTGAACTACGTTTATTTAATCTATCACACTCACTCTCTTCATTGCCACGGAATCAGAACCAAGTCACCGCTAACCCTCGAGTGGGTTTCTGAGGCTGTAAATGGCATGGGAAGACATGATTATTTAAACCACCAGAAAGGGGACACCTTTGGGTTGGTGGGTGACTCCCCATGGACAAGGTCAGCAGAGCTACCTACCCGAGTTTCTTTTATCTGTGTTGTTGTTATGTGCTGTTGAGTCACCTGTGACCCTATGTACAACAGCCCTCCACCCTGCTCTATCCCTCACCAATCTTATTTTCTCCAACACACCTACCCCCCCATCACCCCAGTCACTGACTCAATCCACCTCATAGACTCCACCATTATCTTGTAAACACACTAGAGCTCTCCCTTCACAGACTTGCTGAAAATCTAAGTAATCTGTTTCCTGCCAGCATGATTTCAATTCTTATCTGAAATAGACCCTCATTTCTTTTCTTTCTTATTTTTTTAAAGAAAATGAAACGTAGTTATTTATTCCACTTCCTGGAGTTGGGGCATGAATACCATAACCAGGACCCTGACTCTTCAATGGATGAGGGCTGGTCAACCATCAGGCCGACTGTCCCACAAATTTCCAGTGGCAAAAAAGCCTTGAACAAATGATCAGGAACATGGTCATATAACACATGAGCAGTATAAATAAGGAGGCTGCATGAAAAGCAAAAGACACAGTGAAAGCCTAAAACAAACTAACCCAGTCACTGAGTAAATATTACTACCAACACTGGCCACCACCCTCTTTGATTGTTCCTCCTTCCCTTCTGCTTGCCTTTTGAATGTATTTTGTTTGAGCATGTCATCAACCTAGATGAGACTGTACTGCAAAGCTAAATAAGCATTTCAAAACCCAGGGACACTTTAGAAAGTGAATTTCCATGTGAGTACAGGATTTTATAAATAAGTGTATGTTGACAAAGGGGGATAATTTTCCATGCTAGTATGTAATTTTATAAATAAGTATATGATGATAAGGGGATATTTGGAACTTAGTTTATCCCAATTCCCTCTCATTACCTGCAAATTAGGATACAGGCGCATTCTTTTACAACCAGGGACTGCCAAGCTCATTTTGGTCGTGTAATGGACCACTTGCCTCAGGCCAAGGTAGATGATATTTGAATTAGAATGGAAAATGTGCTCCATAAGATTACAAAGAGACCAACAGAATAAAGTATTAATTTTAGACTATGGGGAAACATGGTAAGTCAAACCCTGTCCCAAAAGAAAGAAGAAATTGTACAGTCACTAGAGTATGTGATGCTTCTATCTAGCTGGGTGTGATAATGAGTCAAAAATTGTATTCTGGTATCTTCATTTCTGGAAAGTCTGTGAACTTGGAGAAACGATGAGAGTTATAGAAAGGCTTCAGGCCTTTTGTTCATAGGGTTGCTATGAGTCGTGCTCGACTTGACAGCAATCAACAACTATAAAACCATCTTCGTTTCTGTCCTTCCTGGTTAAACTGAATCCCTCTATTTACTGGATATAGGATCTGTCTCATTATCTGAATTTATCTCTGATCACCTACTCTCATTCGTCATGCTAACTTGACAATGAACTTAACCTGCTCCCAAACATTCACTTTAAGCTCACTTTCCTTCTCAAGATCTAGCTGCATTCTTTGCTCAGTTTCCCAATACGGAACTCTTCAAAACAAGCATAAATGTATTACCAGTCACAGTTATTTTCCCTAAGAATCTCTGGCTTTTCTCACTTGGGTCCCCAAAGACACTACTTAATCCTTCCATATTAGAAACTGGACTACAGGAAGAAGTAGCATCAGAATTTGTATGAGGCTGACCAACAACCTGCAGTGAGTAGGTGACACAACCTTGCCTGATGGAAGTAAAGATGACCTGAAACACGTAATAATGAGTATCAACGACCTGATTTAGCAACACTTCACTAATTTCTAATTATTAGTCAAGAAATACCACCGTAGCCACAATAATTATTTTAAACTACTTTATATTTTTATATAACATTTTACCAAGAGGCCTGGAGAATCAGTGGGGTACGAGCTAGGATGTTAATCACAGGTTCAATTATGTGAATCCACCAACCAGTCTTTTCTACATAATGATGTTGCCTACTGTCCCTGCAGTAAAATTTTTTGTTGTTGCTGTTGAGCTATAATCCTTACTAAAGGTTGTATAGGATTTGATCTTCTTCAGGAAGTGCTTCAAGAGCTTCAGCAAGCAACACTGTGATTATTAACATAAGAGAAGCTGTTGGTGAGTCTTCCTCCAATCTTGATTCTAGAGTCTTCATAAAGTCGATGACCTAACATTATACATATTTATTCCTCTAGTTGGCTGTCTTATGCTTTGGAGAAATCGCTTTCAACAGTAAATCTGAGCTGCATGTCCTATATGACCTGTCATTAGTGTAGATCACCATACTGTTTATATCCTACATCCATATATTCATGTGTGAACCATAAACCATGACAGCAGTGATCAGAACAATCTTATCAGAAATAGACTCTATATCTAGCCCAGGTAAAAAAAAGAATAACAGTAGAAAACTAATGGTTTTCTACAAACTTATATATGCTGGGGTTTGCCTATAATCATATATATATATATGTATATTTATAGTCTTTGGAAATCCTATCTAAAGATGTTCCATGCTTATTCCTAACAATGTATTATTCTATCGGATAACATTATTGTTCCATAAATAGATTTTTGCTCTTCCACCAAATCATTCTATGAAAATTTACTCTTAATTATTTGCTTATTTGAGTCCACAGGTCTCATCAGAATCATTGTAAAGCTGTGGATGGTGACAGTGGAAACATTGGGGAACTTTAGACAAGAAAAGCCCATGTTCAAACCTTCCCTTTGCTGCTCACTTTTATCTAAATTTTGTTTTCTGAATGAAAAGTGAAGATAATTCAACATATCTTAGGTAGTTGTGAAAATTAAGCCACAAAAATCAAGCCCACCACTGATGGTTCCATTTTTAAATCCTGATGACTCTGGGGGAGAAACGCCCCCAGGGTTTTCAAGGCCACAATCTTTACCAAACCAAACTGCCTCATCTTTCTTTCTTTGGAAGAGCTGGTCTAGAACTGTGAACCTTTCCCTTAGCAGCCCAACATTTAATCAACTGTGCCACCAGGGGCCTTGTTAAACAAGACAATATACATACAATAAGCATGAAGTAGACAACGAATAAATATCAATTCCTCTTTCCTTCTGCCCATTACTGTAGATGCAATCATTAAAACACATGATTAGTGTCCAGAATAAGAGCTGTATAGTAAAGTGATCTGCGGGGACGAGGGGGCTGTATAACAAATAACTTTTTTCCAAAGAAAAAAGCAAACTGGGGGAAGAGAGGACAGGGAGGAAAATATGCAACAATGAATGAATGGAAATCCAAGTTCTTTATAAACTTTCATTAAAAATCTCAATTTAAAAAACATGATTAATTTTACTATAATAATAATCTTACTGTGTCATTTTTAATTGTGGTAAAAGGGTCAGAAGATGATAAAAATTCATCCAAACAGTGATAATAGTAAGGCTATTTGTTGGCATCAAAACCATCATTTTAAGTTTGTCTCCCTTATCATTTTAAATGGAAAACCAGCTAATATTTAAGAATACTGAGGTATATAAGAGAAAGAAATTGGTGGAAGAGGAAAAGATAAGAAACTGTGAAGTAGTTATTCTACTAAGTGTTGGTAGTTTCCAGGTAAATTAAGAATTATTAAACAATCTGGGTTGTCCAAATAAATTCTTGTCATTCAGTTACTGACTTGAGTATTTTCAAGAAGCGGGCCCAGAATGTAAAACCTGGCTCAGGAATTATGTCCAATGCTGAATTTGAACATTCACTTTCATTCTTTCATATTTTCTATTGGGTTCCAGTTATAAGTGCACCTGGATTTTATGTGAAGTTATCTCACACCAGTTAAATTTTTGAGCAAGAGGTAAAGTAGCCATTTTCAGTAAGATATTAAAAAAGAAACACCTTTATGCAACAAATGCATATTTGGAAACTGCAAAATGAGCATGCAAATCAATTTGTACGCATGGGTGAATGAATACAGATGAGCTATTTTCAAAGTGTAGGCATCGTGGAGTAGCGGAAGAGAGCTGAACAAAGGGGACGGGGAGGAGGTGAATCGCTCAGCTTAGTCATCCATTTGCAATTTTCAATGGAAAATTGCATTGTCAGTTTCCATTCCGCCTGCACAAATTTAGACAAATTAAAGAGCCAACGAAGTAATTATTGATAACATACATGTGCATGGAGTAAAGCAGGGATGCCTTGTCAGTCATTCGGGACGTCAGATGTTTCTAGGGTTCTCATTAGGGAAAGGAGACATTACAAGAATAATAATAATATATCAGACTACGATACTAATTCAGGACCCGGCACTGGTATATTAAGCCATTTCTCTGGTTTGGGAATAGAAGTGGGTGGTGACAGGGAAGAGGTTGTAAAATGAGCACTGAACAAATGACTTCTACTTCCAGACCCTCACACCTTGCAACAGATCTCTCTCTCTCTCTCTGATACATATACACACACCCACTCTTATTGTTTTAATGACGCATTATATCCACACACTTGCAACTTCCCTGCATTCATTTAACAATGTATCTTTTTTCTGTACACACCTTTATTTACTGCAGCATTATTTACAATCATAAAGCAATGAAACAAACCCAAGTGTTCATCAATGGACAAATGGTTAATGGAACTATAGTCACACTATATGCTATACTAAAGATCAATGAAAAATTTGCAAAAAGCTGCATAACATGGAAGAAACTGAAAGAATCCAGGATATAGAACAACAATGTATTTCTTAACATAGTTCTAATTCAGTTTATAATTGCTGTTAGGTGACACACAACCAGTTCTACCTTGTAACAACACTACGAACAACAGAACAAAACACTGCCATGTTCTATGCTGTCTTCACACCCATTGTTATTTAAGAGGTGGTGGTGGTTGTTAGATGCCCTCAAGTACAACTCATAGTGACCCTATGAACAGCTGACTGGAATGCTGTCCTATCCTATGTCATTTTCAGCAACGCTGACACACTAGAGTCCACTCCCAAAGTCACCGTGTCAATCCATCTCATTGGGGGTCTTCCTCTCCTTCACTGACCCTCCATCTTTCCAAGCATGATTTTCCTTTCAAAAGAATATCCTCATCTAGCCATGTGTCCAAAGTATGAATGACAAAGCTTTGCCATCTTTACTTCCAAGGAGCAAAAGCGGCTGCACTTTTCCCAAGACATCTGCTTTGTTCTTTTGGCAGTCCATGGGATATTCAGCACTCTTCTCCAACACCACAACTCAAAGGCATCATATCTTTTCTTGTCATCCTTATTCACTGTCCGGCTCTCTGATAGGTAGCAGGTGATTGGGACTGAGTGTGGACACTGTGAATGTCACTGAAGATCTTTCTCATTTTCACTGAACCTCTACTTCACCAAACATGGAGTCCTTCCTACTCCAGGGTCTGGTCTCTTCTGATAACACACCTAACGTACATGAAAGGATGTCTTAAGATCCATGGTCCTAAGGAATATTCTGGCAGCATTTCCTCCAAGATGGTTCTGTTCATTTTCCAGGAAGTTCATATTATATTCCATATTCTTGCTGAAAGCCAAAAAGTTCAAAGACATCCATTTTTCTTCTGTCTTCATGACAACATAAAGGCAACTGAAAATCCCCTAACTTGCAAGTGCCCTACTGGCATGGTGGTTAAAGTGTTTAGCTGCTTATTCAGAGGTCAGTAGTTTAAATTCACCAGGCACTCTTCAAAATCAAGGTGACTTGACTCTACAAAGCTTTCAAATTCCTCCAGGCCATTGTGCTCTGTCCTACAGAGTGACTATTAGTCAGAATCGACTGTTCAGCTGTAGCTGGTGGGTTTGCTTTGAGTCAGGCACATCTGTATCTCCAAACAATGTCTTCACTTGTCAGCACTTTAAAAAGTTCTTTTGCAAAATGTGTCCAATGCAGTAACTGCTGGTTCCACGGGCAACTCCCTGTGGATCCAAGTAAAATTAAGAACCTGACACTAGTATTTTCTGTGTATTGTGACGTTTCTTTATTTACTGGTCCAGTTTTGAGGATTTCTGTGTCGTTTACATTGAAGTGTAACTTATAATGAAAGCTGATTCCCATCAGTAAATATTTTGAATCATCTCTCAGCATACAGAGTTTTGTCAGCTGTGTATTGTAGGCTGTGAATGAGTCCTCCTCCAATCAGGATGTTGTGTTCTTCTTTGTATAGTTCAGTTTCTCAGATTATATGTTCAGCATTTATCCTGAATAAGTGCAGTGAAAGGATAAAACCCTTACACACACAAAAATTAATATAAGTGGCAGATTGACACAGGGACTGTAGCAAGGGGGTCAGGTGTATCAGAGATGCTCAGGTTGGCTTAGGATAGGGCAAGGTTCAGAGTCACTGTTCACAGGGTCACTATGGGTTGTAGTAATGACATATAACAACAACAACATACCACACAGTAGTTCAAACTACTGCCTTCTGGTCCATATTCAGGCCTCACATAAGCACAAATTACATGTTTTGACGTCCCGTTCTTCTCAAAGTTATTTATACCTTATTATGATCCACACAGTCCAACGCCTTTGGATAGTCAACAAAGGACATATAAACATCTCTCTGGTATTCTCCGCTTCCAGCAGATTCTTCTAATATCAGCAATCATATTCCTCATCCCATGTCCTCTTCTGAATTCAGCTTGAATTTGTGACCATTTTTAATATAATACTGCAACCATTCTTTTTTTTTTGTTTTATACTGATTAACTTACAATATTTGAATACACTGTTTTTCACAAAAAAATTCTATCTTCAAAAATTTTTCACTTGCATAATAGTAATGATATCATTAAAAATGTTAGTATTATTTTATAATCCCTCTATTCTGTTCGATAGTCTTTGGAGAGCTGCACAGCTCATCAGAGACCACACCTTTTCTAGTGGTTCAAATTCAGAAATCCAATGGAGGGTCAGCTATGAGTTGATTCCTACTCTGTAGCAATGAGTTTAATGGGTCAGATCACCTTTATTTGTAATGAACTCAAAGATCAATCTCTTCTAACCGGCTGGCCAGGAAGCTGTTTCCATATTTTCTTGATAATCTCAGATGACAGTCTGTCCATTCCTAGTATCATATATTTTTGTCAATGCTTTCAGTGCAAATTGGCTACATGATAATACACTGTTTTTCTGAAATATCTGGATGTGACTAGTTCTTTATGGTACAACACATTCCTTCAATCTTCTATTTATGCTTCCTGCATTTCAGTTTCTTGATCACGTAGTTGTTGGAGTTGTTCAGTACCATAGACTTGACTCCGACTAATAGCGACCCTATGTACAACAACTTTGAATCATGCTCTATCCTGAGCTAATTGCATTGCCTCTGACACAGCTACACCCATTACCTGAGTCACTGAATCAATCCATCTCAACAATGGCCTTCCTCTCTTGCTCTCTCAACTCTTCCAAGCACGATGTTCCTCTCAAAAGACGGATCTCTCCTCTGGGCAACAGGGACAAATATGTCACACAGAGTTGCTTCTCAGGGGCAGCCTGGTATAGCCCTACTGAGGACAGGCTTATTTGTTCTCTCAGCAGTCCATGGTATG
This sequence comes from Elephantulus edwardii, assembly GCF_000299155.1. Lineage (NCBI taxonomy): Eukaryota > Metazoa > Chordata > Mammalia > Macroscelidea > Macroscelididae > Elephantulus > Elephantulus edwardii. Next base: position 9,191,002 of record NW_006399761.1, read on the forward strand.
CTCAAGATGCTTCTCCAGCACCACAACTCAAAGGCATCAATTCTTCTACCATCTCAGTCACTGTCCAGCTCTCTGATGCATAGCATGTAATTGTGAGGACCATGGCCTGAATCAGACGCACCATCACCTCTAAACTGACATCATCGCTCTTCAGCACTCTGGCGAGGTCCCTGTCACCAGACTTTCCCAGTGTAATTCATCTTTTGATTTTCTGGCTGCTGGTACCAAGAGTGTTGATTGAATCCTTCAGTATTACAATTCATGGCTTGAATTTTTCTTCTTCAAGTTTTTTAGCTTGAAAAATGTCCAGTATGTTATTTACATTTTGCTTTCTAAATCCACACATCTATGCTTTACTACAATAATTTACTTTCCCTTTTGAGTGCCCTTTGCAATATTGCATCCTGGTTTTCATGTCATTATTTCTCTCATTCACTTTAGCTACCCTTTGCTCAAAAGCAAGATTCAATGGGGACTTGAAAAAGATGGGGTGATAATAGTCACAGATCAATAGTAACTGATTATATAAACATAAAACAGACTTTCTCCTTTGTCTCTTCTCATGTATGTTGTTGTTGCTGCTAGGTCACTGAGTCAAGTAGAACTCCTGTTGTTGTTACGTGCCATCGAGTCACCTGCGACTCATAGCGACCTTAAGCACAAAAGCCCTAAATCCTGCTCTATCCCTTGCTAATCTTATTTTCTCCCACATACTTATCCCCATAACCCCAGTGACAAAATCAAACCGTCTCATCGAGGGTCTTCCTCTCCCAAGCATGATATCCCTCTCCAAAGACTGATCCCACCTTGTAACATGTCCAAAGTATGTCAAACAAAGCCTCAGCATCCCTGACTCCAAGGAGCAGCCTGGCTTTACCCTCGCCAGGATGACCTTGTTTGTTCTCCTAGCAGTCCATGGTATACTCAACACTCTTCTCTAGCACCACAGCTCAAAGGCATTACTTCACCTTCTATCATCCCTAGTCATTGCCAGTTCTCTGACACATAGTAAATAATTGCAAAGACCATGGACTGTATCAGGCACACCTTTGTCTCCAAACTGACATACTGCTCTTCAGTACTTTGGAGAGGTCTCTGACAGCAGAATTTCCCAATGCAATTTGTCTTCCAATTTCTTAGCTGCTGGTACCAAAAGTGTTGATTGTAGAGTCAAGAAAACTGAAGCTACTGACAATCTCAACCTCTTCACCATTTATCGTGATGCTTCCAATCAGCCCAGTGGTGAGAATCCTTATCTTCTTGATGTTGAGCTTCAATCCATAATGAAGGCTGCAGTCTTTGACCTTCTGTAGCAAGTGCTTCAGGTCCTCCTCAGTTTCAGCAAGCAAGGTTCTGTCATCTGCATAACACAGATTGCTGATGAGTCTACCTCCAATCCTGGTACCAAATTTTTCCTCATAGAGCCCAGCCTCCTGGATAATCTGTTCTGCCTATAGATTGAAAAGATATGGAGATAGGACACATCCTTGGCGTACACCCTTCCCAATTTTGAACGATGCAGTGTTTGCTTGCTCTGTTCTGATGACTGCATCCTGGTCCAACTATAACTAAATAATAGCCATCTCATGAGCAACAAATCCTAACCCTGTCCTGTCCTGTGCCATCTTCAAGCACCTCTGACCTAGTGGAGCTCATTGCTGCAGTCACTGGGCTTATCCGTCTCATTAAGCATCCTCCTCTCTCTCTCCTTGACACTCCCGTACCATGACGTCCATCTCCAAGGAACAGCCTCTCCTAGCAACATGCCCAAAGTATGCAAGAGAACGCTTTGTCATCTCTGCCTCCAAAGAGCACTCTGCTGCACTTATCCCAAGTCTTAGTCATGTGTCCTTTTTGGCAGTTCATGTGTAGTTAATTCAACTCCAAGTGTAGGTAATTTTTATGTTATGGGAGGACAAGATAGTTGCTACAAATTTCCAAAAAAAAACACAACTCACTGGTCTTACACTCGTCTATCATGATAATCTCTCACTATCTCCAAAGCCATATATTACAAGTACTGATCCTTCTTTGTTTCCAACTTTCATTTACCAATATTTTTTATTTACCAATATACCTTGATAGTATGTTTAATAAATTGCTGACTGCAGAAATCTGGTGTTAAAAAAAATAAAACAACAACAAACCTTTTAATTTCTTCATCTTTGAGAGTGGTGGTTAGTATACAAATTTTAGTAATAGTCATATTAACTGATCACCTTGAAATTATCCTATCACTGACAGCATTAGACTTCAGAACAGATTATTTAGGTACAGTTCATTTACATTATTCACATAAGGTTGTAAGACATACTTTACATATATACATATTATTTAACCAATCACGTTCATTTACACTTGTAATTATGCCATTTACTTGCTTTCACAAGCAGACATAATATGTAATGAATCTTACTGTTAATAAGCTTGTTAAGAATTAGTCTAAGTAATTCTTTGAAAAAGGAAGTTACCAGCTATGGAATGGATACATTAAAAATTACAACCATTTAAAAATATCAATGTTGGTTGCTACTGGGCTTCCTACAAAAGATAGATTGAAACTGTGTCCTTCCATGTAACATCATCCTAATGCCACCAGGCTCAAATCCATTCATTGCTGTGCCTTGCCAAGCCTTCTCTGAGAGTATTCCTCCTCTGCCCTGACTCTGTTTTACCCACAAACTTCACAGCATCTACTCAACTGCCTCTCAAGGTGGCTGTCAAAATTTACACTCCAACCAAAGGCTTTGAGTCATGTCTTATACGGCCATCTACCAACACCGAGTATGATACACTATTTAATTTTCTCAGTCAGGTAGGCAAAAATAACCTCTCATTTTAATTTCTATTTCTTTAATTCTTATTTAAATTGTCTTTTCATATACTTTTTGGTGATCTGTTTTTCTTCACTAAAGAATCGTTTATCCGCTCATTTTTCCCATTACCCCTAATATTCCTCTTCCTAATATCTGGAATTTAATTACATTTTCTTACATTTATTGAGTACCTATTATGATACAGGCTCTGGGCTAGCTTCTAGGTATAAAACAGCTGTAAGTGTTCCCCTGGGAGCTCCTAATTAAATGAAGAAATAAGATGGGATAGTAAATAATCACAATAAAATGTGTGGAAATTAGTACTAATTACATAAACAAAGAGCTCGGACTGGTCTGCAGAAGCAATGAGGTAAGTATGAGAATGGAGTCAGGGATAAGTTCACAAAGAAGGAAGCCTTTAGGTGGGTCTCTGATGATGGATGGGATTTCACGTAATAGAGATTAAGCAGAAGACTTTCATTCAGACCACAGAAATCCCTCAAGGTCCCCGAACACTCAAAATGAGCACTCACACAAGTCAAGGATGAGCCTAGCTCACAACGTATCTGGTGAGGGAGGAAGTCTGTCATGACATTAAGGAAATATCAAGAGTTGTGATTCTCAAGTTCAGGAACATATCTTTCCTTTACCCTTTAGCTAAGAGAGTCTACAAAAATGCTTTGTGGAAATTAGGAGCCACATCTGGGGGGGGGGTAGTAGGACTATTTTACAACTGTAAGGATAATCTGATAACAAGACCATTAACAATACTCTCCACGGGTGGCTATGAGAGCCTCAAATACCAGCAAAATCAGTGGAAGGTGGTCGCAGAAGGTATGTTATTAGTGCCATCATCATCTGCCTTCTACTCGCCCTGAATAATCCTTTCTCTGCCAGTAGTTATAGCTCTGGATTCAAAGCATCCACCTGTCTGTCAGTCACTTTCACTAGAATACACACTCCTTCCTTCTATTCCCAGACCACTGGCCAACTAGTGTCTCACCAAAAAGGAAAATGCCAAGTTTTCTGGTTGCTGTTGTTGTTGTTATGTGCCGTCGAGTTGCTTGTGACTCAAAGCAACCCTATGTACAACAGCCCTAAACTCTGCTCTGTCCTGTGCCAATCTCACTGTCTCTGACACACCCATCCCCATTACCCCAGTCACTGAATCAATCCACCTCCTAGAGGGCGTTCTCCTCCTGCACCTACCCTCCACCCTCCCAAGCATGATGTCCCTCTCCAAGGACCTCTCCCTCCTCACAATATGTCCAAAGTATGTCAGACAAAGCCTCAGAATCCTTGCCTCCAAGGTGCTGCCCAGTTTAACCCTCTCCAGGATGAATCTGTTTGTTTTCTTAGCAGTCCATGGTACCCTCAATACTCTTCTCCAGCACCAAAGCTCAAAGGCATCAATTTTCCTTCTATCCTCCCTAGTCATTGTCCAACTCTCTGATGCATAACAAGTGATTGCAAAGACCATGGCCTGAGACAGACACCATTGCTCTTCAATACTTTAGGGAGGTCCCTAACAGCAGACCTTTCCATCTTTTTTTCACATTTCTGCCCAAACCATTTCATTATTAGTTACTGAAATGCCGCTTCTACCCACGCTTCACCACCTTTCGGGCTGCTCACAACAAACTGTTTTCTTTTGATATGTCAGAATCCAGTGATTAATTAGAAAATGATGATGATTTAATTAAGAGTGTAAAACAATCCATTAACTGTAATTTTAAAAAGATTCATATGTTTCCTACCCTTCCAAAGCTTACTGTCACACATTTTCAAAATTTAAGGCTCATTTTTGGTACGACTGAGGATATATCTCTTATAGCACCATCTGGCAGACATGATAGAATAAAAGAGGTTGGAAGAAATAACATTAATTGTGCACTCACACATCCTCTTATGCTATTACAGGTCTTCATATACTGATCAATAAGGAGTTTTATTTCTCTAAGTTTTGAGAATTTTCTATTTCTATTTAAAGTTCTGCATCTTAGGTGAGTTGCCAAACTTTCATCCTTGACATGGGGTATTGGTGGTGGTGTATGTACTGTCAACTCAGAAGCAAGCCCCAGGTGACTCTCCAGCAGATTTTCAGAGGCTTCCTATGAAAGGTGAATGTCCATTTTCCTTCTGTAGAGCAAAGGTTGGATTCAAGCTACTTACCTGCCTTTGGGGTGGGAGCACAACTCTTTACCAGTCTCCAGAGTTCCCCTTAGAGGCAATAAGGACTTTAAAAAGAAATAAACAAAAATCAAAATCTCAAACCACTGCCATTAAGTCAATAGTGACTGCTAATTTACAGGGGAAGATTGCACACCTTTCTCCTGTGGAGCATCTGGTGGACCTGAGCCATCTGGTTCACAGCCTGACATTTACCCCACGATACCACCAGAGTTCTCAGGATAAGAACACAGTGCAGGAAACCACCAGGGGAGAGGCAGCATTGCCCCATCCCTCTGACGGCGGGAGTGAGGGAGATGAGGAATGAGGTGAAAGGAAGACTTGTTTGGGGCTGTTTTCTAGTCTGTCTGTCTGACTAGGTTCGTGGAACACAGAGATAGCAAAACACTCAGAAGTCATCTTAACTCTGTGATTCTTGTGCTGCCTGCTAAGAGTCTGTTTTGGTTTTTTAACCCTAACCCATCGCCTAGTTTTCTTATTGCTCTCCAATGAGAAATCATAGTATTCGAATAGCCCCTTGGTCTGGAAAGGAAGAGAGAGAGAGACGGAGCACATAAAGGCACAAAGATTAGCGTGACATCCCTGGGAAAGTGGTGGGTTAGGTCATGGGGCAGAGGCCTCACACCTGGTGGAAGCAGAGGCTGCTTTGTGGGGATACCCTGGAGAAGCTCAAGCACCAGGAGTTGGAACACAGGCTGCAGCTGTAACCTGAGCTCAACCACACTCAAGGAAACATGAAACTGGGGCAATCCGCTGTGTAAAAAGGGTAGCAAAGGCAGCTGGCTCAGGGCACACGGAAGCACGTGGGCGGGGAGTCTGCCCAGTGTGTATTCCAGGGACTTACGGTACAAGGAGAGCCAGACAAGGCCACTGGGGGGACAGGCATGGGCCACGCACTCGGCAGCAGTTAACACCACATCCTAATAAAGCTTATCTGCAAATCATCATTTCAACCATCCTTTAATGGTTCTGGGTTTTGTTTTTGAAAGGAGAAGGGCACTTTTTTTTTTTTAAGTTTTTATTTTAGTTTGGGGATTTGTTTCTGTTGAATTCTTTCCAATATAAGGACTTAGGAGATTTGTTTGGTAATGGCTTTTAACAAATTACAAATATTTACATAACTGCAGAGCTGAAATATGTTTTGAATGTCATTTGGCCCAGGACCCAGAACAAATGGTGGGAAATCTTAAGCAATCTGAGACTGGCGTTTGTCTGGCTAAGCTCTATTGTTAGAGATCTGTAGGGAGGAAGATCCGCCCAAGCACTTCTGCTGGCCTTTCCCCCACTTACACCAGAATTACAAATAAATGCTGATTTCTCTTTAGTCCAGACCAATACAGTCTTGCTCCAGTCCGTTTCCATTGTTCGGTCCTCTGTGGACTAGATTTCCACTGCTGGATTTCCTTAGTTCAAATTCTGCTTTTCTATTTGTCAGCTTCTATTTCCCTGGCCTACTTTTCCCGCTTACAAGTGCAATACCGTCAAGCCTTTCCCTTTACTGAGTTCTGGAGTGCCTGATGTTCAGGCACCAGCAACAGGCATTTCTAAGTCACCAGGTAACAACAGCATACTAAGAATTTTATGAAGCCCTGGCCTATGCAATTGCCAAGGCAGAACAGGGAATCAAGAGCTTCCAATCCATGCAGGAGTAAAGGTTTAGGGGCTCATTGTGAGTGCTAGGAAGCTACTCTTGTGATGAACAGATACAGAAGAGTATAATTCAAGATTTGAGAACAACCCTTTGGGAAAAGATCAGCACAACTGCAGGTCAAGTCAATAAAGCAGAGGCTTTTAGGGGAAACAAGACGGACGGCAGACCATTTTCACAAAAAGGGAGACCTGGAGTGTGCTGAGCTCACTCTTTCTCTTGAACAGCAAAACCAATTCTAGATCAACACCGAACAGAGTGATTTTGTTCCCACTGCAGACACAACAAGATGACATATGTCGTTCATGTCAGCAAGGAAATCATTCTGCATTTGATTGTAAGGAGAAATGCTGCCCAGGAAAAATTAAGCACTTCAGTGACATTCTGAGAGAGAGGGAGGGAGAGAGAAAGAAATTCCAAGAAAGTAGAGAAATTCTGCTTCAACACCAGAGAGTCTCATAAGGGAATGCATGGAGAATAAAAACAGACAGACAAACAAACCAATCCCAACAACACTGCTGCCAAGACCACAGGACAAGCAACTTTTGATGGGGTTTCAAAAAATGTCATCTTTAGGAAGCCAACTCCTACATATTCTTCCACAGAAGAATCTACCTGGACGATTCCAGCAGGCAACCAATCAGAGTTTAAACCAGTTGCCACAGGGCTCCTTTGCCGTTACTGTTGTTAGTCCACTGGCTGATCTATCTCATAAAAACCCTACGTACAACAGAATGAAGCCTGCCCAAGCCTGTGCCATCCTCATACTGACCTCTGTTATCAGGATATAGATTCCACGACCTAGTTCAATTCTGACTCAACTGCCCTCCATTCCATTTCCGAGGACATTTTAATGGGAATAGACTGCTTCAGCTTTCTTCTAAGAACTAGCTGATGGGTTCACTACCCTTTTGCTTGGTAATCCAACATATAAACTACCAATAGGCTGCCTTTAGAGTGTCTCTCCCTCTCCCTCACCTTCTCCCTTTCTCCTCCCCCCACCCCAACCCTTCCTTCTCCCACTCTCTCGCTTCTAGCTGTCCAGTCAGAACTAAGTCATGGTTAACCCTCCAGCAGGTTTCCAAACTGTAAATCCCACGAGAGGAGACTGTCGAGCAACTGGCGGAATCGAACCCCCTGAGCAGCATGCGTTTGGGTTAGCAGTGCAACCTCCCCTGGACGACTGACTACCTCCAGAAAATAAGTTAATTTTCACACAATGATCACTCCTGGCAAACTGGGCTTGTTCAAAAACATAAGTGACTCACTGTTTTTATAAAAACTTCCTTTAAGTCAATTCTGAGTCATAATAAACTTAAAGAACAGAGTAGAACTGTCTCAATAGAGCTTGTCAGGCAGACTTCATAAGGGACAAAACGAGACTGCCCATCTTTCCCAACCGGAACCGAGACTTTAAGTAACTCTGCCGCCCAGTTTAAAAAGAGGGGGCTGTTTTATAATATTCCCATGGTGATCGTGCCTTATTCAGAACTTATTTGGGGCTCAGAAAATACATTTCATGTCCTTGAATTTTGTTCTGTGTTTGTGTTCAAATTTTACAGAGGCTAACTGGGAGCTCTGGTGGCCTAGTGGCAAGAAGCAGCGCTACAATCCTGAAGGCACGAGGTTCGAGGCCACCCGCCGCTCTGTGGAAAGATGGGCAATCTCTTCCCATATGATTAACTGCCTCCAAAAATCCACCAAAGGGTCAGCTATGGGTCGGTCCAGTACACAACAATATAAATAATATTGCTATTACTGTTATTAATATTAATATCAGCCTAACTTTGTCTCCATGTTTGATCATAACTGTGTGTTTCATGCCAATAAAAATAAATGGTTAAAGTGTCATCAACTCTTTTTTAACTTTTATAACTTTCTCGTTTATTAATTCCCATTAATAAACTGGAAATCCTTGCTGGATGCTGTCAGGTGAGTGGCAATCCTCTGAACAACTGGACACAATTCCTATTCCTATACCATCAGCACAGTTGCCTATATTTGTTACATAGTGTTGTTACGAAGTCTGGTGAGTTAATATATTCAAATCATTTATAAACTCCAGGAAAATGTTATTACAACTATAATTTCTTCATCCATGCCCCTTTAAAGTTTCAATATCATCTTTTGTATCTGCCCTAATAGAGGAAGAGTAACTACGGTGAGCTTTGCACACAGCGTCCGTCCAAGAGGAGTTTGGGAGTCTGTCAGTCACTGACAGGCAGCTACTCCTCCCATTTCATATTCATATCGCAGAAGCCTCATAGTTTCCAATACAATTAACACGATGCTTAGCATAGGGTTGTTGGGTGTCCTTAAGCCATGGAGTAAACCAAGACTCAGAGCCCACTAACCACCATGGATTTGATGTCTGCTCTGTTCCACACTGCCCTCCCCTTCTACGTCAGGTTCAAGCCCATTATGGTCGTCACTGGATCAATCCACCTTGTTGAGGCTCCTCCCCTCTTTTGAGGACCCTCTACCTTTCCCAGCATGATCTCCCTCTTCAAAGACTGATCCCTCCTGAAAAATATCTTCAAAGAAAGGAATACGAAGTTTCCCCATTCTTGCCTCCGAGGAACCAGCTTTCTAGACAGATCGGTTCTTCCAGCAGTCAGACAATGGGCTATTCAAAACATAATGTTACTTTATATTTAAAAACATATTAATCATGTGAGACAGGTTAGATAAAACAGGCTTAATTATATCTATCTCTCTCTCTCTATATATATATATATACAGCTAGACTGGTTTGATATGTATGGTCCTATGGTGCTGCTGTCATCACAGACCTCCAGGGTCTGAACCAACTCATAGCTGACCCTCCAGTGGGTTTTGGGAGGCAGTTAATTTCACTGGAGAAGATCGTCTGTCTTTCTTCCACGGAGCAGCTGGTGGATTCAAACTGTGTGCCTTTCTGTTGGCAGCACAACTCCTTCCCACTACGCCACGGGAGCTCCCCTCCTGCCCTATGGGGAGTGGGAGATATACATACACACATACAATACCACGCTATTTCAAGTTACACAGCTGTTATATTTGTTATGACATTTTTTATCATGTACAAATGTTTAGCATTTTAACATGATTTTTCCTCTTTTAACAGAAATCCCCTTCAGGCTAAATGGTAACTCTTTATCATTTACACACACACAAAATACTCCTGTTTCTGTACATGGTGTTGTCCTTATGTATCATCGAGTCAAGATCAACCCACAGCAGACCCTTCAGCAGGTTTTCAGAGGCAGTTAGTCACCTGAAGGAGACTGCCCACCGTTCTCCTGCAGAGCAGCTTGGCTGTGCAATTCCTCCCCACTCTCTATGCATTTGTTTCACACTCGCACATATATATTGGTTTAGCAAAACCAAATCAGCTCACTGCTTTAAAATATACCTCAGTACTGTCACCAAAAAAACTGATCTGAAATCTCAATTTGAATTTCATAAACAAATGCTAATATTCATACAATATATAACCTCATATTAATCTTACAATATTTTCAACAGACTGAATTAAAAAATAGTATTTTAAAACATCATAAATACTAATTTTCAATACTATATTTGGGGGAAAAAATCAATTTTGTCCATTTAGCTTAAGCTGAAATGTGGTATTCTCTATGTGGTAGCTACAGTTACATGCTGCCATGCCAGCTATTTCCCTATGGAAAGTCTATGGACGCTTAATTACAGAGAGCCATCATTACTTAGAGGAGGGGAAAAAGAAAACAAAACGTGACTCTTTCATTTCCTTGCCCCAGCTGGGCTAGGGCAGTCTACGCTGCTGAAGCCAGCAATGCCTGAATTATACGTCAGCAGAGCTGGTTCCACACGGAGGCCCAGGTATCGTCAGGTCACCAAACAGCAGAAGCTCCTGTGCTGTGATCAATGCTGCTTCCATTATGGAGAAGCAGTCACACAGAATTCATTATGTCTATAATTAAACACAGAAAGCCCCTCCTGATGTTAGCGTGCTCGTGAAGCAACTGTTCTTCTTGGCAGCTCCTCGTCTAACTTTTAGACCGATAGAGCCCTCCTGGGAATCAACCTGAAAAAAGAGCTATTTGGAGCGGCACTCATTCATCCAGTGTGACGTCACACTACTTCTAATTACAGTACAAAGAGTTTTGAGCCCAAGTAACCAGGCGAGAGTTCTGGTCAGCACTTTGGCTTGGCAGGTCAGCCTTGTTTTGCTCCTGCTTCTTTCCAATAATAGTTTCTCATCTCCACCAGAAATAGCACAGAGAATATGTCTTACTAATTCTAAGAACCACTCTTAAGTTGATGTCAGGCATGCATAGGGGACAGCCAAGTTCATGCACGCAGGAAAGAGACACTATCTTCTCCTTACATAAGTGCAATTGTTTATCCACTGTAATATCACCTATACCTTCAGCAGAGCCACTTTCTACCCCAGCACCTCTTTTCGAGTATCACTCCAAGTGACTGGGCTAGGTCATTACCTTTGTGTTCAATCAGGACCAGCTTTGAAAATGTCTATGTTCTCTCACAAATTCTGATATGGATGGAAGTTTTGTTATACGAAAACAAAGTCTTTTCATCCGAGGTGTCAAGAAGGAGTTAGAACATTGTTCAGAATCAATTGTTGAGGCTTTCGTCCGACTTACAATAGAATCAAGTTATTAAGCAGAATATGTATAGAACCAAGGAAGCAAGTGGTATAGAAGCAGAATGAGATCAATTCTGACAAGTTATCCTATTTCTTTATTATCCTGGCATTAGGGCATGGTGGTAAAGTTAAGGTTCTACCATGAGCTTCAGATGAGAAGGATCTACAAGTCAGTAATTTAAATTAGTACAAATTGGCTAACAAATAAACAGATTTCAAGCACTCAAGTAGCTATGTGACAAGGCAAATATTTGGACTGTGTCATAAACGGATAGCCTCCTTGCCGGGAGACTCCGCATGTCCTCCAATCCCATCTCTGCTGTTTATGAGCCACAAAGATCTTGGCAAGTTACTCTAAAGCATCTCATTACCCCATCTATAAATGCAGAATTTTGTAAAATCAATCAAGTAGGGCTGCTAGACATGATTAAGATAGGACAGGCCAAGTCCACTGTTGGGGTGTTAAGGGTTTACTGTTCAGGATGGCTTCTCTAGCCATTGATTTTAACCTTACCATGTAGATGGACAGGAAAATGCAAATAGGGTGTGTTAGTCTATCCACAGGAGACTGGCTAGTCTCATCTCTAAATTGAGTGGATCTGGCAGCAGATTTTGAGACTCACCTTCAGCAAAGCAGCAGTAGAGAATGCAGTGTGCCCTTCTGAGTCAGAGATTCTCATGCCAGCCAGACCCACAAGAGAGCAGCAGCTGCCACCGTCAGGGAACCAGAGATAAGACAGAGCTGAACTGGGAACGTCTACCCCACAGAACCAGAGCTAAGAGCCTTCTCCCAACCTTGCTGGAGGACTGGGGAGGAAAGCCATAATTAATAAGACTAAGAGCTTTATAACAATGGTCTAAAGCTGTGAGGCTCAAGGCTGAAGTATCTATGAGCACATTTCAGAAGCTGCCCTGCCAACTTGAATTACACTCTTATTACTTCCCTAATATGGTTCTGTATGCTCTGTGAGTTGCTGCAATGAATTGTAGAAAAAGTGGAACCGTAAGATTGAGGTTGGGATGAGTAGAAAGAGGTGAGAGAGAATGGGAGGGACATGCCTGACCTCACAGAATTGCTTTTGTGTTGTGGATGTTGTTGAAGGGGACAGTTTCTCTCTGTGAAGTTTGTAAAGATCAGACAAGGCTGTGCCCATGTGGCTAATGCTTTTTTTACAAGTGTATACTGTTCTCATTCAGCAAAATTAGATACTAATTTTAATAACATACACTGTGATTGCAAACAGTAGTTTTAAAATTAAATTTCAGACTGCTCAGTGCTCAAAAGTGAGAGGTCCTTATATATGGCAGCACTGATAGAGGAGCACCAAATGATGTTTTTGCAAAAAAAGAAAAGCATTTATATATTTAGGAGGAAATTCATATATGTTTGTAGATGTTTAAAATATTGTGAGAGTTATGCTTTTTCCAATAGGCAATCAAGAATATTTATTGAGCTCTTAATCTTATACTCATTCCTCAATTATTTATAAAGCCAGGCGTCAACTTTTCTTGATCGGTAAGATTATCTGCTTGAGTATGTGGGTGGGATTTTCCTTCAAAAGATGCAAATGCAAAGGGAATACATTATAGAAAGGCATAGGATTTAAGGCCAAGAAATAGGCAAATGAGTCAAGTTCTAAAACTGTACCAGGTGCTTAAAACAGAGGAGGTATAATTATTCATACCTATCTTCTTGCTCTACAGAATAGTCATTGGATTTGTTACTTATATTTGACTATTTTTTGTCCATTTTCCTCAATATGGCATCCCATCAAAGATTTCTCTGCTCTTATATATGTTCAGCATATTCGTATTCAGTGAACATAATATTTCTTGTTTTTATATAAAAGACTTTTATGTGCTTCAAAAATACTGAATGGCTTACATAAAGTACACAGCTCTTAACTATATGGTTAGGTGATTTCCGGGGGGCCTAGTCCATCATAGGGAGGTTTGCTGACAACCCAAAGGTGGTGTCCTTCTGGTGGTTTGAATCCACCATCAGCTTGAGAAAAATGGACAATCTGTTCCCTTGAATTACAGCCTCTGAAAAACCATTGGAAAGTCAGATATGTCAGTTCGGACTGAAGCCAAGGAGTCGAGTTGACCAATACCATTACTCATTTAACTACAGATCATGCCCACAGCTCTGCTATGTTCTCTCCCATCCAATCCCACTAAAAACTAAGCTCCATGGAGAGACTTTGTGTCACACACTTCAGACATGCTATCAGGAGGGAAGAATCCCTAGATGTGGATGTCATACTTGGAAAGTCAGAGGGTCAGTAAAAGAGAGGAATACCCTCAACAAGACAGACTGGTACAGTGACTGTAACCTTGATTGAAGCAAAGCAAGGACTATGAGAACAGTATAAGATCAATTAGGGTTTCAAAAGGTGGTACACAGAGTCTGAATAACCTGGATGTCACCATACATACACAACAGCATTCTATCTGCTTTTACCACAGATTCTGTGCTAGGGATTGAATTTCAAACATACACAGAATCATATAATACACACTCATATATGCATTACCTTAAACTGACTACTGGTCTAGTTTTTGCATGGGCGATACGAGGGAACCAATGACCTCTCAGCTCTCTTGCAGAGTCTCTGTGTGTGAATATATAAGAAGAGAATGCTACTAAAACTGTATGACACAATTAGGTATAGATAGCCTAAGCATATCTGACCTGATCTCAAAGTTGATTTATGAAAATGGGCTTAAAATTTTCTTTATTAACATTAATAACATCCTAGAGTTATCTTTCACCGTGATTAGCGATATCTTTCAAATATTCAAAATTTTATGAGTTTATGCCTGTTATCCATTCAAAGATATTCTGTGAGCTAGGCGAGAAGAAGTTTATCCTATATTATTGGTCTCACTGGGCTGTTTCCCAATTTATAGTCTTGGAAATTTAAATAAATAATAATAAGGTTCGATTCTATTTTTTAGCTTAAATTTTTGGGAAAAATTATGCTCCAAATATAATTCTTTATACTCTATGTCAAATTCTGCTTACAGAGATTATGTAGACCATAATATGGCAGGAAAGAAATCACAGAAAATTGCACCTATTCCTATTTTCTAACAGAAATACCTAGAATCTAGGTTCATTTTCACATAATATCAGCCAGCCATACAATTTCTAGAGTTCCAATGTCTCTGTCTCTGTCTCTCTCTCTTTTTCTCCCTGCGTGTCTGTCTGTCTCTCTCTCACACACACACACAATTAAGCACTCAACTGGAACATTTTAAGATTTGGTTTTCAACCATGAAACTTACTTAATCCTGCAGTTGCAAGCATTACAAAGGAGACTGAGTTTTAAATTTGCAGAGAAACATACCAGGAAAAGAAATATAATGATTTTGCATAACATTTTTTATATAATGAACTGAAATTGTTTAGCAAGTTTTAGTAATTTTTCCTTTTAAAAAATTAATAAACTCAATGTATTAAAAATTATGTTAAGTGTCACATTTTGAAAACACATTTTCTACAGCAACTTGTAACACTTGGTTTAATATCTCCATACGAAACACCAAAGTCGAGTATCTATAACAAAGCATAAATTTAACAGCACAATTATAGGACTTAATCCTGCCGCAGTGTAATCCACAAATGCAAGCTAAAAAAAGAGGTATAGGTTGGGGATATCACCATATTAGGAACAAAGGGGGGGGAGGGAGCGCTGAACACTCACTTTTATAATGCAATTTAGAATAATAGGTATATTATGCACTGCTAATCCTCTGGTGGCCCAATGGTAAGGAGCTGCAATCCCAAAGGCACAGAGTTCAAAGCCACCACCTGCTCCGAGGGAGAAGAATAAGCAATCTCTTCCCAGGCAACTGAATTCCCGCTGAAACCCTCTGGAGGGCCAGCGACAGGACAGTTTCAACTCCACTGTACTCAACAATAACAATCGTCTTGTAGGAAGCTCTAAGGACCTAGTGGGTTAGAGCTGCACTGTGAACCCAAAGGCTAGGGATTCGAATCCACAAGCTACTCTGTGTGAGAGAGATAGGCAATTTCCTACTGTGTGATTTAATGCCTCTGAAAACCCACTGGAGGGTCAGCTGGGGGGTTAGTTTCGACTTGAGAGAACTTAACAACAATCTTCCGGTGGTTTAGCTGGTGTGGAGTTGTGCTGTCCACTCAAATACAAATGGTTTGAATCCATCAACTGTTCTGTGGGAGGAAGATGGGAAATTTCTTCTTGTGCAGACGAAAGCCGCTGGAAACCCGCTGGAATGCTGGCGGTGAGCCAGTTACAACTCAAGAACAGTGAATATTTGGAGACTCCTCTCACATGTAAATGAGGAGATTTTTGGTTTTCAATTATCAGCTTAAATTCCACACATTGCCATACACTTTTTAAATTGAGGACCTTGCTTAGAAACACATTTGCCATCTTTTGCGAAACGTATTAATGATCTCCCAAACTAGTTAGAGTGAAAATAAACTTTGAAGTTCATGCTGCAGGTCCACAGCATATACTGAAATTATTTACAGGTGAGCCTCCAGGTAAAAGTATACTAGTGAATAGAACCATTTTAATGCTATAGATATCAAAAGGTTCCTATTTAAAAATAAATACTTCAAAGAGAAAAGAATATTTTAGATGGAAAGTTATTAAGTATCATAAGTATAGTAAAAGCCACTATTTGAGATTGAGTTTAAATAAAGGTATTTTATGTGAGGAGTTAAAGGTGACTTTTACAAATGCTTTTGTTAAATGAAATGCAAATTTTGTCATCATAAGGATAATTCTGAGATAGAAAATTCTGAAATAAAACTTTCTTTGAAAACATTTAGCATGACAACTAGACTTAAGTAACAAAACATAATTGTATAAAAGATAAACAGAGACTCAAGGTCTATGTTGCTTGTTTTTCTTTGTAAGTTGGGCTTTTTTGTAGTAACTAAGGACATTAACTAAAATTCTTTTCATGTTAATGAGATAATATTTTAATCTTGATTAGTCAGTGTGGTTGTTAAGTGCCATCGAGTCAACTACAACTCCTGGTGACCCTACAATCAACAGATGTGAATCCTGCCCTATCCTGAAACTTCCTCATCATCTCTGACACGCTTGAACACAACCATGTTTATTGTTTAGTAGTGGGAGAGCCAGAGCTGGGGGAATCTCTGGGACCAAGTGATAAGGAACTGTGCTGTCATCCCAAAGGCACTCAGTTGGTATCTATCGGCTGCCGGGCGGAAAGATGGGCAATCTCCTCCTGTGCAATTTACAGCCTCTGAAAACCTGATGATACTCAGTTATGGGTTGGTTCCAACTCAACGCACACCTCAACTGTGTGGTTCCATTAACAATAAACATAACAGATTATATAATGTGCTTACTATGTGCCAAGCTCTGGTGCAGACATTATACAAAGTTACTTGCTTTGTAAGTGTTATTCTTATCTCAGTTTCACAGGTAACAACACTGTTGTTGTTGTTATATGCCGTCGAGTCATTTCCGACTCATAGCGACCCTATGCACAACAGCTCTAAACCCTGCTCTATCCTGCGCCAACCCCACCGCCTCCGACTCACCCATCCCGATTACCCCAGTCACCGAATCAATCCATCTCATAGAGGGTCTTCCCCTCCTGCGCTGTCCCTCCACCCTCCCAAGCATGATGTCCCTCTCCAAGGACCCGTCCCTCCTGGCAACATGTCCAAAGTATGTCAGACGAAGCCCCAGAATCCTTGCCTCCAAGGAGTAGCTTGGTTTAATCCTCTCCAAGATGAATCTGTTTGTTTTCCTGGCAATCCAGGGTACATTCAGTACCCTTCTCCAGCACCACAGCTCAAAAGCATCCACTCTCCTTCTGTCCTCCCTAGTCATTGTCCAACTCTCTGATGCATAACAAGCGACTGCCAAGACCATGACCTGTATCAGGCGCACCTTAGTCTCCAGAGAGACACTGTTGCTCCTGAGTACCTTTGAGAGGTCCCTAACAGCAGACTTTCCCATCACGATACACTTTTTGATTTCCTGACTGCTGGTGCCAGGAGTGTTGACTGTGGAGCCGAGCAAACTGAAGCTGTGAACACTCAATCTCTTCGTCATCCATCCTGACGCTGCTAATTGGTCCAGTGGCGAGAATCTTTGTCTTCTTGACATTGAGCCTTAGTCCATACTGAAGGCTGCAGTTCTTGACCCTTCGCAGCAAGTGCATGAGGTCCTCCTCAGTTTCAGCAAGCAGGGTTGTGTCATCTGCATAACGGAGATTGTTAATAGATCTTCCACCAATCCTGATGCCACAATTCTCCTCACAGAGCCCAGCCTCTCGGATAATCTGCTCTGCATACATGTTGAAAAAGTATGGAGACAGGACACATCCCTGGCGTACACCCTTCCCAATTTTGAACCATGCAGTGTTACCCTGCTCTGTTCTGACGACTGCCTCTTGGTCCAAGTATAGGTTTCGTATTAGCACAATTAAATGTTCTGGGATTCCCATTCTTCTCAGAGTCAGCCACAGTTTGTTATGATCCACACAGTCAAATGCCTTTGCATAATCAATGAAACACAGATAGACATTCTTCTGGTATTCCCTGTAGAAAATGTGGCTGCCTGCTACCTGAAACCAGGCAGAGCATGGATCACTGACCACTACTTTAAAACTATACCTTAGAGGAAATGTCATCTGCTCTTTACATCTCATTCATCTGAACATTCAATAATGGCAGCCAGATTTTATTATTTTATAAGCCTGATAACCTTTTTTAAAAAAAAAAAAAACCAGCAAAATAGTTAAGAGCTACCTAGATGTTTTAGCCAGGTCAAAATTATTGGTGGATTTTTCTATTCTGCTCAAAGCTTTTTCAACACAAATGATCCTTATTTTCCTAGAGTTATAAATGTCAAAGTTCTGGCAAAATCTGCTAATTGCTTGTGTTCATCTTTAATATCTATTCAATAATCAATTTTTTAAAAACATTATAGAAAATCAGAAGTTCCTACATAAAATTTTCCTGTCTTGCATCAGTTAAAATGAAGAGCTAAAAATCAATCATATATCCATTATGCATTGTCCCAAGAAAAAACATTTAGAACAAGGCCTGGAGTGGACAAGGACATTAAGTGTGGATTTATCATTGACCTTTAGAAATGTATGCATGTAATTTTACATCTGAGAGAAACCACATGATAATCCAAATAAGTGGATCAGGTAATACTTCTGGCAGACTGCACAAAGTGTTTGAAATGAAGAAAAATACTGAACTTCACAAAAATTCTCATTTCCTTAAGAAATCCATTTATCCTCCTATTCCCAAAACATCATACATGTGACAGTGGTGATTAACAGTGGTTGACTGAAAAGTAAAAAAATTACTGTTTTCCTGATTTCCCCTGGCTTCTTAAATCTCTCTTCCGCATTATTGCTAGAGCTGTATTTTTTTAAATAAAAGCCTGATGACACCTTTCCTCTATCCTCCACACTAAATAATGTCTATTTTCCAATACTTTAACAATAAGGATTAAAATCCTGTAAGACTCTGCATCAATGGCCGCACTCCTCTGTGGGCTCCACACTCACACATGTTCTCCTATTTCCTGGAATGTGTGACATCATCTCTTGTCATCAAGTAACTGGTACCCACCAGTTCTCTGCCTGCAGCTGGTTGATGTCTTCCCTCCTTTCAGATTCAGGTTAATCATCACTTCTCAAGAATATTTTCCCTGACATCCTTTTAAGTTATCACAATGTCATGTACTTCTATTTCAACATGCACATCACCATTTTCATTTTCCATTTATTACTCTATTAATTAATGTACCTCTTCAATAGCATATGAGGTCCACAAGGGGGACATGCACTGTATATCTCTAAGTCAACATTTCCTTTTTCCCATACTTTGATGGCACAGAATAGGAGATTATCTGTTGTTCATGGAATCACTACGAGTCATGCTCAACTTGACAGCACCTAACAACAACAGCAATGTATTTTTGTTGGCACTTACAAGGAAGCCAATACATATCATTGAATAAAGGAATGGATTAATGGTTAAATCCACATGTTCTTATTAGCGAAGTCACAGAAAGCAGGAGTTTTATTAGCTAGCTCCTATGACACTTCCTGGAAGGAGAAGTGGCATCCACTTCCGTAATAGCTTGCCTCCGGAAACCCTATAAACCTGGAGACAGGATGAAAGACACCCAAGCGTCGAGGACTCTCCTTCATAGGGTTGCTATGAGTCGCTTGTGACTCGACGGCACTTAACAACAACAACATGACACTACCACATTCAGTAATATCAAACTATCTGTTAACATGAGTCAAATGTGTCTCTGGCCACATAGACTGGGCAAGTGACAAAAGCTGACCACCCCAGGCTAGGCTGGAATTGTAAGATAAGTGAGGCTAAAAGACATGACACAGAGGACTAGAACTCACACAAAGTTGGCCTTAATTTCTTAGTCATTAAATTTTATTCTTGTTATAATCTGGACAGCCAGGGAATGCACTTATTCTTTCAAAGGTGCTAGAAAATAAATAAATAAATATTTTTTTTTTAAAGTGCTAGAATTTACAAGCGCTCTTCAGTAGAAAAAAAAAGTAATAAATTATAACGAAAGGGCATTTCTAAAAAAAAAAACCCAAAAACAAACAAACAAAAAAAAACCCACCCACCAACTTCAAAAAATGGAGCTCTGAAAGGGCACTCAGCTGAGCAGAAATCCCTGTAAAAGCTGTGTCACAGTCATCCATCATCCAGGAAGGATGATGGTGTCAGATAGTCTAGTTCTGAGACTGCTGTTAGGGTCACAGGCATGGGAAATGCATGAATTGTTTCTGTTTCATTAAATAAAGAAATATACATGTATGTGTCTATATATTTATGTGCATATATGCATATGTGTATATATGTATGTGTGTGTGTATATATATGTGTATGTGTATATATGAATGTATTTATATGCATGTGTGTGTGTGTGTGTGTGTGTGTGTGTGTATTTCTCAACAATACAGGACTCTGGAACAGGAACGTTTTTGCTTTCACCTCGCACCCCTCCCTAACCTGGCCATCATCCTTAACCTCTCCATGCCCTATCTCTATAGGTAAATGAGTCTAGTGTTCTAGGCCTGACTAAATGCAGTATGGATGAAACCAAGCTTGTTAAAGAAAAATATTCTAAAAAGGCTCATGCTTTTAAGTTCTTTCAGGGTTACTAAATACGGTCAAGGGAAAAGGAGAGAACACGCTTAATGTCTCCTTAGCAATCCTCTTTATACTTTAATATGAAAGTAACTAAAACTGTATTAGGCAATTTGTATTACGTTGAGAAAAGCAATTAAAACCGGAAGCAGACATTATTTAAATTTTTTGTTTGCCTACCTGCAGATTTCTTCCCCCTAAATTTTCTCTAACAAACATACCTTCGTTTGCTCTAGGATTAGTTTAGAAAAAGGGTGACAGCCAGCAGGGTGAATACTGGCTGGAGCAGGGCTGGGCTTCATGTATGCTTCCTCTAAATAAAAATCATCTGTCCCCAGCCACTAACACCTGACTGGTGTTGAGAGAGGCATCCAATCTCAATTAATTATTCAACAGTCACTTGATAAACATATAACTGAAAATTGGAAGCAACATGGAGCCCCGTCCCCTGGGAGGACTGATTTTGCCTTCACCCCTCCATCTCTCATTTCTGTGATAATCAAAAAAGGATCCATCCTTTTGTTTGCCTTTCAAGACTAGTGGTGATCTTTCCACTCCATTTTCAGCTCAAATTTTCAAAATGAATCAGAGCCCCAGAACAATTCTGTGGTATCTGCTTTACTAGGTTGAATTATTCTGTGCATCAGGTATTACCGTTCAATTATGCATCTGAGTAATTCTGAATTCATCTTAGAGCAAGAGCTTCCCATTTGCCAAAACAAAATGTATTTCTGAGACGTCTAAGACTGCATCTCTTTAACACATTACTTTTCCCCCTGATTTTCCTTCTCAGTACTCCTCCTGATTATGCATGATCCCTGGATCCCTACATTAAAAATGCATAGAAAAATTAAACATTTCATTTAAAACACCCTCCCACACAGTACAAGCTGTCATTGTATCATATTTGTTTCCTAATTTAAGGACGGAAGTCATATCTCATGTGTCCTTCTTTAAAATGTCTTCTCCATCTTTTAAAGTGGCATTGGAAAACTTAGAGGAATTGTCACAAAATTGCCTTTTCTTTTCCCTTAAATTTCCTTCTATTATATCAGTGCAAACGTATGTAAACTGTAAATTGTATTCTAGCAAATCATCCTACCTACTTAGTTTATTCATGATTTGCAATTAAGTTGGATTTGGTAGAGAAAAAACAAATGTTCTGTTTTTGTCATTGCAAAATCTAACTATTCAGCCTGCTCTCAAACCCATGGAAATTTACTGGCAAAACTGAAGAATCGTCCAGGCCAAGGGGTAGACAGTCTTCTAGAAATATATAAGACAAAAGAAAATAAAAACAAACACCCAACTCTTAAGCACAATGAAACCCTTCAGTCTTTCCCTAAAGTCATGAAGGGTACAGATTTCTCCCACACACTAGCCTTTTCTTACCCCAGCTAATTTCATCTGCTGTATAAACAATTAGACATTTCATCATGTCTTCACTTCTACTGAAGTCAGGTGAGAGAGAACTGCCAAGCCTAATATGATTTACACGGGCTCGTTCTCTTTAGGAAGGTCAGCAAAAAAAGAGGACATTACACAATGAAACGCAGACACATAGAGGTTCTGTCCCTACAGCTCGCAGAACCAATGGCAATAATTCACTCCCCCCCTTCCTATTTCAGTCCCAAATGCATTTATCCATGTTTTGAGTGACTCGGTTTGAGCCTGACGGTACATACTTTCCCTATCTGACATCTTTTCTCCTGTTTAGCCACTGACACATCCATGATGTGTCTTTGTCCAGAACATTCACTCTCTATTCATAGGCCTTCCGATCTGTAGTTAACAATTTTTGGGGGGGAGTAGGGGGCGCTGGTCATTGTTTTGTATAGCATCATCAGTGAAATGACTTCATTTAAAAAAATAAATAAAACTTTAGGTATGAGTTTTGTATATATATAGATTCTATATTGTTTCAAGCCCCAAGACATTATAGCTTGGTCTCCATTAAGATATTTGTCCACAGCCAAAAATAGCCTCAGGGAACTAGTGCATCTCTGCATATGCATTTCCTGCTTATTAAGCCTACAGAAGCTTCCAAATCCACCAGTGTCTTGGTCTTCTTACTATTTCTTTTCTCAAGGGAAAAAAATATGTTATTTGAGCTCAAATGTTTCTAAACATTGGATGACTCTTCTCCCAGCTTAGGAAACCACAGAAATTGCTTAATTTTATTTAATTGGCAAAGGCTGGGCCTGGCCATCACCATGAGAACCCACGTGCATCTCCAGGCCCCTCCTCCGTCTAATGAAGACACCTCACATGGGCTCCTCCTCCTCCCACGGCCAAGAGCGGGTCTTGGGGCCCTACTGGCAAGAGACAGAGCCATGCCCGTGAACCCCAACCTCAACCCACCAAGTGGGAAATCTCCACCACGGCCATGGTCAACCCTCCCTTGCACCTCGCCCTTCACCAATGCACACGCCCCTTTTTCTCAGTGCCACGGGTGTGCTGCAGTTGGTCACTGAGCTGGGCCGTGACCCCCGAACCCCAGGAACCAGCCTGGCTGGAGGGCCCCTGGAGGGGAGAAGTGGACCCATTCTACTTGTCGCCCCGAGAGAGATGGTGGGAAGACAGGGCTGAGATGGGAAGTGAGCCTGGGAGAGGGGGGGGGTCCCCTTGACACTAGGAAGAAGCCCGGAGGCAGCTCGGGGGGCGGTCAGGCGCTGCTGACCCCCGCCCCCCGGCCCTGTCCATGCACCGGCCCGGCCCCCCGCCCGGCCCTCCCTGCAGGCCGGGGCCCCGGGCGGCTCGGGCCCTTACCTTGGCTGCAGTCCTTGCCGCGGAAGCCTGTCCGCGAGCAGTCGCACACGGCCTGGTCGTCCACCACGGAGCACACGCCCCCGTTGAGGCACACGCCGCCCTCGCCCTCGTCGCCAGCCTCGCACGGGCTGCCACCGCCGCTGTGGGGCGGCTCGTCGTCCAGCTTCACCTCCCCACTGTCCACGGGCAGCGCCAGCGACGCATTGACGCGCACGTCGCGGATCCAGCCCTTGAAGGGCTCGCGCTCGCGCACGGAGGCCAGCGTGAGCTTGAGCGTGGCGGCGCGCAGCTCCGGGGGCAGCCCGCCCACGAAGAGCCCGCTGAACACGGTCATGTCGCGCCGCTTGGACTTGACCTCCACCCACTTGGCCTCGCGCTGGTCGATGAGCAGCGTGGTGTTGCGGAACTGGCGGCGCAGGCGCACGCTGTGCCAGGCGCCGTCGTTGACGGGCGTGTCGGCGAGCAGCGTGGCGGGCTCGGCGCAGAAGATGGAGAAGCTGAGCTGCAGGCGGCCGCCGCGCGTCAGGATGAGCTCGAGGAAGTCGCAGAAGCCCTCGTCGTCGAAGTAGAGCACGAGGCCGCGCGCGCTGCGCGTCTTGAGCTGGAAGCTCATCTCGCTCTCGCAGCACGCGTTCCACTTGGGGAAGCGCGTCCACTGGCCCTCGGCGCCCGGGAACTCCAGGCCGCTGCCCAGCTCGGCCCAGCAGCCCAGCAGCAGCAGCGAGAGGCACACGACCAGGCAGCCCCCGCGCTGGAGCAGCGCCGTCCCCATGCTCGGGGCTGGGGTGCGGCGGGGGGGTGCCGGGGCCGACAGGGTCACAGCGGTCCTGGACACCGTGGTGCAGAATCGGGGCTCCCGAGGGGCGGCGGGGCAGAGGGGTGCGCAGGGTGGGAGGGGAGGGCCCTCCTCGATCTGGCTCTTTTTTTCTTCTTCTTCTTCCAGCAGCCCCTCCCTCTCTCCCTGGGGTCCCTTCCCAGCTGGACGAGGTCGACCTCCGGGGTGCAGGGGCGCGGCAGCCACACAGCTTCCAGGCCCAAGTGGGGAGACACTTTGGAGGCCACGTGCTGGGAAAGGCGTCAACAGAATCCGAGAGGGAACATGCGCCCTCTGAACTGGTCTGAGGGGGCAAGTGTGAGCAGATGTTTCATTCCTCACATACCATCTTCCGGTAATTCCCCGCCACTGGCAGGAGGCAGAGAGTCAGGTAAGAAGCCAAAAGTCTTCGAAGGGAAGTGGAAGAGGCCAACAGTGAACCAGTATCCTTGGGAGCCTGCAGATGCCTCACGTGCTTTCTCCTCCAGGAGTAGGGCCCCAAACCAGAGGAGAGAAAGAATTGTTGGCCTTTTTTCCAGACAGCACTTCTTAGCCTCAGAGCAGCTTCAGGGGCCTGCTTCTTCTGATATAGGGGCTTCCAGCCTCCAGGCAGCCCAAGAAAAAATCCTGGTACATGACCTTGCAGGTGGGATTTTGCCTTTCTTTTTTCGGCCTCAGCCCCAGGGTCCACACCCAGGCACTGTGAGAATAGCTAAAGCTTTTCGATGTGGAAATCGCCACCGCTACTCAGTTCTCCTCCTCTGCAGGATCAGGCTGAGATGCCAGCATATCAATTTGTTGTATGTTGATGATGCATTTTGGCTCAATTTGGTCTTTCTTTCTTTCTTTTTTTTTAAAGACCAAGGAACCTGCAGAGAATTAAAATAAAAATTAAGTTATAAAAGTAAGTCATAGTTTCATAGAAATCAGGACTCCACCCAGGAACAAGGTATTGAGTTGATGGTGCTTAGAAGACAAAGGATTAATTTTATTAAAGGCACCTTTTTTTTCTTGACCTACAGAAAGCTCACATATCCCCAAATAGTTAAAAATTTCCATTACACTCTTATAGTTTATTATAATTATTAATCAATAACCCTCTCAAGCCATTACCTTGTACTTTTTTCAAGAAAGTTACATATTCAAAATATATGAAAAGGAGGAAGGGGGAAATCCTTTTAAGAACTACAGATGCTCTTAAGTGTTGGTTACGGGAGGAGAAAATACACCACCAATTCAAATCTCAGATTTTTCAATAGACAAAACATCCCAAACTACCAGCAGGAAGCTGTTACCATTCCTACCATTTTACTTTCTTTTCCATGACAGGACTATTGATTCTTTCATGAGTCTCTTTTAATCTTTTTTGTCCTTTTTATTAAAGGAATGGTCTGCTGCATGGGAAGATTTCTAATTGGAGTCTGAAATAAATTTGGCAGTATTAATTTCACAATTGGCCTATTAGTTCTTCTATAGGTGGGTAAAGAATACCATATTTTACCTAGCCGTGCAGTCATCTTAAGTCCTTCTCAGGTCTTTATCTGGCTGTCAGCCCTTAAAATTTGTGTGGCCAGAACAGCTGTTGGCATGCATGTCACCTCAGCTGCCATGGTTTCGAGATGCTAGAATTCAAAGATCATGCCTTTGAATCACTCACTACATTGTTAAATCACCTCTCTTGAATCTCTAATCTGCCAGATACTTAAAATGGCACAGAAATCATGAAAAGTGAATTATTTCTATGTCAATTTTTTTTTACTTAAACATATTCTCATCTTTGTTGGGGGGGAATCATAAATGTATCATCTGGTCTAATAAAAAGAACACATGTGTCTCTATTCTCCACTGTCTCCCCCTGCCCCAGAATATGCATACACACATACTCCCACACAACATATACACACGCACACACTTTATTGCCTGAACATGAAGCTCACTGTCCAATTAACACTTTTTTCCCCCTGCAAGCTGAAACCAGCAGTAATTTATGGCACCGCATTGTGCTGCTGATTCTCCATGGAGGCAGCTGAGAGCATCTCTCTTCAGTACAGAGCAATCCCTACAGGTGTCAGCTGAGAGCCACCAGGGTAGGGGATCCCACTTCAAGTTCCTCCCTAGATGATATTGATGACTGGCTCTCCCTCCCTCCCTCCATCCACCTCGCTCTCTCTCTCTCTCTCTCTCTTTTTTTACAGCACACACACACACATACACACACACAGCCCAGCAGCCAAGAAAAAGAAAATTATCTCACTGTTTATTATGGCTGATCTATTCACACTATCAGCAATCACTAATCATAGACTATCTCCTCCACACCAAGTCTTAAGAAAGGTTCTCTTAGAAATCATCCTAAGATAGCATATGATTCAATACGCTCTCCTATGTAATTGAACTTGGGAATCTGCCAGTTTTCAGTCATTTGCAAAATAAATCTGGAATGCCATGATCAAGAATAGTGTTTGGTCTGTCCACAGGCTTGTGTGTTAGAACACCATTTGCTTTTTTTTTTTATATTGGAGCCGATTATTAATTAGTATTACACAGAGCCTCTTTCCACCCCTCCTATTCACCTCCATTTGTGCACACCTTGACAATTTTTTTGGTAAGGAATGCCAGAGATGAAGAGCACAGAAAAACCTAGACGACTGTACACATTTTCTTAGCACAGAGAAAGGCTGACTGGCTCTCCCAGTTCTTAGAGGAAACTCATTGTGTGAAGAGTATCTGTATTTATATGGAGAAAGAGATTTTCTCTGGGAGCCGGAATGCCCTGCCGAGTTCACAAATTAGAGGGTGAAATAAAAGGATCTGAAAAACAACCTTACTGCAGCCAGGGGGTGAAGCGCTCTAATTCAAAAGCAAACTAACAGCCTCATTCATCTTCTTCCTTTCTTTTCTAGGATCAAGTTCATTCCCAAAGCATTGAGATGATCGATAAAACATGCTCATCAGCTGCAGTTATATTTATTTTAATATGCTTATGATACCATGTACACACGTACACATCCATACCTTTCCTTTCCAATCACCCTTCCGTCTGTGGCATCATCCAGACTCTGAAATCTTTGAAGATTCTTAAGAAGTGGCTATTATCTTGCTCCTGGCTTTTTCTGCAAAGTCCCTCAATACCAATGCACGCCCAAAATTCTCCCTGGCTTTCCCGCCCAGTCTCTCAGCCCTTGCTCTAATCCCAGTGCAGTTTCTTGAAGCTGACTGCACAAATTAAGGATGGGCACAGCGTGGGCTTATGGGGACAAAAAAAAAAAAAATACAGGGATATATTTCACTGCCTTGATCCCCAGACTGCCTGTTCTCGTGTTTCTTTGCCTAATAAATTACTGCATTTCAGCCTTTTAAGTTATATTACTCCAGTTTCACCAGCTCATCTCCTTTCCATCCATCTGAAAGACTCCATGCAAAACACCCAAGATCTCCACTCCTCCACCCTCCCACCACCCATCCTTTCCTGTACAATTGTGGCAGATTCTGGCTCAGTTACAACGGGGTGTGGGGGGGAAACAGATCCTTCTCCAGCTTGCCTCACCCTATCCCCTCCCCCCCCATTCGAAATTGAGCTGCTTTACCTGCCCGGTTATTCCCTTTAGCTGGAACCAGAGACTGAAGTGTGCATCGGTGAAAAGCAAATTTCCTGAGGTCTATGTCTAAGGCGACTGCCGCTGCCTTTTCAGAGGCGTCAGGCTTGAGCGTCTATCTCCAGGAGTGCGGGAGGGGAGAACAGGCAACGGAGGGAGCCAGGAGGAGGAGGAGGAGAAGGAGGAGAGGGAAAGAGCCGAGGAGGAGGAGGCGGTGGAGGAGCCCGGGAAGGCTGGGTTACGTGACGCCGGGTGCTGTCCTTCTGAAAGGGAAGGGCGGAGCTGAGCTCTCCGCAGTACCATGGAGAGCGGCGCGCCCGGCCTCTGGCTGGGGAATGGATGGCTCTCGCCGGCGCGCACAGCCCCTCCAGGTCTCCACGCTGTGGAGTAAGGGGTTTCTTCTACCTTGGCCTCGTCCTCCAGGCTGGGCTAGTCCGGCTCTGGGGGCGGGGACCTGCAGCAAGCACTTCTAACTTGTCACCACCCTCTCTCCCCTAACCCCTTGAGAGGGAGAGAGAAAGAGAAGAGAAATCCACGTAGCGCACTGAGCATGCCCAGGCCCCTACTAGACCCACGGAAAGCAGTGTGGAGATTCCACTTCTCCGGGGTTTAGTAGTGATTGGGCGGGGGTACCTGAGAGGGAGCCGGGGAAGGGCTCAGCAGCAAGAGGGAAGGGGCCAGAGAGTCCCACATTAAGGCAAGCTTGGGCTTTGCCTGCGCACCCTGGAACCCTTGCAAACGCTTCAGAGGCTTTCCAGTAATGCGGAGACGGGCCAGACTCACAGGGACGTTTGCATTCGCCCAGATCCTATGTCCCTGCCCCACCCCTTGCTGTGGCCTTGGGCTGAGTGACCAGAGAAGACCTCACAGTCTGCCTCCAACTGGGGCGAAAAACTGGTTAAGGATACCAGGGTAACGCGCCAACTTGAACGCCTCAAGCCTGTCTGCCCAGCAGGTTCTCGGGGCCATCGCCCTTCTGCATCCCTGAGCTCCCCGTTTGCTGCCTTGGCTGCAGTCATCAGGAGCCAGAACCAAGTTCTCTACCTGTTTAACTCTTCCCTCCGTCTCCTCCTTCCTTTTGCTGCTGGTAAAACCTGGAGAAAGTGAAGACTTGTGTGAGGTGGTAACCGCACAAGCTGGGCATGCCCAGTACGGATCTGGTGGAAAAGGAGTTAACTCTCAGAGAGCTTGCAGATTAGATGGTATGGATGCCTGGCCCCTGTGGCTTTAAATTATGACTGGAGTCCTATGCACATTTCAATTCATAACCTCATTCATTATATGCCCACCTTGGGTCAGCTTTGGAGTAGACACTGCAGACTTTTATTTCAATACTAAGAACCTAAGACCCTCAGCTTCGAATACCAGAAGACTATTTTCTCTCTTTATACCATATAAAGGGAAAAATTGGTAAGGACTAGACAGACTTATAAGCACTGAAATAATATGCACTTCAAGCCAATGTTTATTTCCTGCCAAACAATCAAGAACTCATCCTACGAAAATCTTGTTTATAATTTGAGTACTTGAGGGAAAGAATAACTTGAATGGGAAAGCCACAGGTTTTAAATGTCTTATTATCCCCCAAAGATAGTATAGTTAATCAGCTAAATATGTGATAGTTTGAATCAATTGGCTTAGACTTGAATTGTATCTTTTCAATTATAAGCTGTATGACCTTGAGCAAGATACTTATTGTTACCTTAACTTAGATACTTCATCTCTTAAACAGCAATATAGTACCACCTACTTTATGAGGTCATTGTCAGTATTGGACCAACATTAATTTAAAATTGTGAGTTGGCTGAAATACCAGCTATTTTAATGAGTGACTGTTACGTCCACTGGCTACTCTGTTTACCCTACAGGAAGTATCATTTCTGAAGCTCAAGTTTCCCCACGGTCAAATGGGAGTACGGGCAACTGACAACTTCTTCCACAGCACTGTTTTGAAAATGTGATAAAGCATTAATTGTTGATATTATTTGATAAAATATAATACTGTAAAGCTGAATCTTAGGGGAAACCCAATAACTTATTGAAAGGTATATAGTCATCAAGTGAACTTGTACCAGAGAAAAGTATACACAGTTCAGGGTATTTTCCCTTTTCCCCCTTGTCCTACCAGTAAATTATTTAACTTTGTCTGACATACTTTGGACATGTTACAAGCATGTACCAATCCTTGGAGAAGGACGTCATGCTTGGGAAGGTGGAGGGACAATGCAAGAGAGGAATACCTTCTATGAGGTGGATTAATTCAGTGACTGGAATAATCGAGGTGGGTGTGTTGGAGACACTGAGATCAGCACAGGATAGAGCAGGGTTTAGGGCTGTTGTGCATAGGGTCGCTATGAGTTGTAGGTAACTCAAACGCACATAACAGCAACAACAACATATAAAGTGTATCAAGATCTTTCTGGTATAGAATTAAAATGTATTATAAAATTTTTATTTGCCTCAAACTTTAAAAAAAACAACAAAAAAACTTACAATAAATTTGGTGGGATGAAATTAAGAACATCATATATAAAGAAAGATAAAGATCTTTAAAAAGACATGAAGGGAAGAAAAGACCAAAATGGATGTCAGAAGAGAATCTGAAACTAGGGCTTAGATTCAGAGACGCTAAAGCAAAAGAGAGAAATGCTGAAATAAGAGAATGGAACAGATTTCAAAAGGTCACAAAAGAAGACAAACCAAAGTATTAAAATGAACTTTGCAAATACCTCAAGTGAAAAAATACAAAAAAGGGACAAAACAAACTAGGTATTTCCCATATTGGAAGAACTGAAAAAAAAAATAACTTGGTCCATGAGTTGCAATCCGCCCAGCAGGTTGTCAGAGGCAGTAAATCACAAGGGAGGTAAATGACCATCTTTCTCCTTCAGAGCAGCTGGTGAATTTGAACCATGTGCCTCTGGATTTGCAGTGCAGCTCCTTACCACTAGGCCACTAGACAGCAGCTAGGGATTCTTTGAGCAAAATATTAAATGATAAAGAAAGCATCAAAAAGAAAATGGAAGGAATACATACGTCACTATATCAAAATTATTTGAAATGAATTCATTTGATCAAAACCCATTGCTAGTGAGTGAAGAAGTCAAAACTGCACTGAAAGTAATGTTAGCAAAAAAAAAAAATAAATAAATAAAAAGAGAGAGAGAGAGAGACACTCCAGGAATTGACAGAATACCAATTGTGGTATTTCAACAAACAGATGCAACCCTGGGCATTCTTACTCATCTATGCTAAGAAATTTGGAAGATAATCATTTGGTTAACCAACTGGAAGAGATCCATATCCTTGCCTGTTCCCAAAAGAGGTCATTCAATAAAATATAGAAATTAGTGAATACTATTATTAACATCATACATAAATAAAATCTTGCTGAAAATTATTTTTAAGATGACTAACATGACATGTTGCCAAAAGAACTCTAAGAAGTTAGAAGTGTTAGAAGCTAGACTCAAAAGAAGTCATAGAATGAGGAATAGCACTGTTAGTATCAGATGGGTCTTGCCTCAAATGACACAACCAAGCCTGCTGAAAGTAAAGAGGACCTGAAGCACTTGTTGCCAAAGATCAAGAAATGTAGCCCTTAGGATGGATTGTGTCTCAATGTCAAAAAGACAAAGATTTGTACTGGACAAGATAGGCAACATAATGATGGATGGAGAGGAGATGAAACTGTCAACAGCTTCATCTTGCTTGCATCCACAATTAATACCCTTGGTACTAGCAGTCAGGAAAGAAGGAGACGCATCACACTGGGAAAATCTGCAGATAGGGACCTCTCCGCATTATTAAGGAGTAATATCAGTTTGAGGACTAACATGTCTGATTCAAGCCGTAGTCTTTCTGATCACTTGCTATGCATCTGAGAGCTGAACAATGAATAAGGATGACAGAAAAAGAATTGACATCTTTGAGCTGTGGTGTTGGAGAAGAGCACTGAACATCCTATGCACAGCCAAGAAAAGAAACAGGTGTGTTTTGGAGATGGTTCAACTGAAGTGCTCTTTGGAGGCAAGGATGATGAGGCTTCACTTCACATACTTCATGTTGGTAGGAGGGGATATTCCTTAAAGAGAAACATGATGCTGAGAAGGGTGGAGGGTCAGCAAAGAAGAGGAAGACCCTCAACCAGGTGGATTGACATGGTGACTGCTGCAGTGGGTTCTTAAGTGTCAGGAAGCGTAAAGATGGCACAGGATAGAACAGGTTCAGATCTTTTGTTCACAGGGCTGCCATGAGTCATATTCAACTCAATGGCAACTGACCAACTAACTTGTCTGAAAGCGGAAAATGTTGTTGTTGTTATGTGCCATTGAGTCGCTTGCGACTCATAGCAACCCTATGCACAACAGCCCTACACTCTGCTCTGTCCTGTGCCAATCGTACTGCCTCTGACACTCTCATCCTGATTATCCCAGTCACTGAATCAATCCACCTCCTAGAGGGCCTTCCCCTCCTGAGCTGTCCCTCCACCCTCCCAAGCGTGATGTCCTTCTCCAAGGACCGGTCTCTCCTCACAACATGTCCAAAGAATATTAGATGGAGCCTCAGAATCCTTGCCTCCAAGAAGCCACCCGGTTTAACCCTTTCCAGGACAAATCTGTTTGTTTTCCTAGCAGTCCATGGTATT
>NW_006399761.1:9223874-9230189 GCF_000299155.1 Elephantulus edwardii
GTCCAAGTATAGGTTTCGCATTACAACGATCAAGTGTTCTGGGATTCCCATTCTTCTCAGAGTCAGCCATAGTTTGTTATGATCTACACAGTCAAATGCTTTTGCATAGTCAATGAAACACAGAAAAAAAGTTTGCTTTTACTTTATGGACTATGAAA
The DNA here is from genome assembly GCF_000299155.1 of Elephantulus edwardii. Lineage (NCBI taxonomy): Eukaryota > Metazoa > Chordata > Mammalia > Macroscelidea > Macroscelididae > Elephantulus > Elephantulus edwardii. The sequence continues at coordinate 9,224,033 of NW_006399761.1, forward strand.
AAGCATTCAATGTTGTGCATCATAATAAGTTATAGATATTGTAAAAAAGAATGGGTATTCCAGAACACTTAATTATGCTTAGTAGAACCTCTGACCAAGAAGCAGTCCAACAAAAAGAATGAGGGGACATTGCTTAGTTTAAAATCAGGAAAGGTATGGGTGAGAGATGTAGCCTTTCTCCATAGCTATTCAATCTGTGTGCTGGGCTAATAATTTAAGAAACTAGATTATAGGAAGAATAATGTAGCATGAGAAAGGTTAGAGAAGACTGGACCAAATATATTAGGGAAATGACAGAATTTTGCTTACAGAGACTGAAAAAGTTTTAAGTATTCAATGCAAGAGATCGAAGAATACAATCTTCAGTCTAGATTACATGTGAATATCACAAAAACAAAAATACTCACAATTGGGCCAATAGAAAAGATCATGATACTGAAGTTGTCAAATACTTCATACCTTGCCTTGGTCCTTAGATTTGGTTTTAATGGTTTCTGGTCAAACATTCTTCTAAGTGGTATTACCCTGGTCTGCTCATTTGTTGTACAGAGGTAACTCGTGGTTGCTGTGACGCTGAACACTGTGACACCTATGTGTCAAATGTGATAATGGTCACCCATGGTGTACAGTGTTTGGTGGAGCTCTCCGATAAAAACAATCTTGGAAGCAGGAGTGGCATCCACTTCTGAAATAGCTTGCCTCCGGAAAGGAAACCCTATGAACTTGGAGAAATGATGAAAGTCATACAAGTGTTCAGGTCTTTCGTTCCTAGGGTCGCTATGAGTTGTCTACGACTCAATGGCACTTAACAACAACAACATCTTGGAGCTACAATCAACATCCATGGAATCAACTGTCCATAGAAGTCAAGAAATCAAAGACTTGTGGCATTGGACAAATCACTCTCAAGAATCTCTTTAAAGCACTAAAGATCAAGGTTGTCACTTTGAAGATAAGTTGCAATTATCCAAAGCATTTCAGTTGCTTCATATGCATGAGAATGAAGAACAATTAACTGTTGTTGTTATGTGCCATCGAGTCGCTTGCGACTCATAGTGACCCTATGTACAAGAGCTCTAAACACAATTCTATCCTGAGCCAACCTAGCCATCTCAAACGCACTTATTCCCACCGCTCCAGTCACAGAATCGATCCATCTCACTGAAGGTCTTCCTCTCTTTCGCCATCCCTCCACTCTGCCAAACATGTCCTTGCAACATGTCCAAAGTATGTCAGACGAAGCTTCAGAATCCTTGACTCCAAGGAGCATTCTGGCTTCACCTTCTCCAGGACAAACCTGTTTGTTCTCCTAGCAGTCCATGGTATATTCAACACTCTTCTTCAGCACCACAGCTCAAAGGCATCAATTCTTTTTCTATCAACCCCATTCACTGTCCAACTTTCTGATGCATAGCACATAAGTTCAAAGACTATAGCCCGGACCAGGTGCACCTTAGTCTCCAGCATGGCGTCGTTGCTCTTCAGTACTCTTGAGAAGTCCCTAACAGCCAACTTTCCCAATGCAATTTGTCTCTTGATTTCCTGGCTGCTGTTACCAAGCGTGTTGATTTTGGAGCCAAGCAAACTAAAACTGTTAACTATCTCAATCTCGTCCCCATCCATACTGATGCTGCCTATTAGCCCAGTGGTGAGAATCTTTGTTTTCTTGATGTTGAGCTTCAATCCATATAGGAGACTGCAGTCCTTGACCTTCTGCAGCAAGCGCTTCAGGTCCTCCTCATTTTCAGCAACCAGGTTTGTGTCATCTACATAACGCAGGTTGTTGATTACTCTTCCACCTATCCTGATGCCACATTCCTCTTTGTATAGCCCAGTGTCTCATATGATCTGTTCTGGATATGGAGATGGAATACATCCCTGATGGACCCCCTTCTTGATTTTGAACCATTTAGTGACTCCTTGCTCTGTTCTGACGACTGCCTTTTGGTACAAGCATAGGTTTCGCATTAGCACAATCAAATGTTCTGGTATTCCCATTTTTCTCAGAGTCAGTCACAGCTTATTGTGATCCACACAGTCAAAAGCCTTTGCATAGTCAATGAAGCACAGATAGACAGTCTTTCGGTATTCTCTGCTTTCTGCCAAGATCCATCTAACATTAGCTATAATATCCCCTGTACCGTGACCTCTTCTAAATCCAGCCTGCACATCTGGCAGTTCTCTGTTGACATATTGTTCCAAACGTTTTTGGATAATTTTCAGCAGAATCTTGTTTGCATATGATATCAATGATATTTGTTCGATAATTTCCGCACTCTGTTGGGTCACCTTTCTTTGGAATGGGAACAAATATGGATCTTTTCTAGTCAGTGGGCCAGCTGGCTGTTCTCCAGATTTCTTGGCACAACTTAGTGAGCACATCCAGGGAAGTGTCTGTCTGTTGAAATATGTCAATTGATATGCTGTCAACTCTTGGAGCCTTGTGATTTGCCAATTCCTTCAGAGCAATTTGAACTTCCTCCTTCATCACCTCCTTCATGAGCTCTTGCTCATATGTCATTTCATGAAATTCTTCTGTGTCAGCCAATTCCTTCTGATAGTGACTCTGTGTATTCCTTCCATCTTCTCTTGATACTTCTTGGATCATTTAACATTCTACCCAAAATACCCTTTAAGTATTGCCACCCGTGGCTTGAATTTATTTTTCAGCTCCTTCAGCTTAAGAAACGCTGAGCGAGTTTGGCCCTTTTGATTTTCTGACTCTAGCTCCTCTCACATTTCATTATAGTATCTTGCTTTGTCGTCCCTGACTGCATTTTGAAATTTTCTATTTAGTTCTTTGATTTCTTGGTTTCTTCCTTTAGTTTTGGCTTCTTGGCACTCTAATGTAATATTCAGAGTCTCACCTAACATCCATCTTGGCCTTTTCTTCTTTTTCAGCCTTTGTAATGATCTTCTGCATTCTTCATGGACTATTTTCTTGATATCCTCCCAGAGCTCATTTGGTCTATGCTCATTGGTGCTCAAGACCTCAAACCTGTTCCTGAGATGGTTTTGAAATTCGAGTGGGATAGACTTAAGGTCAAATCTTGGTTCCTGTGGACTTGACTTAATTTTCCTCACCTTCAGCTTGAACTTGCGTATGAGTAGTTGGTAGTCTGTCCCACAATAAACACCTGGCCTGGTTTTCACTGCTGATATTGAGCTTCTCCACCGAGTCTTTCCACAAATATAATCTATTTGATTTCTATGCATGCCATCAGATGAGATCCATGCGTATAGCCTGTGTTTATGTTTCTTATAAAAGGTATTTGCAATGAATAAATCGTTCAATGTGTCAAACTCTATCATTCTACCTCCAGCCTCATTTCTCTCCAGCTACTGATCCTTCCCTGTTCCCAACTTTTGCATTCCAGTCACCCATTATTATCAGTGCATCTTGATTGCATGTTTGATCAGCTTCTGACTGCAAAAGTTGGTAGAAATCTTCTATTTCCTCCTCTTTGGCTCTTGTTGTTGGTGCACATATTTGAATTATAGTGGTATTCACTGGACTTCCTTGTATGCATATGGATATTATCCTGTTACTCACCACATTGTATTTCAGGATGGATCTAGAAATGACTTTTTATTTATGAAACCAATCCCATTCTTCCTCACCTTTTCATCCCCTGCATAGTAAATCATATAATCGTCTGATTAAAAATGTCCATGCCAGGCCATCTCATTTCGCCAGTACCTCGTATGTCAATATTTATGCGTTCCATTTCTTTCTTAACAATGTCCAATTTTCCTACATTCAAGCTTCTCATGTTCCACATTCCAATCACTAGTGTCTAGTTACAGATGTTCCTTCTTCTCCGTTTCTAAGATCTCAGTCTCAATTGTCATGTCTGCTAGTCCAAGCCGATAGTCTAAGTGTGCTCTATTGTACATAGGGTTTTTGAAGGTCTGTTTTTTCAGAAGTGGATAGCCAATCCTTCTTCCTAGTCTGTCTCAGTCTTTAAATATATATAATAGCATCTAAGTGACAAGCATTCCACAGAAAAGAGCAGATGAAAGACAATTGCCCAGTTATAGCAATGACCAATAGATTCAATGTTGCTGCCCACCCACGCTTCCTTACTCCACCACCATTCCTTCTTACTTTTGCCTACACCATTCAATACCCATCTCCCATTGACCAGCTGCAGATGTGATGGCCTAAGTCTCAAGCCATCAGGATTTCTGTGATTCTGAACATAACGTGCTGCTGTGAGTCTCTTATGATGCAGCCAATATGACTTCAATTCAAAGTTGTTAAGTTAATAATGAATGAATAATGACTGAGAATAATAATAACAACTGAAGATTAAAGAATGCCTTTGAAATGTAATGTTGGTGAATAATATTGAATATACTTTGCACCGCCAAAAGAATGAGAAAGAAAAAAAAAATCTGTCTTACAGGAAGTGCCAGAGTGGCCTCTGAAGCGAGCGTGGTGAGACTTTGTCTCAGATATTTTGGGCATCTTTTCAGGGGAAGCCAGTCCTTAAAATACATCATGCTTAGAAAAGTAGAGAGTCAGCGAGAGAAGAAAAATTACCCTCAGCGAGATGGATTAATTCAGGAACTGCATCCATGGGTTTAAGCACAAAAGACTGAGCATGCCCCGGGATTGGCCAGGGTCTCAGCCTCTTGTTTGAAATGTCTCTGTGAGTCGCAGCCAACTCTCCTGTCTCCAAGAACAACATTGTACGAATCAGCGGAGTTGGCAGCCTCTTTCCCAAGAATCTAAATAAACCCTGCAATGCCCATAAGATCTTGAATGTATATTTATCAGTAAACTTTAGATTGCTTATAGAAGACTTTCAGGCACTCTGGAAAGATGAAGCCTTGCCTTTCACCTGTACTCTGACAAATCCTTTCTTTGTCATCCCTGTGTATGATCTCACGACAGCCGAGTTAATTTTACTTTCCTTTTGTGAGTGCCTATCTTTCTATGCTTCATGCTATGAAGAATAAGTTTAAAAACAAAATATCCTCAGACACACAAAATACATATAAAACCACAGTCGTCCTGGATTGTGTGTAGCAGTAATCTCATTTGTAATGAGCAAATTCAAGGTAACGATAGGTGACATAAACCAGGACTTCAAACTGTATGATCCAGTTTGAATCATTTCAAGATACGTGCATTGTTGTTATTGTTGTGTACCTTTGAGTCAGAACCAACCCATCGCTGACCCTCCAGTGGGTTTTTACAGGCAGTAAGTTGCTCAGGAGGCAATTCCCATTGCCCATCTTTCATCTACAGAGCAACTGGGGGATTTGAACTGTGTACCTTTGGGATGGTACACTACCAATCTTACCACTAAGCCACCAGAGCTTCTGGAGATCTGCAAGAATCACCTGTTAAAATTTACATTCTGGTTCCATGTATCTGAGATGGAAAAGCAAATTCTCAGTTGAGGTTGAAACTGAAGGAACCAGTTCAAAGCCCTGATGGGGAGGGCGTTTTTCTCTCAGTAATCACGCAAATGGACAGCATTAGCATGCACTTAGAACACCAAAGTCATCACAATATAACTTAGTGTTCAAAGCTCTTATTTTAAATTGTGACTTCTTCTGCTGTTTTTATGTATATTATTTCCATTCTCTAGGATCTCATTTGTTTATCAAAGGGGCTAAGGGTCCCTCACTTTTTGGGATTTGCTGAGAACAAGGACAATGACTGATGTTTATGTCTACTCTACGCCAAGCAGAACTCTAAATGCTTTGCTTACATTAGCTAATTTCTCACTGATAGCAACCCTTTTTACCGATGAGAACAGTGAAGCAAACATTAATTAAGACTGTCAAGGTCACATAACCAGCTGTGAGGAAAGATACAATTCAAGACTCTGATCTTAACCATCTTCATCAAATGATCAGACACAGCTGATATGGTATTTGGCACACTGGACTTGCTAAATAAATGTAAAGTCTACTTTCCTATTATATGACTTTGCTTAAGATGGTTCTAGGAAATGGAACTGTCCCCTTTGGAATGCTGAATGATCATCGTTGTTAGATGCTGTTGAGTTGATTTTTACTCATAAGGATTCATGAGGCAGAGAGCTACCTCATACAGCTTTCTAGGCTGCAGATTTGGTGGCTTTTTTGGTTTTGTGTTTGTGTTTTTAATATGTGATGTGGCTCCAATCTTGTTTGTTAA
>NW_006399761.1:9230839-9257667 GCF_000299155.1 Elephantulus edwardii
ACAACAGTGGCACCATACAGTATTTGTCGTTTTGTGACTGAGATACTTCACTCAGCATAATGTCCTCCAGGGTCACCCATTTTGAATAATATTGCATGAGATCCTTGTTTCTCAATGCAGCATAGAATTCCATTGTGTGAATATACCACAGCTTCTCTCTATATATTCATTTATTGATGGACACTTAGGTTGTTTCCAACTCCTTGCTATTGTGAACAAAGCTGCAATATACATGGGTGTGCATATATCTGCTTGGATGTCAGTTATGGTCTCTTTGGGGTATATTCCCAGTAGTGGAATTGCTGGGTCAAATGGTATCTCAATTTGCAACTTTTTGAGAAAGTGTCACACCAGTTTCCACTCCCACCAACAGTGAATAAGGGTTCCAGTTTCTCCACAACCTCCCCAGCATTTGTTGCTTGCTGTTCTGTTAAATTTTGCAATTCTGACTGGGGTGAGATGATATCTCATAGTTGTTTTGATTTGCATCTCTTTTAGAGCTAGGGATTTGGAACATTTCTTTATATCCTTGTTAGCCATCTGAATGTCTTCTTCAGTGAAGTGTCTGTTCATATCTCATGCCCATTTTTCTATTGGATTATTTACCTTTATCTTGTTGTGGTGCCAGCGGGTTTTTAAAGGCTGTAAATAGCATGGAAGGAATTTGCCCATCTTTCTCCCACATCACTAATAGAATATGAAATACAATTGTGACGTGTCTTCAACACACCTTATTTAGTGAACAAAATATAAGATGGTTCTTGTGGATCTGAATGTGGTATAAATTGACATTGAACAGACTAATCTAATATTTTTACTGTTTCTAGAAAGATGGAAACTAGGATTAAGTACACTTGAATCACCTGAGGGTATCTACCAATTTAAGGCTTTAGTCATGTGTAAAGGATGCCAATGTCTGCCCTTCGCTACCATTCAGAACAAATGAGATAACTGTGAAATCAAGGTGGCTGTTTATAATTCTGTCTGATTGGGGGAATTTCAGGCAACCAAAATACAGAAACATAAATAATATCTCGTGCTCTGAACTCGTAAACATTTGGCAACAATGACAATGGAAACGAATGATCACTAAAAACAAATATCTTTCTACAAGGTATTACATATTAATGAATGCTCTAATATGGAAACTGACTCCACACTAAAAATAAATGAAATTAAGTGATAACATTTTTTTTAAACTGAGAAATGAATGCAACAGAGAGGCTGTGTTTACTGCTGCAATCATAGTCTGTGCTTTGACATTAGGAATTCAGTGTAAACACCTACTTTCCCAATTAACATTAAGGCAAAGCAGAGCCTTCAAAATACCCACAACGTGAAAGGGAGATTTAATATCACTGAATGATGTAAGAAAAAAAAATGGAAAATTCATATTGGTGTGCCTCATCTATCCTTCCAATAAGATGGGAAATAATTAAAAGAACAATAAAATTTAGCATTAAAGGGATTTTCCGTAATATGCTGATTAAAATGAAGCTAATTTTTCAACGGAAATAAGTTCAGTATTACGAATAGATTACATGATATTCTCAATTAAATTTCAGATTAATAGTGAATTCCTCTAAGCAATTACAGTATCATTGCTACGTATTTGGACTGCTGTGGCTCCATTTGCAACTTTATTTTAATAACAAATATGATCTTTATTATTTGGTTTGTGGTTCAACATCCCTAATGTGTTTCTTTTAGATAAAACCATATGAATTTCCTAATCACAAAAGTTGAAAGTTAATGAATATATTGTTATATAAACCTTCCCTCCCAACACAACAATGAGTTTTAAGATGCAAGGAAATACAATCATGACTATGGATTTGGATTTAGCGATAGTTATATCCTGAGATTTACATATAAATAAAACCCCACATCATAGCCCAGAGAACTTACTGTTACTTTCAGGAGAAAGAAGAACATTTAGTGATGCTAGATACCCTTGTACTGCTTGAAGCATTTTGAGCGTAGTAAAATTAGGCTACTTTCACCTGAGTACATAATTTTTCAGTAATCAGAAGACAGAATGTGATTCAAAAATGCCTACAAATCATTAAAGCAATGATAATTATTAAAGTATCATGCTAAAGTAGGGAAAGCATAGGGGTAAATACTTGAGAAAAGTGGTGAAGTTCTAAAGAGTGCACCTGCTAGAGAGGTTTCAATACGGCACCCCTGCAAGGAGTTTGAAAGGCAGTGTGTTTAAATTTAGGGTCGCACTGACACCTGGGGGTCTATTCTCAGTCTTCTTTGCCCCAAGATGACAAAAAAAAAAAAAAAAGGAAAAGCCCAAAACCAAAAAACACCTGGTAAGTTAAGTAATATTAAAATGTAAAACTTGTTGTAGAGCAAATGTAGATTCATGGTGACTCCACCTATGAGTAGAAGTTATGGTCCATCTTGTTGGCAGTGTCTGATTTCTTTAAAGTAAATTATGAGCCTTTCTTCCAAGGTGAACTGCTGGGATGCTGCTAGCAATGCCAATAACATGAAATTGGCTTTTTTTTTTACTGTCAATTGGAAATAGACCCATAGCAGACCTTCGAGCAGGTTGTCAGAGCCAGGAAATCACAGGAAAGTTGATTGCCCATCTTTCTCCCTCAGAGCAGCTGGTGGATTTGAACCATGTGTCTCTGGGATTGCAGTGCAGCTTCCTACCACTAGGACACCAGAGCGCAGCTGCTAAGCTTAGTTTGTGAGACTCTTCATCGTCTCATTTAATGATTAGCTACCTTCACATTTCTTGGTGCTAGGTTTGTGCAGTTGGTTCCAACTTTTAACTTCTCTGTATGCACAATACAATACACATTTACCTGATCCCACACCATGCCCACATCTCTGCTGCCATTTCTGCAGTTACTGTGTCGATCTGTGAGATTCTTCCTATTTTTTTGCATCTTTGAGAAACTTCCCATTTTTCCAACCATGTTGTAGAGAAAGACTACTGAAAGAATGGTAAGGTTCAAAATGGGAGGCAGTACTTTGAAAGATATCAGAACAGAAAACCAATAAATGAAGCCTAAATAAAAGCACATACAGTACATTTAAAAAGCTACACATTGAATAATTAAATATGCTATTGCAGATCAATGATTCTGCAGAATCCCAGCAGTTCATTTTGCTCAAATGAAACAGAGATGAAATAAGGGTGGCATGGCATATTTAATTACTATTCTTTCAGTAATCTTTATCTTCTAATTTTAACATTTGTTTTTATTTTCTACTCTTGCATTTACTTAATATTTTAATTTGGGGGTGTCTTGGTGAGTGTGTCATACACACACACACACACACACACACACACACACACACACACACACATATTCTCTCTCCCTCTTGCTCTGCTTCTCTCTCTCTGGTGGCTTAGTGGTAAGGAGCTGGTTTGAATTCACCCACCAGCTGTTCTAAAAGAGGAAAAATAGGCAATCACCTCCTATGTTATTTACTGCCTGAAAACCCACTGGAAGGGCAGCGATGAGTAAATTTTGACTCAACAGTATGTATCAACATATGCATCTCTCTGTGTACAGACATAGAGAGAGAATGAAGTATTTCGGTAATAATAAAAATAGATATTGTCAATAGAGTCTCATGTTAGAGCAATAATACCTCGTGTTTTTAGCTTTTTTCTAAAATATAATCACAAGGCTATGACATGACATTTGTAGCAGATAGAAAATAACTATTTTGCTAAAATGTTTACTCTTGCAAATAAAGAGAACTTCTAATTGGAGTTAAATAAAACCTTAAATTCTATTTTCACAGTGCCCCATTGAACTGAAACTTTGTTATAATACAGGCAATTTAAATGTCTCTAAAAGAAAAGTAAATGTAAATACTTCCGATAATTTGGCATGTGATATATATCAATGAGGTATCATGAACTGGAGGAAAAAAATGAGAATAAGTTGACGGTAGGATGGGCAATCTCCTCCCCTGCAATTAACAGCCTCTGAAAACCCATTGGAAGGTCAGCTATGGGTAGGTTCCAACTCCATGGTACTAAAAACCAACATGATCAACTACAAGTTGGAGGCCCCTTTAAAAAGGACATCCACTCATCATGTCCAATAGTTTGTGATGTCACAATGTCAGATCATCTGGTTTTTCAGTTTGGAATTTTATGTAAAATTTTCCTATTTCTACCGTGCATGACTGAAAAATAATAACAAGCACCATCAACACATCTGCTGGTTGGAAGTGGCCCACTGCCAATAGTCTTCTCAGTTACGTTTTTACATAGATAAATAAACTCATGCTACTGAATTATTTTAGCTACAACTTTTTTAAAAAATGCATATATGGTCGCTATCTAATCAAACACTTTGACTAGATCAGCAGGACTGATCAAGAACAAAGGTTTAATCTTATAATCATTCCGTCCTTTTGTCTTTGTTTTTAGAGTTGCATTTTATATTAGCAAATGCATTGTATTCTGAATTACACATGGTTTCAAATTCTGGTTTTGTCATCAGCTTTGCATAGGATCCTAAGTAAATGTATCAGTTTCTCCTTGTGGCATGCTGGTTTTCGAATCATGAGATTGAACTGTGTCACTCAAAGATGTAATCAGTTAAAATGAGATAATCTTTGATTTTTGTTATCGTTGCTGCCAGGTGGTATCACATAACCTGCATCCCAGTGCTGAACCCTGCCTTTTCCTGAACCAATCTCACTGTCTCCAAAACACATGCCCCCACTTCCATAGTTACTGTGTTAATCTGTTTCATCCAGGGTCTCTCTCTCCTTCACTATCCTTCTACTCTTCCAAGTATGATGTCCTTCTCCAAGGACTGGTTCCTCCTGGCAACATGTCAAAGTATGTGAAATGGAGCTTCAAAACCTTTGCCTCCAAAGACCAGTTTGGCTTCATCCTCTTCAGGACGTATGTGTTTGTTCTCTTGGCAGGCCACGGTATGTTCAATGCTCTTATGCATACTAGATTATGACAGAATAGAAATCCAATGGTTAGTGCCCTTCTAAGAGAAGGGAGACCAAACCACTTACAAAACCAACGAAAGAAAAGACACAAATAATCCAAGTAATAGATGAAATGGGCAATGTGAAGACAAAGAGAAATATAGGTGGTACAGCTCAGTGGAAATGGAGGTAGGAATCTGAGCGTTGCTAATTTTGAGAGATGCAGCGATGACCAAGTGAAGGTTAATATTGTCATCAGCCACCAAAATTTAGAAGAGACTCATGAAAAAAAGATACATCAGAGCATCATCAAGAAAGAACCAACCCTGGACTTCAAGTCTCCGGAAGTTGATAAGTATCTATTACAGTTCTTTTAAGACACTCTCAATTTATGGTAATTTGTTACCACAGTCTGGAAATACGTTGTAGCAGAGACATAATAAAGAGTATAAGAAAATATGAATTGATGTTTATTTACATTTATAATTTGATTAGTTATGAAGTTGCCTACCACTGAAGGATTTGCAACAGTGAAAACATCAATGTATCTCACAGCATGTTAAAGAAATGCATATATTACCTTCATCATCTTTTTTCAATCATTTCCTACTCTCTCTTCTGTAAATTAGCAACTATCTTAATTCTAACACTTAAAACTAATTTTCCATCTTTTTGAAATTTAATTAGATGAAAAATTCAGTAAGAACTCTCCAGTGTATGTTCTATTTTTCTCAATAGAATGTCCATGGGATCTATCTATATGGTTGCAGGAAATCATTTTTTCACATTAAATTCTATGTTCAGTTTTATAAGCATGCCGATATTTATCTACTAATTCTATTCATTAACAGGTGGATGATTTTCAATATCGAAATATCACAAAAATATATCATAAACATTCTTGTACATTTTATTAGGGACAAATGCACACAACTCCACAAAGCTCATGCTGAACCAACAGTTTTCTTCAGTAGCTTTTGACAGATATCTCAAATTTTAATTCGAAATATCTTCAAACTACTCAATGAGAGTCTCTCACATTCTGGCGAATGAGTAATCAACCATTTTCATTTTAGCCATTACTGTTGGTTCTCTTCCTATTTCATCATGGCTTTATTACTTTTATTATCTATCTAGATGACTAATAATGTTGAGTATTTATATGGAAAATGAGTCTACTCTCTTAAAAATTGGACTATTCCTGGGGCAGGAGGAGCAGGGAGGAAAATGTGCAACAATGAAAGTATGGAAATCCAAGTTCTCTATAAATTTTCATTAAAATCGCAACTAACATAAAATTTAAAAAAAAAAGAAAGTTGGACTATTCTTTTGCCTATTTTCCCATTGAAATTCCTGCTTTTGTTTCCCTATCTTTACACGCTTTTTATGTACTTGGTCATTTATATGTATTTAGTCATTTGTATGCACTGAAATAGCTTTCTTAGTCTGTAGCTTGCTTTTCTCTCCCCCTCACAGTTTCCTTTGGTTAACAGAAATATCAACACTGATGGAATTTCATTTACTAATATTTACTTCATATTTATTGTTCTCTATATCTTGTTAAAAGACGTCATCTGTCCTTTGTACTCTTGCTGACACTTAAAAATTGAAAATTCATACTTTAGCTGTAATAGTATCCAATTAACTCAAAATCATACATAGGAAAAAAGTCTCCTTTACTCAGCAATGCCACCTATGTAAAAAATCACCGTGTGAAGACATGCTTAGATAATATCTATTTGTATATCCTTGTTGTGAAACTTACTAATTGAGTGATATAATTTAACCATACACCATTATTTATACTTGTTATGTGATGTCAAGTTGTAATCAACTCATAACTGACCCTGCAGAGGGTTTTTAGAGGCTGTAAAACACCCAGGAGGAGATCACCCATCTATCTTCTTTGGAGCAGCTGGTGGATTCAAACCATATACCTTTGAGTTGGCAGTACAACTCCTTATCCCTAGACCACCAGAGCTCCTTAATACTTGCTGTATTTTTCTTAAATGCATTTAATAGATATAGCAAATTCATTTCTAATCTTAATCTGCTAATATTCTTGATCCCATTATGTGTCTTTTCAACACCTGTTAAGAAGATCATAATTATTTTTTCTTCTTTCCTCTGTTAATGTGGTAAAATACACTGGTAGACCTTCAAAACTTAAATTTCCAGTATAGGTCTGGCTCAATCATGATAAATGACTCTTTTGTTAATTTGGCTTGAAACTATTTTCTGTAGTATTTCTGCCTCTAAACTTACAAATGTGATTGGTCTCTACCTTAAGAGCAATGTTATGGTGTTCTTTTAAAGCTAATTGACCTTATTCCCACCTTTTCTATTCCATGTAAGCATTTATGTAACATTGATACTGTTCCTTTATTAAACGCCTGTGAGAAAGTTCACAGATGAGGCTGGGAATTTACTATCACTAACAATCTTTTCCCCAAATCAATGTTTGTTTACTTTTTGTTACTTGTTTCTTTTCTTTATAATTGATTTCACGGTGGTTTTAATTGCTTTCCATGCATACGCAGCTTGTACAATGAATAAGAAAGATCAAAGAAGAATTGATGCCTTGGAATTGTGGTATTAAAGAAGAATGTGGAGCACCAAAACACCAAAAGGATGAATTAAGCTTTCTTGGAAGAAGTGCAACCTGTGTGATCCTGTGAAGAAACAAGGATGGTGAGACTTTGTCTCACACGTTTTGGATGCGTTATCAGGATGAGTTAATCTTTGTAAAAGCACATCATGCTTAGAAGGTAAAGGATCAGAGGAGGAGAGGAAGATCCTCAATTAGATGGATTAACCCAGTTATTATAGCAACGAACTCAAGTACAGAAGAGATTGTGAAGATAGCATAGGATCAGGAAAGGTAACAACAGCACATTTTTCTTTTTTATCTCCTACTGACTCTGTTTTATCTACTTTTCTAACTTGCTAAATTCTTGCTAAGAGGCATACTTAAAGCTTTTATTGGGAATCTTTCTTTTTTATCATCTTTACAGAAGATTAATCATTTCCCAAAACTTGAGCCACATGTCCCAAATTCTCATAATATAGAATTTACATTATGATGCGAGTCCATCTATTTTCATTTCCAGAGTGATTTCTTTTTTGATCCACAGATACATACGAGTAAGTGACTTTTTCAAACAGAGGTGTTTTTCATAAGATTATAAATATAGAATCATGCTCTTTAGATATAAAACCTTTGAAATTTATTGCAACTTGCACAGAACAAGAAGACAGACCCAGGATGAGATGGATTGACTCAGTGACTGGAATAATGGGATCAGGTCTGTCAGAGATGATGAGATTGGCTCGGGATAGGGCAGGTTTCAGAGATAATGTACATAGGGTCACTATGAGTTGCAGGCAACTTTGATGAAACATAACCACAACAACATGTTTAATAATATAGATGTTCTGTGTTACTTGAAAAGAATGTGTGCCCTATAGTTGTTTGGAATTAATATGTTCTATACTTTGTTGTCAATTTTTTAAACTTTCAAAACCTCTTAAAACAAAAATGGACTGGGGAAGGGGGAGGAAATTGTGCACCAATGAAAGAATCTTTTTAAAGAGAAAAAGCAAACTGGGGTGCAGGGTAGGGAGGAAAATGTGCAACAATGGCCGAATGGAAATCCAAGTTTTCTGTAAACTTTTGTTAAAATATCAAGAAAAAAAATTTAAAAAATTTCATTCCTAACTACAACTCTTAAAAACACAAAAAATGTTGTATGTGCCTGTCATTTAGTTAATGTATGCTATTGTTGCTGTAAGCAATCATCAACTATCACTCACGACAACCCTATGAACAACAGAGCAGAACATTTCCCTGTTACGCACTGTCTTCACACTCTGCACCACGCTCAGGCCCATTGTTGTAGACGTTGTGCCAATCCATCTAGTGAAGGGTATTCTTCTCTTTTGCTACATCTCTACCTTTCCTAGCATGCTGTATTTTCCCCTTCTGACCTCACGCCCAAAGTATGTGAGATGAAGTTTTACCACCCTTGTCTCAAAGGAGCACTATGGTTGTATTTCCTCCAAGACAGAGTCCAGGGGGTGTTCAACATTCTTCTTCAAGATCATAAGTCAAAGGCATCAGTTCTTTTTGGTTTTCCTTACTCATTGTCCAACTTTCAAATGCACAGGAAGCAACTGAAGATAGCTTGATTTTGATCAGGCGCACCTTAATCTTTAAACAGCCAGAACTTTAAATAGATCTTTGACAGCAGATTTTCCCAAATGCAATAAGCCTTTTAATTTCCTAACTGCTCTTAGCTTGAGTACTGATCGTGGATTCAAGTGAAATTGACTCATTGACAACTTCAACCTTTTCTCCATCTGTCATGATGTTGCCTTTATGTATTTGTATTGTTTATTAAATACACTTAGAATTTTACTTATTTTAAGGATTAATAATTGAATTATTATGCTACCTCTTTATTATCTTGCCATAAAGTATGTTTTAACAGGTATTAGTATAAAAATAAAAACTCAAATTCATCACCATCTAGCGGGAACCGAATCATAGCTGACCCTCCAAAGGGTTTTCAGAAGGCGGTAAATCACATGGAAGGAGATTTTCCATCTTTCTCTCTCAGAACCACTGATGGATTCCAATTGTCAGAGAGGTCTTCCTTTAGCAACTCCCTATGGACCACACCACCAGAACTCCCCGATATTTTCTTATCTTTTGCCTTTTTTTTTTACTAATTTTTTTCTTTTTCTTTCTTTATTTTTTTATTTCAATGAACATCTACAGAGATTTTGGAATTCCATTCATTCATTGTTGCACTTTTCTCCCTGCCCCTCTCCTTCACTCCTCTCCTTGAAAAGCAAAAGAAAAACTCCTTCATTGTAATTCACATGCATTGCGTTTCATTCTGTATTTTTGTATGTAAAGTAGTTCTCTTAAAAACTTCCTGTAGTTGATTTTTAAAATACAGTATGAGAATGGAAACCCAAAATCTCTGTAAATGTTTATGAAAATTAATAAAATATAGAAAAAAAATACAGTATGACAACCTTTGTCTTTAACTTGGAGTTCTTTGTCTGTTTATATCTAATGTGATTACTGACACTGTGATTAATTTTTAAATACTTGAGCTTAAATTTATTATTCCCGTTTACTTCTTAATTGTCCTACCTTTCTATATTCCTTTTTCTTCTTCTTTTGGTTCTATTTTAGATTATAACATTACTTCTAAATACTTTCTACCTTGCCACTTTTTACAGGCTCAGAAAACCCACTGGAGGGTCAGGTATGAATCTGTTCTGACTCCATCGTACATGACAACAGCAGCTGCACTTTTTTTTTCTTTTTCTTTTAGGGTTTCCAATCATTCATTATTGCACTTTTCTCCCTGCCCACTCCCTCCCCCCACCCCAATTCACTCTTCTCCTTGAAAAGTAAAAGAAAAATTCTTTCATTGCTATGCAATCCCTCCCCCCAAGTCCACTCCACTATGCAGCCTTCATTCTGGACTCCTGTCATGACAATAATACCCAATCATATATCCCTTTTAAACAGTTCTCTCCCTTGTCTGTTTCAATGCAGTGTAACAAATTGCTAAGATTGCTTCTTGCCCACTTGATTTATCAGCTGTTATTATGTATAGCTGAGTCAGAACTGACTCTTAGCTGACCCTCCAGTGGCTTTTCAAAGACAGTAACTCACACCAGTGGAGATGGTTCATCTTTCTCCAGTGGAGCAGTTGGTGGATTTGAACCACATGCCTTTGTGTTACCAGCACAAGCCCTTACCACAAAGCCACCAAAACTCCCTCTGATTGATCATAATCAGAGATAAATTACCAGGACAATCATGGAGCACTCCTTTTACTTACTTCCACTTACCTGTTATCTTTTCTGCCTCAGTTGCTTTCTGATGCTCAAACTATTTTCCCAATTTTTTTCCCTATTTGTTCTGAGTAAAAGAGTTAGCAGAGGTAAACCAGTTCATCATCTCGAATCAACCTCAAAGAGTGTCCACTGTCTGCCTTATTAAGTTAGTTAAGGGGCTGGTTGACTGCACTTTTGGAAAGACATCTAGATTTCTATCCAAGATTCAATCCGCAGGTCTTTATCATCAACTATATATGGAAAGTAGAATATTTTTTCTCATGGAATAATTAACTTTGCATTTGTTTTCTTCTAAACACCAAATTAATCCCATGTATGAAGTTATGGTTTCCACTATGTTTATAAATATTTAATTATCTTTAAAATATATATAATTTTAAAATAAGACTTCATGTCCAACATGTAAATTAATGTATAGACTGCTAAGAAAACAAACAGTTTTGTCCTGTAGAGTGTTAAACCAGGCTGCTCCTTAGAGGCAAGGATTCTTCATCTGACGTTCTTTGGACATGTTGCAAGGAAGGACCAGTCCTTGGAGAGCAACATCATGCTTGGGAGGGTGGAGGGACAGTGCAGGAGAGGAAGGCCCTCTATGAGGTGGACTGATTTAATGACTGGGGTAATCGGGGTGGATGTGTCAGAGAAGGTGCAATTGGCACAGGACAGAGCAGGGTTTAGGGATGTTGTACATATAGGGTCACTATGAGTCACGAGTGATGGCACATAGCAACAACCACCTAGTGGGGGATAGAACCATTTCTACTTATATATATATATATATACAACTTAACCCCTCAAAATAGTGTATACATAATTGTTAGCACAAAAATTAGATGTGTCTAGAATATTTTCTCATCATTAGGAGTATTCTAGAATAAGCATATTATTTTAGTCATTGAGTAGTGTTGTAGTAGAAAAATCACAGGTGAGGCTTTAATAAATAGGAATCCATTTTCACACAGTTCAGGAATGAGAAGTCCCTTTCAGCTGGCCATGCTTTCTAGATTCTAAGTTCTCTTGCTCTGGGCCTTACCAGATCTACTGGGAAGGAAGCTCTGCTCTGTCATCTTGGAGCAACCCCATTATCCCCTTTAATGATCTTACCATCTTTACCCTAGCAGGTCTCAGTCACCCTTACCCTTGGGAATGGCAGCATGGCTCTGTCAGCTTTACCTTTCCAACCTCTGGTCACACATCAAAGGCAAAGCCATGCTCTGAGATGATGAAGATCTACCTCTTTGTATCAGGAGGCGAGGGCTTCACTGTTTGAAGCCAAATCAACTCCACTTCCCAGTTCTACTAACCTGCAAACTTCCTATGATGAGTCCTATTTAGGTTACAACTTTGATCTGATCTAAGGAGAATTTCCCTGGGGTGTGGCTTGTATCACTTTTTATATTACAGGAGGAAAATGGACAGAGAAGAAATAAGATACTGGGGACAGCAGTACTGTCAAGAAAAAAGTCTGAGGAGTTGACTAAGGGGTTTTGGATGCAGGTCCCTGAGTAATGAAATTCCTAGATATAAGATTGGTACCCAGACATGTGGAAGTCTCATGCATATCCAGTCTACAGATGCTGAAGAAAGAGAAAAAAAATTTTCCTCCAGACCTAATCCAGAAATCCTTCACCTACCGCTTACAACCTGAATCAGGACGCTATACTCCTAAATGTCCAGAGAATAAAATTCTACAAAGTCATTCAGTCGTGGTATCTTTGTGTTTTTGGTGTTTTGTACTGTTCAGTTGGAACTAACTCATATCTGATCCTCCAGCAGGTTTTCAGATTTAGTGAATCACATGGAAGGAGACTGCCCATCTTTCTCCTGACAAGCAGCTGGTAGATTTGAACTGTGTGTACCTTTGGGTAGGTAGTATAATTACTTACCACTTAGTCATCTAAGATAGTTGGAAATTCCTTTCTTTGGGGATTTATACATGTTTTCTCATTGCCTCTTTACCTGTATGGTTTCTGCCAGGAAGTGAGAGCCTTGTCTAAGAATACTCTTTTGCTGGTAATATTTCCTTTTTCAGAAGGTGCTTTCAGGATTCTTTCTTTATCTTTAGTTTTAGAAATAATCTCTGGATTTCTGTTTACTGTTTCTGTATTGTGTTTAATTTTCCATTTATTTTGTCATTTATTCTTTTTTGTATTTCTGAATTATTTTAGAGCTTTGCCTTTGTTTTCCATTTTTCTAGTTTTGCCTTTTTCTATTTTTCTTTCATCTCTTATTAAATATCTTCCATGGTTCTAAATGTAATTATTTTGATTTTTTTTACCAAAATAATACTTCAAATGTTATTTTTTCCTCTGAAAGATTTTTATGATTTTGTATTTTTGTCACTTAGTCAAGAGAGCTTCTTTTGTTTTTTTAGTATGATTTGAAGATGTCCATAATCTCTAAGACATTGTGATGTTCCTAGATTTATTTTAGAATTGTATTTTAGTTCACATCACTCTAATCTTTTGTTTTGTTTTAACATATCTAAGCAATGGGACGAGTGGGCTACTCTTACTTCCAGTATGGCAGCTTCAAGGAACTCACCACCTGGTGCTGGTTATATTTTGTTGAAGGAGAGAGTATGAATGTGTAAAAAGAGCAAGAGCCAAGTGGAGAAGACCATATTTGACCTTTACCAACTTCTCCAAGAGGAACTGTCCCTGTCAGCAATATCAATAACACAAAACCAATCTCATGGGGTCAGACATGTATCCCATGCTCCTGCACCTCTTTATAATCATCCCAACACCGATATTACTGCTATACAGGAAGGAAAATCTATTGCAATAGCTTACAGACCACACAGAACGTATTAGGGAAGTCAAAAGGCTATAATTCAGGTTGGCAGCAAGTTAGAATCAGTCAGTCAGGACAGCTTCTGAAATGTGTTCACAGGCACCTTACAGCCTTGAGCCTTGTGGCTTCTGGTCAGTGTAACAAAGTCCTGCCAATTGTGGCCTTTCTCCAGCCCCACTCCCCCACCCTCCAGTCTTCCAACAAATTTAAGCATAGGTGTTTGGCTCTGATTCCATGGGGTAGCAGTCCCAAAGTTAGCTCTATCTCATGCCAGTTCTATGTTTCTCTGCTTTGGCCATGGTTGCTGCTGTTGTAGCTCTAGCTGGTGTAAGAATCTCTGGCCCCAACAGGCAGACACATATTACATACCTGCTTTTTCTTTGCTGGTGGAGAAATAATCAAAATCTACTGCTGAATCTATTCAGTTTAATCGAAAGACTAGCCAACCCCCTTGTGGCTAGGTTCACACCCTACACACTTACTGCTGCCCATCTACACAGCAAAGTCAAAGTCAATGGCTAGGGAACTATTTTGAACAATAAGCCTTTGATACCACAAGATGTGTGTTTCTGATTTTTGGTTTTATATGGTAGGCTATTCAAGTGTTAATCATTATCTGTTGTTGATTGATTGGTGCAGGAGTTGATGATGACACTCGCTCAATAAGTCCTGTAGCAAGTATGGTGGGTTTGGCTGGGTATGACCATAAGCTTCAGACTCTCTTGTTATAAATCACAGGTGTGGATGTCAGTATAGTCTTAGGCAAGAAAATCCAGCAGTCTTGTTCACACCCAAGTTCTATTCCTGTCTGCAAGGATTCAAAATAGTTGCAATGTGCTTAAATTTGTCTTTAGTCTTCTACATTCATTGCACTACTTTAATGATGTGATTCAAAAGACAGTGCCTTGGTCAGGAGTATTGTGATTTTCAAAGGGATATCTTCGGTTCTTAACACTTCAAAGATTTCCTTTTTTTGAAACAGATTTTCCCAATGTAATCCATTTTTTGACTGCTGCATCTGTTGGTGTTGATGGTACAGCTAAGTAAATTAAATCTTTGATAACTTCAGTCTTTTCTCTGCTTATCATAATGTTGCTTATTTGTCCAACTGTACTGACTAATATTTTCTTTTGAGTTGTAATCCATTCTAAAGGCTATTAGTCTTTGGTCTATCAGTAAGAGATTCAAGTCCTTTTACTTTCAGCAAGTAATATTTCGTCATCTGTATATTGTACGTAGATTGTTAATGAGAAATCCTCTAATACTGATGCTGCATTTCTATAGTGCAGCTTCTTGAATTATTTTATTAGCATAATCTGTGAATGAGTATGATGAAAAGATACAACCCTGATACAAATTCTTCCTGATTTTAAACCATACAGTATCTTTTTGTTCTGTTCTACCAAGTTTCTCTTAGTATGTATCTAGGTTTGCCTTGAGAACAATTAAGTATTTTGGGACTCTTATTAATTACAAAATTATAATTTATTAATTTTCATGCAATTCAGTATCTTTGCATAGTCAACAAAACTTATATCTAAACCTTTCTGGTACTCTATTTTCAGTCAATATCTATTGATACCAGCAACAATATCCATCATTTCATTCCCTTTTCTGAATCTGGCTTCTACTTCTGTGATTTTTTGTTAATGTACATGTGCAAATATTTTAAGTAATCTTCAGCAAAATTTAACTTATAGGTGATATGAATGATATTGTTTGATTATTCCTGTACTTTGTTGGTTTGCTCTCCTTAAGCATTGGCACAAACATGGGAACATTCTAGTCTGATCATTTTCCAATTTCTTAGCATAGACCAGGGAGCACTTCCTGTGTTATATCTGTTAAAACATCTCAATTATTATTCTTTCCATTCTGGATTCCTATGAGGTCAGGTATGTCCTTACATTCCTACACCGACTTTGTCTATTATGACTCCAATCATCTCTACTAGAACTTACAGTGAAATAATATTGGGAATAGAAATCTGTTGCAATGGCCACATAAAACTCACAGGCAGTGCTAATGATTATGGGATATATATGGAGAGTAATAGGTTACAACTCAAGTTGAAAACGGTCAGGATATAATTCTTAGGTCAGGACAAATGTTTAAGTTTTCTCACAAGCTTTCTGATATGAAGCTTCAGCCTCCTATCTTTAGACCAGTATGACAAAGACCTTTTAGTCATTCTAATTCAATCTACATCACCACAAATACACACACACACACACACACACACACACACACACACACGTTTACGTTAATTCAGCGTTTAATGTTTTCAGTGTATAAAACTGCTTCCATTTAAGGCTTCATCATCTTTATACTATAGATATTTTCTTCTTCTGAGGCTCAAACTGAAAAATCTCCTCATTGATATTAAGACTGTGAACATATTTTGAAGGTAAAGTTTATTCCATTATTTTGTATTTCTAAATACATTTCTATAGAAAAGTCAGATTTCCTTTTTCAATGTAAAATAATACCAATTCAGATTGTTTCTAGAGATAATCTTATTAGGATATTGATTCTGCTGCACTGGCATTTAGTTTCATCTGCTTTTGCCTTTTTTTTTTTATACTTTGTAAGTTTCTAAGCAAAGGTCAACAACATGTGGTTCTATGGTCAGTAATTTTCCGTCTTCCACAGTGAACCAGACTCTGGCTTCTTTAACTGTTCTCAAAAGGCTAACTTGGAGTTTGCATTTTAACTTTCTTATTACTATTTGGTCTGCAAATATATGCCATGTTTGAACAAACAAATTTCAAAAGAACCCTGCCATGTGTAGGTTTTAAACAAGCTGTTTTAGTCTAATGAAGACAATAGTGAAATTAAGCAATACTGAAAGAGGCAGTATGATAAAATCTGCTTCTATGAGTATGTGTCACAACAAGTACTTAGTAGACAATCAAACACTTGGCTTCGTTTTCTTCTTCTTCTTGGTCATAAGACTTCAAAAGCATTCACTTTGGAGAGATTTCCCACTTCAAAATTCAGTAGCAACAACAAATTGGACTTTTCAAGACTTAGTTATTGAGAAGCACTTCATGAACTCAGTGCTTTCACTTGATAACAAATTTGGAAATGGTTATTCTCATTTGAGCCCTTTGCCCCCGCTTCCTGAAGCCCTCTCCCCATTTAATTGTCTCGCCCCTGCTGTTGCTGTTATTGTGTAGAGTCAGAATCCACTCTTAGCTGATCCTGAGGTGGATTTTTAGAGGCTGTTTATCTCATTAGAGGAGATTGTCTGTCTTTCTCCTGTGGAGTAAGTAGCTGGTGAATTTGAACTGCACACCATTTGGGCTGCCAGTGCAACATCTTACCGACTAAGTCACCAGAATTCCCTTTTAACATGTTACTTAATTTGAAAAAATTGCTAACCAGCTCATCTATTTTTCAATCAATTCTAATTCCACTTTAATCTTAGTCTAAGAATACATGATTTCAGATTCTTGTATTACATAATAAATCTTGTAAAGTTTGGGGAACTGATAGCTTGTAGGAGACTTGTATGTATTAATATGACTTGTAGATGGTATTAATGATATTGTTTTATTATTTCTGCACTTTGTTGCTTTTACTTAAGGGCTTGTATAGGAGAGCAACAACCTATTGTGCTTTCATAGTAACCATCCTTCTTGGACAACTGACGCCAGTTGCCTTCTGCCCAATACATAGGAATAGGGCCAGAACTGGGCTTAGGCTCTTATGACAATTGCTTCAGGTGAAAAACTAAGAGAATGTCAAAAAAATCTAAGTAATTAGGATATGAATTTTTACAACACATTAAAAATTAAATGAATGCAAAAATATCCATAAGGAACACAAATAAAATTTTCTAGAAATGCAGGAGAAGGATTGCTTCCTTTTCTCTATTACCTCAGGCCCAGATATGACTTGGTTCCTTGACACTACATAGTACCATGCCTTGGCCTAGTGGTTAAGAAGCTGCACTGCAATTCCGAAAGGCATGCAGTTAGGATCCTCGAGCTGGGTCAACTATAAATTGGTTCCAACTGAGCGGCAGGCACCAACATCAACCATAACTTTCCCTCTCTAGGGAGCTCTGGTGGTGGAATAGTTCAAAGGGAACTGCACTGCTAACTTAAAAGCCTTGTATCTGTGGTAGATACAAATGCATCAGTGGTTCCGAGGCATAAAGATGAGCAATCTCCTACAGAATTAACGGCCTTGAAAAACCAGTGGAGGGCCAACTATGAGTCATTTCTAATTAGAAGCAGTATGCTTTTGAGTTTTTATTCTCTCTCCTAATTTTTGATTCCTAAGCACTCCGTTGATCTCACCTTAGTCACAGCCCTTCAGGGGAGGCTTCCCTTTGTCACAGCACAAAAGAAAAGTTTTCAGAAAATGAACTAGACAGAGAAACAAGCTGGTCTTATTTCCTTTCTGTCGCACTGGGAGTAGTGATTTGGCTACAAGTTGATGTAGTGGAACTAGAACTTAAAAATCAGAATGATAACAATATGTATGTTCTACCCTCATATCCCAGAAATTATTATCTAATATGTGTGATAGAGAATCTAGAAATCTGTACTTTGGTATAAACACCAAGATATTGGATGTTGATTGTCTTCAGAAGACATAATTCCCAATTGTGGAATTAACCATTAGTTTCAATGTTGTCCCCACCCTTGACACAAGTGTCTTGACCCACTTAATTTCCCTCCTTCACCATCCACCAGCATCCCTACCACTCCCACCCACTCCCTTCAACACCTATCTCCCGTTGTCCAGCCCTTGATCTGATAGCTTACATCTCAAGCTTTATGTGCTTCTGTGATTCCAAACCCTTCAGCTGCTGACAATTTCTTATGCTGTGGCCAGTGTCTCTTGAGTTTAGGGGTTATGTTTCCCAAGTGAGAGTGATGTGTCCTGTAGACACCTTGGCCTGCCAGGTCTCTGGGTCACATTTACCTGTGGGGTGGGGGCTGCTGAGTGCTTGCCATCTTAACATCTGTCCACGAGACTTTGTATTTCTCCGGGCAGAGGACGATGTTCTTATGGGTACATGCTGTTGTTGACTGCTCTCAGGTCGAGCACAACTCATAGCGACCCTATGAACAAAAGGCCTGAAGCCCCTTTACCACTATCGACATTTATCAAAGTTCATCGACTTTCCGGAGGCATAGCTGGAAGCTATGCCTGGTTAGATATAAAATAATCCCCAAAAGAATAAAAAGATTTGGCATTTTTATGCCTCTTTGAATTTTCATGGGGCTCTTTCACAGCTATGAGGTTTTTATGAAATTGAGCAATTTGAATATTTAAAGCTGAATCTATCTTCTATACCATACAGGACAATAATTGGTGACTATTACATTTAGTTAAAGGAAGCCTGGTGGTAGAGTGAAGTGATTAGCTGTTAACTGAAAGGTAGACAGTTCAAACTCACCTGTATCTTGCCAGAGGAAGATATAACAGTCTTTCTACAAAGATAACTCCCTGGGGAACTCTAGAAGACAGGTTTATTTTGCCCAAAAAGAATGAGAAGCAATTCAATGGTAATGTCTCCTTTCTATTTTTGTTTTTTTGTTATACTTGTTTGGTCTGGGCTATGATTACATTTACCTAGGGGAAATTGGCCATTTCAACTGCTCTTGCTATCTTAAAAATAATGTAACAAATATATCTCTCTTAAATAAATTGATGATGCCACCTAAAGACATTTGAACAGATATGAAGAAAGAATACAACCTTGATACACACCTTTCTTTTTTCTTTTCTAATTTTTTATTTAGTTAAGGGCACCGGGACCAATGATCACCAGCTGCCCAGTAAACAAAAATTACACTTCCGAAATCTCTTGATGTCGATTCCGCATGTAGAGCAATAGAGTTGCCCTACATGTGCCACTGCACGACAGAAGCCCCCCCTTTTTTTGATACACACCTTTCTTGATTTTTAAACCATGTGGTATTCCCTTACTATACTTAGACAACAGTTTTTTGGTCTATGTAAAGGTGTTCTGGAATTTCAATTCTTCTCAAAGTTAGCCACAGTTTGTTATAATTCACATAGTCAAATGCCTTTGCATTGTTAAGAAAACAGAAGCAGACATTCTTCTGTTGTTCTTGGACTTCCAGCCAAGATCTACGTGACATCAGCAATGCTAGGACTGGTGATTCATATCTTCTAAATTCAGCCTGAACCTTTGGCAGTTTTCTGTTGATGTGTTAGTGTGGCCAATTTTCAGTACTCTTCAGCAAGATTTTACTTGCATATGCTATCAGTGATTGTTGTTGTTAGGTGCCATCATGTTTGGTATGACTCACTGTGGCTCTATTAAGAATTGGCCATCGTCATCATCTCTAATACGCTTGAGCCCATTGATGCAGTCACTGTGTCAATCCATTTCATTGATGGTCTTCTCCTTTGCTCAGCTTCCACGTTTCTGAGCACAATATTCCTTTCCAAGGAATAACTTCCCCTACCCACCTGCTCAAAATATGTAGGATGAAGCGTCACCTTTCTTGTCTGTAAGGAACATTCTGGCCTCATTTCCCCCAAAATGTATCTATTTGTTCTTTTTGCAGTCCGTGGATATTCAGCGCTCTTCTGAATCACCATATCTCAAAGCATCAATTCTTCTTCCATCATTCTTATTCATAATCTAGCTTTCAGACACACAGAAAGTGATGTAAAAGTTCATAGCTTTCAAGAAGACAAAAACCAAACAAACAAAAAAACAAAAACTCAAAACACAACAACAAAAGATCTTCAACACTGGACCAATGGGCAACATCATGAAAGATGGAGACAAGATTAAAATTGTCAGTAATTTCACCTAACTTGGATCCACAATCAATACTCCTGGTACCAGCAGTGATGTATGGCACTGGGAAAATCCACTGTCAGGGATCTCTCCAAACCACTGAGAAGCAATGATGTCCGGTGGAAGACTAATATGCACCTGATTCAGGTAATGGTTTTGTTCAATCACTAACTATTAATGGTATTTGTTTGATAACTTTCACATTCCATTGGATCATCCTTCTTCAGGAATGGATACAAATGTGGATTTCTCCTAATTTTTTGGCCAGGTCTCTCAACTTTCTTGGCATTATCTGGTGAGTATGTACAGGGCTGCAATTGTTTGTTGAAACATGTCAATTGGCATTCTCTCAGTTCCTGGGGACTTATTTTTTGCCAAGTTCTTCAGTGTAGCTTGGACTTCTTTTCTTTATTACCATTGGCTCTTAAAACTACTTCCTAAAATGATTCCTTGTCAGTCAATTCTTTTGGGTATGGTGACTCATTGTAATCCTTCTATCTTCTTTGGATTCTTCTCTGATCATTCAAGACTTTGCATTGGTAGTGTTCAGTGTTGCAAATTGAAGCTTTCATTAGGTTGTTTTTTTGTTTTTTTTTAAATAGGCTTTTAAAAAATTTCATTCATTTTCCTCCCATTCATTCATTGTTGCACTTTTCTCCATGCCCCCTACCTCCCCGTTAGGTTTTCTCTTTGAAAAGCAAAAGGAACATTATTTCATTGTTACACAATCCCTCCTCTCCTGTCATGATAATAATACCTAATCATATATTCCTTTAAACAGTTCCGTTATCTTAGCTTGATGACTGCTAGTGAGTTCTTCCCTTTTTGTTTTCAGACTTCAGCTCTTTGCACATATTGCTACAATAATTTAACATTAAAATATATCTTCTTGAACTACCCTTTGAAATCTTCTCATCGTCTTCCTCACTTGGACAATCCTTACCTCTGATTTGGCCTCTTGGCAGGCTAGTGCAATTCTTAGAGTCTCTTGTGACATTCATTTTGGTCTTTTCTTCTGCCCCTGGTTTTTTGCTTTCTTCATGGATGATATTCTTGATGTCATCTTACAACTCCTCTGGTCTTCAATCATATTCATTGCTTCAAACCTATTCTTGAGATGATGATTTTCCTATTCAAGTGTGATATACTCAAGATTGTGGTTTTGGTCCCGTGGATCTGTTTTCATGTTCTTCAGCCTCAACTTGAATTTGCACAAGCACTATGAATGGTATGTACATAGTCATACACAGTCAGTACTCACCCTAGTTGTGACTGATGAAATGTTGCTCTTCCAATGATTCCCCCCCCAAATATAGTCAATCTGATACCTGTGCAGTCCATCAGGTGATGTTCATGAATATAGTTGCCCATTTGTGTTTTTATAAAAAGGGTATTTTCTTTTTTTTTTAGTCACTTGAGAAGCTGGGATTTATGAGGAAGAATGTGCCAGCAGGATTAGAGGAAGACTCATCAACAAGCTGCCTTATGCAGACTATACAACTTTGCTTGCTGAAAGTGAGAAGTATTTAAAACACTTGAAGCAAAGATCAATATGGATTGCATCTGAACAGGAAGGAAACAAAAATTCTCACCACTGGACCAATAGGCAATATCATGGCAGATGTAAAAAAGAAGGAGATGTCTACTGATTTCATCTTACTTAGAGCCACAACCAACATTGGTATCAGCAGTCTAAAATCAAAAGACATGTTGCATTGGGAAACTCTGCAGCCAGAGACCACTCCAAATGCTGAAGTGCAAAGAAGCCAGTCTAAGGACTAAAAGTCTGATCCAGCTCATGGTCTTTTCAATTACTTGTGTTGCATCTGAACATTGAATAGTGAATAAAGATAACAGAAAAGAATCTTTGCCTTTGAAGTGTGGTCCTGGAGAAGATTATGAAATATCTCATTGGGCTCCAAGAGAACAAACAAATATGTCTTGGAGATTGTGCAGCCAGGGTGCCCTTTAAAGGGAAGGATGGTGAAAGAAATTTCATCTCACATACTTTGGACATGTTGTTCAGAGAGGCCAGTCCTTGGGAAACGACATCAGGCTTGGAAAAGCGGAGAATGGGGAAGATCTTCAGCAAGATGGACGGACAGTGACTACAGCAATGGGCTCAAGTGTGTCAGAGAAGATAAGGACGACACAGCGCAGGGCAGGGCTCAGATCCACGGTTCATAGAGATGCTATGAGTTGTGACTGACTTGAAGGCATCTAACAGCAATATAGAGATTTAATTAAATTATAATTAGAAACTTTCAGCAACACTTCTTTACAGACGACTTTATTTATTTTACTCAAGAGACATAAAATGTCTGTTCCCTATCTTTGGAATAAACAGTAGCAATTGACAATCCCTGTCAAAATCTCCTAACTCACTGCAAAATGTAAATATGTTAATTCTTTCATGTCTTCTAATTTATTAAGTAAAATACTTCAGTAAGAAGAAATTTGCTATTACTAATAATTCAGTTACACTGAATTATATATCATAGGAAAAGCTAAAAAAGAAAAAAAAGCTGTTCATTTTTTTAATTTCCCTGTATTTGAAACAATGAGTGATTTCCTCCTAATATTCAGTGTTATCTCTGTATTTTTGCACGGGTGAATTTTTTCTATTTCATTCTACCACATCCCTCAACAAGATAGATGGGCACTATGACTGGAACAATAGGTTCAAGCCGATCAGAGACGGAGAAGATAGGGCAGACTAAGGCAAGGTTCAGATCTATCAATCAGGGGTCACTATGGGCAACAGTTGATTTGCTGGCATCTCACAACAATCTACTTACAATTTATTTATTTAAATATTTTAATTTTTTAAAAAATGCTGCCCTTGTTTGTCACTGCAGTTGCTGTTAGGTACCAACTAGTCAAAACTGACTCAGGGGCTGTAAATCACCTAGGAAATTACCCAATCTTCCTCCTGGAGAGCAGCTGGCAAACTCGAATGGCATGCCTTTGGGTTGGCAGCGCAATGCCTTACCACTAAGCCACTAAGTTTGTCAGCCCTGGATGGTAACGGTTTACCTGTTGGGTTCTCGATTGCTCCCTGATATCTCTGGCATTATTTGTTACTGTCCTTGACCGAAACATTGATCACCTAATAGTTTTGTTGGGCAATGATGACAATGCCCCAATACATTATTTCATGATGGATTGCAAAATTGTAATATTATACTTTTACGATTCCTTCTTCGTTTTTTCATTGAAGAGATGCATTCTCTCGCCAATCCTTAATAAGGGTTATTTTGAGGTATAATATGGATTGAGGCTCAATGTCAAAAAGACCAAGATTCTCACCACTGGACTAGTTGGCAGCATCAGGATGCATGGTGAAGAGATAAAGATTGTTCACAGCTTTAATCTGCTTGGCTCCACAGTCAACAATCTTGGCACCAGTAGCCAGGAAATTAAAAGGCCCATTGCCATGGGAAAGTCTGCTGTTAGGGACCTCTCCAAAGTTCTGAAGAGCAATAGTGTCTCTCCGGAGACTAAGGTGCGTCTGATACAGGCCATGGTCTTCGCAATCACCTGTTATGCATCAGAGAGTTGGACAATGTCCAAGGAGGATAGAAGGAGAATTGATGCCTTTGAGCTGTGGTACTGGAGAAGAGTATTGAGGGTACAAGGGACTGCTAAGAAAACAGTTGCATCCTGGAGAGGGTTAAACCGGGCTGCTCCTTGGAGGCAAGGATTCTGAGGCTTCATTTGACATAGTTGGTCATCTTGTAAGGAAGGACCGGTCCTTGGAGAAGGACATCATGCTTGGGAGGGTGGAGGGAAGGCGCAGGAGGAGAAGGCCCTCTATGAAGTGGATTGATTCAGTGACTGGGGTGATCAGCATGGGTGTGTCGGTGACAGTGTGATTGGCACAGGACAGAGCAGGGTTTAGGACTGTTGTACACAGGGTCACTATGAGTCGCAAGTGACTCTATGGCACATAACAATAACGTTTACTGGGAAGGTAGGCTAAGTATTTTAAAGATGTGTTTTTGTTAGCCTGATTTAATTATCTACATGTTGATCAAATGATCCAAGAAACTCGACTAAATGAAGAAGAATGCAGCATGAAGATTAAAGACTCATTAACAGCCTGTGATGTGCCAATGACCCAGCCTTACTGTCTGAATCGGAAGGAGTCAGAGTCCTTTCTAATAAGGATCTTGTCTCTACGTCCCTGGTCCTTCTATACTTCCTATGATGAATTAGTGAAATAAGAGACTTACTTTGATATTTCATTTTTGTTTGTGTATAAGGAAGCTTGGTGGCATAACCTGTAGTGTGTCACGCTGCTAAATGAGATGCCACGTGTCTCTGGCAGTATAAATCCATAGGCTGATCTATTCTCACTCACTCCAGCCCCTTTAAAGAGACGCTCGCAGCCCTGTGCCCACATGTCCTCTTTTCTTCTCTTTAGACAGATGACAAGACAGAAAACATGACTAACTAATTGTCAAAACTATGAACTGGTCAGTATTACCTATTTGATCTCCAGGTAAAGGTGAAGTCCATCCTCTGGAAGTAGATGAAACTACAAGGTTTCTTACAGTCCTGAAAAAGTGAGGCATGAGAAAGAGGGAAGTTTAGAGTTGGTTTATGACTTGACACTCTTAAAGCCTCAAGATTCCCTTTTGATGTTTCATTTTCAGTGGGCAAATCCAGTCTCCTGTTGTCAGTTATTAAGCTGGAAGTAAGATGATGGTACCTTTGTGACAATTCACTGCATGGAAATTCCACTGAGTTGTCCTAGATTTTAAGCAGCCTCAGTGAATGCTATGTGACACTTGTACATCTGTGATCTCATTATTACTAAGATCAACATGCTAGATGCGTTGCTGTTAAGTCATAAACGACTCACAGCGACCCTATGAACAAAAGACTTGAACACTTGTATAATTTTCATCATTTCTCATAGTTCTCCAAGTTCATAGAGTTTCCGGAGGCAAGCTATTTCAGAAGTGGATGCAAATTTTTTTAAATAAATCTATGCTAGGTATAGACTTAAAAAAATTCTGTACTTTTCATATTCTAGGATATTTCCACATTTTAGTAACTACCCTTATAATAACTGGATCTAAGATAAAAAATACCATTTTTGGGGGGGGTCAATTCTCCCCATATAAACGAGGACATATTGCATTGAGCAAGTCTGCTTCCAAGGACATCTTTAAAGTGCTAAAGGTCAAGGATGACGCACTGAAAATGAAATGTTTGATGCCTTTGAATTGTAGAATGAATAGATGAAAAATAATGAATAGGGCCTGGACTGTCAGAACAAACACATCTGTTTTGGAACACATACAGCCAGAATGCTTCTTAGAAGCAAGGATGATAAGACTTCATCTTCAATACTTTGGGCACGTTATCAAGAGGGCCCAACCTCTGGAAAAGGATATCATGTTTGGGGAAAATATAGACGGTCAATGAAAAATTAGGAAGATACTCAACAATATGGATGGGCACAGTAACTTCAACAATGAACTTAAGAATTTAGGAAATTGTAAGGATGGTTCAGGATTTTGCAAAGTTGGTTCCATTATTTGGAGTTGGAGCCAGTTTGATGTCACCTTAAGACAACAAGCTAAAATATTACGGAAGTGTGCACAGTAGAAAGAAGAGAGGAATAAAACTTTTAATAATAATTATAAAAAAAGCCTTTACTGCATTGAAACAGGTGAGGGAGAGAACTGTTTAAAAGGGATATATGATTGAGTATTATTGTCATGACAGGAGTCCAGAATGAAGGCTGCACAGTGGAGTGGACTTGGGGGGGGGGGGGGGATTGCATAACAATGAAAGAGTTTTTCTTTTACTTTTCAAGGAGAAGAGTGAATTGGGGCCTGGAGGGAGGGTGGGCAGGGATAAAACTGCAACAATGAAGGAATGGAAACCCCAAGTCCCTGTAAACTTTCATTAAAATTAATTTTACAAAAGCCATTACCTTAGATGTATTAACTATGCTAAAAGGACCTGGTTATTTACTCTGTAATTTTCACATCAGATTTGCCTTACTTTTTAATGCTGGGAAATAAGATGCCTAATATTCTCATTTAATTATTGGATTAACCCAATAAGATGGCTAATATTACCATTTAATTAGGGCAAAGTAAATACATAAGACACTGAAATTTGAAACTCACACAACGAATTTTCAATATCAGCTTCACTTTTCTTCATCAGTAAGTAGAAGGATTGTCTTCCCAGTAGTCGATAAAAGGTGAGCTGGTATCCTTACAATAGACAAGTCTCTCACATCTTAAACTGGTACATTTTAACAGCTCTGCTTGCAACTACTTCAAACTCTAAAGGAAGTATCATTCCACACTGAAATGTTTTGATTTCGTTTCTCACATTTGTACTGGTCTTAAAATTGTGTCCAGAGTTTGTTGAGTTCCAAGATTTCAGGAACAAAACG
>NW_006399761.1:9258039-9259069 GCF_000299155.1 Elephantulus edwardii
TTTGGATTTCTATCCATTCGTTGTTGCACTTTTCTCCCCCCGCACCCCGGCCACCCCCAGTTCACTCTCACTCTTCTCTTTGAAAAGTAAAAGAAAAATTCCTTCATTGGTATACAATCCCCCTGTCTCCCCCACCCCCACCCCGGGTACACTTCCACTGTGGAACCTTCATTCCTGACTCTTATGATAATCATAATACCCTATAATATATCTCTTTTTTTAAAGTCATTGTTTTTCAATATCACACAACAATCACCTGTGCTATGCCAGAGTTAATGTCGAATTCAGGACTTTTTCTAAGATTTCATTTACAGATATCACTGAGTAATAAAACAACAGCAATATCTTGTTGTTAGGTGCCATTGAGCCAGCCTAGGACTTTGACTCATAATGACCCTGTGAGCAACAGAATTGAACCTTGACCTTTGCCCTGTCCTTGCCATCCTCATGGCAACTGGTACATTGAGTGTGCCAATCTATCTCCTTGCAAATCTTCCTCTTTTTCTCTAATCTTCTGTTTTCTAGCATGATTTCTTTCCCTAACAGCTACCGCTCAGGACAACATGTCCAAATTATGCCAGACAAGGTTTCATTATCCTTGCCTCTAAGTAGCGCTCTAGTTGCATCTCCTCCCGGACAGAATTATTTGTTCTTTTGCAAGTCCATGGGATATTCAATACTCATCCCCAACACAATAATTGAAGACACCAATTCTTCTTTCATTTACCTTATTCACTGTCTAACTTTCAGATGCACAGGAGGCAACTGAGAATCACATGGTTTGGATCAGATACATCTTAATCTTTAAAGGAACATCTTTGCTCTTTAATACCTTTTTCCAGTTTATTAATTTATTTTTTAAATATGGATTGAGGCTCAATGTCAAGAAGACAAAGATTCTCACCACTGGACCAATGGGCAGCATCAGGATGGATGGTGAAGAGATTGAGATTGTAGACAGCTTTAGTTTGCTTGGCTCCATAGTCAACAGTCTTGGCACCAGCAGCCAGGAAATTAAAAGGCGCATTGC
>NW_006399761.1:9259573-9261185 GCF_000299155.1 Elephantulus edwardii
AACAACAACAACAACAACAATTTATTTACAAAGTTTGAATACATTGCTGTTCAACTCTTTAATACTTTTAAAAAGTATATGATAGCAGATTTCCCCTTTTGAAACAAACTTCTTTTTTGGCTGCTTTTACCAGAGGCATTGATTATCAATCCAAGTAAGATGAAATTGCTGACAATTTAAATCTTTTCCCCAACTATTATGATGTTATATACTGGAACAATGGTGAGAATTTTTGTTTTCTTAATCGTGAGATGTAATTCATATTGAGTGCAGTCGTCTTTGATACTTTGCACTAAGTGCTTTAAGCTTTCTTCATTTTCCGCAAACAATGATTTTGTCATCTGCATCGTTCAGGCTGTTGATGAGATGTCCACTAATACTGATGCCACATTCTTCTTGATTCTAACTTCTTAAATGATTTATTCAGCATACAGATTGAATAGGTATGGAAAAAAGGACACAATCCTAATCAAGGACATCTCTTCTGATTTTAAATCATGCAAGTATGTGTTCTTTGTTCTGAAAGGAGAACTTGGTCTAAGGATTCTTGGTCTATGTATAAGTTTTATATGAGTACAATAAAGTGTTCTGGGGCTCTCATTCTTGAATAGTAGATGTAGAAAGTAGAAATTTTCCATAGAGCTTCCAATGTTATCCATATTGTGTTATGATGTACAAATGGCTTTTCCTAGTCAATAAAACACAAGTAAACATCTTACTGGCATTTTCTGCTTTTCCTTAAGATCAATCTGACATCAGCAATGATTGACTCATTGTACACAGCTAACAAATAAGCCAGAAAACCAAATCCTTTGCCTTTAAGTCACAATGACTACGCATGGCAAAAGAGAGCTTCACGATAGGCTTTTCAGTTGGAAAACATTTCTAGGATCTGTCATATCACTCTCCTAAGGAGTGACCAGTGTGTGGGAACTACTGACCACTTAGCCACTGTACCACATGGGTACTTAACAAATAAATAAGCATTGTGTTCAAGACCCATTCTTAATAAAAACTATAACAAATCCTGCATTTCTATGGTCTGTTTATCCACCTTTTTTGTATCATTTTATATTGCTATGTGATGTGAGCTCAGATGTGATCCATAGCTGACCCTCCAATGGTTTTTCAGAGGTTGTACATTCTCCTGCAGAGTGTGGTGACTTCAAATTGTTTGTCTTCGGATTGGCCGTGCAGCTACTCCTCAGATGGCCACCAGAGCTCCCTTTTAGATTATGGGTCTTCAACCTCACTGCTATCCAGTCCGTTCTGATTTACAGTATTCCTCCATTGAGTCTTTAGCGGTCCAAATCATAATGGGAGGAAGCACTAATTTTTCTCCCTCATAGCTACTGGTGATAAATTCAAATCTCCAGAGACACTTGAACTTTTGGTTAACGACATGCTAAGGACTATACAACCAGATCTGCTTAACATGGGGTTGTTGTTGTTGTTGTTGTGTGATACTGAGTTGGAAGTGACTTAGCTGACCCTCCAGGGAATTTTCAGAGGCAGTAAATCATGTGTGAGAATGTCCATCTTTCTCCCACATAGGAGCCTGGGAGATTTTTAACTGCTTGCCTTTGGGATTGAGTAAGATGAGGAATTTTTT
>NW_006399761.1:9261450-9282152 GCF_000299155.1 Elephantulus edwardii
CCAAAGACTTCAATGCCGTAAACATATTTTAAGATGAGAAATTTTGACTGTATAGCTAAGTGTTATTTAAAGTCACTACCATAACTAACTTGTGGTTGCTGTGAAGCTCAACACTGTGACACTCACTGATGTGTCAAATGCATTAATGGTCACCCGTGGTTGACAGTGTTTGGTGGAGCTCCCCGATTAAAACAAGCTTGGAAGCAGGAGTGGCATCCAATTCCGAAATAGCTTGCCTCTGGAAACACTATGAACCTGGGGAAAGGATGAAAGTCACTCAAGTGTTGAGGGCTTTCACTCATAGGGTCACTATGAGTCACCTACGACTCAACAGCACTTAACAACAACAACAACAACAGCCACCACCATAATTAATCTCATCTTGTTAAGAAGAAAGTAACCTGCACTTAAGAGCCTCCTCATTGTGTAGGAGAAGGACTTAGTTATTTAATTCCCAAAGCAAAGAAGCCGAGTGGTGATGAGGAAGTTTCAGACCATATTTTGAGAAGCATCGCCTAAAGGCTTCCTCCAATCTCACATTTCTCCTTTCGTTATGATTTCTATGAATGTAACGTGCTTGGCAGGAAGAGTAGGTTATATTCTCCTGGGGATTAATGCTCCATGTATAGAAACTGTTAAAATTTACCCAGCACATTGATGGCAGAGAGGTTATGAAAACAGAAGGATCTATGCACAGCCATCTCAAGACCCTCGTCTTTGAAACAAAACTAATAAATGATATACAATTCATAAGAAATCATGGCCCTGCCAGTTTCTGCATTCACTAACCAAATAAAAAGAATTAACTTTATAGCTATTTTACTTAATAACCACAATGATCTTTTTGTGACAGCGTGCCCACAGAAATGATTTTTAGTGTCATTCCCACACATTTAAACATCATTAAGTGGAAAAATTGCTCAAACTAATAAGGAATCGTGCATAAATATTGGATAAAATTCTTATTTAAGATTAAGAATCTCTCTTAAAATAAAAATCTCTCTTCAACAGCTGTGTTCAAAAGAGGAGTGAGGAAAGAGAATCAACTTTATTCACTTTAAAACAAACAAAAACCCTACCCAAACTCCAAAACGTAAGATTCGTTTGAAAACAAAAATAAATACATTTAGCTCTAATAAAAGGGAAAATAAATAGTAGTCACAAGGGAGGAAGTGAAACATATTTTCCCCCCAAAATATAACTACTCAATTATAGTAACTGAAAGATAGAATGGCATTTCCACTACTTCTTCAACGATTGTCATTCTGCGTCATTCAGAAGCTCCTTACTTGAAGGAGGTGCGATTCCCTGAAGCTGGAGGTGCGTGCAGTGCCAAAAATATTTCTGTACAGAATCCGCCTACTGAATGATTCAGCAATTTGTGGGCTTTCCTGCTCACCTCGGTGACTTCAGAGGTGCTCCTGGCACAAAATAGATCCTCCCCCCAAGGCATTTTCTTTCCCTTTAAGTCATCTACTAATTTTATTTCCTTTCACGTGTGCTTGAATGGATAAAAGTAAAATATGATATACTACAGAGACGAAAAACAAATTCAGAAAATGATATTAGGTAGTATAACATTATACAGAAACAAAGATTAATCACGTAGGAAAATGGAGTTCCAGTTTATGCTTGTATATGTATCTATGTACCTAAAGGCAAAATGCAAGGTTTGCATCAATGGTGTGAATGGAGGAAAGCTTTCACCTACTGAAAGACCTTCATTTGCTGATATGGCAAGGATAAAAAAAAATTAAATAGAGGAGAAGTAGTTAAAAACATTCACTAAAAATTGAAACGTGGAATGCATAAAGTGTGAATCTGGGAAAATTGGAAGTTGTAAAAAATGAAATGGAATACATAAAGATCAATACCCTTTGCATTAGTGAGCTGAAATGGATTGGTATTGACGATTTTTAATCAGCCAGTTTCTAGTGCGCTGGGAATAACAAATTAAAAAGGAATGTTGTCACATTCACTGTCAAAAATAACATATAAAGACTTATACTAAAGTATAATGCTGTCAGTGATAGGGTAGAATCTATATACAAACATCCATATTCATAGTGGAAGGCTTGATAATATGACTATCATTCAAACATCTGCACCAATCACTAGTGTCAAAGATGAAGAAGTCAAAGATCTTTACTGACTTCTGCAGTCTGAAAATGATCACATAGGCAGTCAGGATGTAGTAATAATAACTGATGTCTGGAATGTAAAAGTTGAAAACAAAGATGGATTGGTTGGTAGAAAATACGGTCTTGGTGACAAAAACAAGACCAGAGATTGGAAAAAAAAAATTGTTACAATCAGTCAATCTTTTAATCATTACAACTCTCCTTTTTTAAGGACAGCTCTGGTGGAGTAATCCGTAAGGAGTTGCCCAGCTAACCCCAAGGCCAGGCTTTCTGGCTGTTGGACTCCCTCTCTGCAGAGAAAAAAGACAGGCCATCTCCTCTCTCCCCTGTGATTGGTTATTGTTGGTTGCCCAACTCACAGCAATCCTGTTAATAATTAATCTGAACCTCACCCAGTTTTGCACCATTCCCGCGATATTTGTCATGCTGAAATGCATGATGGTAGCCACTGGTCAATCCATCTTGCAGGTCTTCCGCTTTCTCTGACCCCTCTACCTTTCCCAAAATGATGTTGTGAGAAAAAAGTTCCACTATCCTTGCCTTAAGGAACACTCTGGTTGCACTTCTTTCCAGAGAGATTGATTTGTTCTTTTGGCAGCCCCAGGAATATTCAATACTCTGCCAGTGTGACAATTCAAAGGCATCTACTCCTCATCTGTCTTTCTTACACATTGTTCAACTTTCAGAGGTGGTTTACAATTTCTGGGTGTGATTCACGACCTTGAAAACCTGCTGAATGAGCAGCTATGAGCTAGCTCTGACTCGATGGAGATGAGTACTCTTGAATAATGTTGTTGTTACGTGTCATCAAGTGCAATTTAAAGTAACCCTATAAACAGCAGATCTGAAGCCCTTTTTATCCTGTGCTATCCTCATACTTCCTGACACACTAGAGCCCATTGTGGCAGTCACCATGTCAATACAGCTGATTGAGGATCTTTCTCTCCTTCGCCGACCGTCTACCCTTCCCAGCATCATGTCCCTCACCAAGGAATAGCCCCTCCTAGAAACATGCCTGAAGTATGTGAGGTGAAGCTTCATCATTCTTGCCTCCAAAGAGCAGCCTGGTTTCACCCTCTCTGGGATGGTCCTGTTAGTTCTCTTGGAAGTCCATGGTATGTTCATTACTCTTGTTCAGCTCCACAACTCAAAGGCATCATTGTTCAGCTCTCTAATACATAGCAAGTAATTGCAATGACAGTGGCCTGAATCAGATGTATCTTTGTTTCCAGACAGATATCATTGTTCTTTAGTACTTTGGAGATGTCCCTGACAGCAGTTTTCCCCAGAGCAATTTGATATGGGTAGTATAACTTTATAAATGAGATGATAGACCATAGGACATTAAACTATACAACTCTAACCAAGGTGCTTAACATCTACAGATTATCAAATCTTGGGAAAGTGATCTTAAATATTTATTAAAATATCAATGAGTTCATAAAACTGATAAATATTTAAAAAATATCCTGTGAATTTTCTAATTGTAGCCTAGCATATTTGTAAACTATTTACAATTCTTTTTAAATAGTAGCTGTATCATAGCAACCAAAATGTTTTCAAATACTCATACAGAACTTCAGAGAGAATCATGATTTGCAATGTAGGTAGAAATACAGAGATGGATTAATTATCTCTCTCCTTGAAGGCTAGGATTTTGAAGCTCCATCTCACATACTTTGAGCATGTGGCTAGGAGAGACCTGTCCTTGGAGAAGGACGTCATGCTTGGAAAGGTAGAGGGACAGCACAGGAGAAGTAGACCCCGGATGAGATGGATTGATACAGTCAGTGGGGCAATGGGGGTTGATGTGTCAGAATTAGTGAGACTGGCTCAGAACAGGGCAGGGTTCAGAGCTTCTGTACATAGGGTCAGTATAGGTCACAGGCGACTCGATGGCACATAACAACAATAACATATTATATTGGTTGTGTGTTTGTTTGTTTTTTTTAATTTAATCCTCTTGTTTAAAGTCAACAAGACCTCATGGAGAGCCTTAGTAATTAAAAATTGGTTATTACTATATTTTGGTGGAACATTCTTCTAAGTGGTACAGACTCATCTGTAATTTGCTGTACTGAAATAACCTGAGGTTGCTGTGATGCTGAACCTTGTGCCGTTGGGGTGTCGAATGCTGTAATGGTTGCCCATGGTGGACAGGGTTTGGCGGAGCTCCCAGTTTTAGACACCTTTGGAAGCAGGATTGGTATTTTGGGGTGGGTTTCTTTATTACATTATTTTTAAATTTTTTTACTTACAAAGTTTATAAATGCCTGTGGAAACTCTATGAACTTTGAGAAATGATGATAGTTATAGAAAGGCTTCAGGTCTTTTTGTTCATAGGGTCGCTATGAGTCATGCTCCAATCGATGGCAATCAAGATCAACTTAACCTCAGGGAGCTTATAATTCTGTAAAATCATATTTTACATCCTGAGCTATGCTTCTTTTCGAAATCAGATTGTATGCATTACTAGAAAGCAAAGGAATTGATAATAGTCAGCCTTCACAGAGGAAAGGAACGAACCATTTAGCAAGAAAAGGAAGTTGTGGACTTCATATCAACGGAGAAAAGAGAAATTGGTGAACAGTTTTTGATGGAGAGTTACATCAAAGGGGTAAGATGTGACTTTGTTCTGTAGTTTAATCTTTTAATAATGTTTGTTATATTTTAAGTATAAAAGTGATACATTACTTATATGTCATTGTTTAAGTATAAAGAAGCAAATAATAAACATTTGTATGCAATCTCACTGCATGCTGTTGCTATTCTCTTGCATTATTTCAATGATTAGATAATCATACATATATGCAAACACACACATCTTTTTAAAAAGTAAAATTGATATACACTGTATACATAGCTGGTTGTTGACTTTATTAATTTACTATTATCTCTCAGTAGCATTATTCACTTCTAAAGAAAGCTTCTAAAACAAATATATGATAGAATATTGTATAGTTCTATTCTAATTATTAGAATATAATTTTACTGTTTTATATTGCACTCTATGAATTCTCAGGTTTTCAGACTCCTACACATTCCACACAGCAGAAAATGTCTTCTATATATAAATGATTTATAGAGTATTCAGATTTCCTTATTGGTATAATAATAAAAAACAAATGAAAATAAAGAAGTCCTAAGTCATGGGCCTGCACAGAATATATTAACCTGTGAAAACCACATGAGAACTTATTATAATTCAAAAATGTATATTTTTCTAGTACAGTGATTCCCAACATGGTGTCTCTGGTCTCCTAGGGGTCCATCAAATAGTAATGACAGCCTTTGAGCTATTTTCAGTATTTCAAAAAGCTGAATAGAAATCATATATTTATCTACAACAAAGTAAAATGCCAAAATGGCAGAAATTATGCAATTCAGTATGGTAACACTGGCTCTCGTATACTAATTCCAAGAAGTGATTGGTGATTGCACCTCATTGATTAAATGAAAGATGAAAAGAAATTAATTATTACTTCAAAAATTTCTTAGGCATGGTGGACAAAATCTTATCAAATATGGAGGGTGGGCTGAAATTTTCTTTTCTTACAAAGATGGTGATGAAAAGACATACTGATTTCAAGCTATGTTTGCCCAGATTTAATTTGTTGTTAGTGTGTACTGTCGAATTTGAACCAAACCCCTATCTTACTCAGAGGAGCAGCTGATGGATCCAGGCTGTGTATTCTTCATTAAATTTAGAACTTATTACTTTTAAAAGACAGTTTTATATAAGTGATATTATCATGTGTGGGTCATGGGAAGACTGAGGAGAACTGTCGCATATTTTCCACCATATGTCACAAATCAAACTTAACTAAATGACTATTTTCAACAGTAAAATGATAACATTAATAAAACTATCCCTGCATTTTTAAATTAAACTAATGAATTAAACATACCAAAAGCAATACAGTTCACAGTACCTCAAGCTAAACGGACAATAGAGATGAAAATTAATCAACGTGGTGGATCCTTGGGGTTCTTCCTGCCTGAATTAACCTGTGTGAAATGTTTCAAAACTCACTTTCAAAGTTGCTTGATAGGTTATACAGAAAGTTAATATGGCCAATACTGAATGACAACAAATTGCACAATTTTATTTACAGTCCTTATTTTAACTTGTTCAACAATTCTGTCTTCTTAATGGGCTTATCTTAAATTTCTATGGCACTTCAGTTTATCTGTAATAAAAGTATGTGCTTGAGAAAGTATTTATAAATTAGTATTCTCATTTT
The DNA here is from genome assembly GCF_000299155.1 of Elephantulus edwardii. Classification (NCBI taxonomy): domain Eukaryota; kingdom Metazoa; phylum Chordata; class Mammalia; order Macroscelidea; family Macroscelididae; genus Elephantulus; species Elephantulus edwardii. The sequence goes on from NW_006399761.1 coordinate 9,267,836, forward strand.
ATGAATGCAGGCTCAGAAACAATAAGAGAATTGTGTAAATTGCTCAACCCACTTATTACACAGGTCAAAACTGAAACAAAGGTTTTCTGTTACATGTTCTATTATTGTCTCTTGTTCTGTGAGCACTCTCCTTTTAAAAGCAGGTTTATTTTCATTGCAACAAAATTTTCTTTTTTCTGTCTCAGGATGAAAACATCCTTATCCTCACTTTAAAAGAATGTATTATGACAAATTATTACTAGACTTAAATTTCAAGATCAATCCTAAATGAGATACAATTGATCATGTGAAAACTCTAGCTTGATAAAAAAGCTGTTGTCTGAATGGAACAAGGGAACACTATATGGTTTAAAATCAGGAGAGATGTCCCTCAGAGGTGTATCCTTTCTTCACACCTAATCAATTTGCATGTTGAACAAATCAATAGTGAAGTTTCACTCTCTGAAGAACGTGGCATCGGGATTAGAGGAAGACTTGTCAACAACCTACATCACAAAGATGACACAACCTTGTGTGCTGAGAGTGAGAAGGATGGGAAGTGTTTGTAGCAGAAGATCAAAGACTACAGTCTTATATATGGACTGCATCTCAACATCAAGAAAACAAATGTCCTTACCACTGGGTCAATGGGCAACATTATTGTAGATGGAGAAACGAAAGAAATTGTTAATGGTTCTGTCTTACTAGGATCCACAATCAACATCCTTGGTACCAGCAACCAGGAGATAAGTAGATGTACTGCTCTGGGCAAGTCTACTGTCAGGGACCTCTCCAAAATATTGAAGAGCAATAAAGTCATTTTGAAGACTTAAGTGCCTGACTCAGGCCACAGTCTTTTCCATTACTTGCTATGTCTGAGAGTCGGACAAGGAATGAAAAACACAGAAGAAAAATGGATGCTTTTGAGCTGTAGAATTGGAGAAGAGTACCGGATATCCCATGGACTGACAAAAGAACAAACAGAAATGTCTTGAAAAAAGGTACACTTGGTGTGTTCCTTGGATGACAAAGCCTCCTCTCTCATACTTTGGACATATTGCTAGGAGAGGCTATTATTTGGAAAAGGATATCCTGCTTGGAAAGGTGGAGAGTCGGAGAGGAAGTTTGCCAATGAGAAGGACTGACATGATGACTGCAGCAATGGGCTCAAGTGTCTTAGAGGAGGTAAGAATAGCACAGGACAGGACAGGGGTCAGATCTGTTGTTCACAGCATTGCTATGAATCATAATTGACTCGATGGCACCTCACAAGAACAAAAATGCATTCAATTATCCAAGTCTTCACAGTACCATATGCTCCAGAGGGTACCATATGTTCTAAATGTATCACTTGCGGTAACATATTTAATCCTCCCAGTAATCCCATGATTTAGTTTCTCTTTCTATCTTCTATTTTATAGATAGGGAAATTGAGCCCGAGAGAAATGACATCATCTGCTAAGAATGGCACAGCTAGAAGGTGCTATGTCTCATATCAAGTCCAGTTTAGCCTAAAAATGTGTGCTCTTCACCACCCTGCTGTTGGTGGTGGTTTGTCACGTGACCTACCACTCACGATAACCCGGTCCGATCCTGGGCCATCCTCATGATTCCTGATACCCTTCAGCACAATTGTTATAGTCTCTGCATCAACCCATCATGTTGAGGCTCTTCCTCTCTTTGCCTGTCTTTCCGAGTATAATGCCCCTTTCTAACAACAGATACCTTCTGATAACATGCCCCAAAAACGCCGGCTGAAGTTCCACCATCCTTGCTTCTAGCAAGCCCCTTGGTACAGCTTCTCCAAGACAGACCAGCTTGTGCTTTCAACAACCTGTATGACATGAGATATTCCTCCGTCAGCACAATTCAAAAGCATCAATTCTTCATCCGTCATCCTTATTCAACTTTAAGAAATATGTTGTTGCTGTTAAGTGCCGTTGAGTCGTAGAGGACTCATAGCAACCTTAAGAATGAAAGACCTGAACACTTGTATAACTTTTCCTCATGTTCCTATGGTTTTCTGGAGGCAAACTATCTCAGAATTGGATGCCACTCCTGCTTCCAAGCTTGTTTTAATCGAGAGCTCCACCAAACACTGTCCATCATGGGTAACAATTATCACATTTGACACATCAGTGTCACAGTGGTTTAGTATCACAGCAACCATGTGTTATCTCTGTACAGCAAATGGGCAGACCAGTGCTATACCACTTAAAAGAATGTTTGACCAAACCCATTTAAAACCAGGCCTGAGTGCCTCAGATTAAACTCACCCATCTTTGGCTTGGTAGTATAACTTTCTATGCACTAGGCCAACAGAGCTCTCTCTATGTTGTTGTTGTTGTTGTTGTTGTTAAGTGCTGTCGAGTTGTAGATGACTCATAGCAACCCTATGATTCTTAAGATGCTTAAGAACTAATTTAAGATACTATGGTTTGGATTAGGCACGTCTTAGTCTTTAAGCTTACATCACTGCTGTTTAGCTAGCTATTTTGAAGAGGACAGCACATTTTTTTCCAATGCAACACATTTTTTTTTAATCACTTAGATACTACTATTGTGGATCCAAGTAAATTAAAATAGTTCACAATTTTAATCTTTTCTCCATCTAGCATGATATTATCTATTGGTCTAGTAGTGGGGATTTTTGTTTTCTTGATGTTGAGACATCACCTGTATTGATAACTACAGTCTTTATCAGCTGGCGTTTCAAGTTCTCTTCATTTTCAGCAAAGATGTGTCATCTGTATTAATACAGTTATTAATGATGCTTCTTCCAATAAAGATGTCATATCTTCTTCACAGAGTCTAGTCTCTCAAATGATGTGATCAGCATACCTATTGACTATGTATAAAGAAAGGATGTCAACCTGATGCACACCTTTCCTGATTTTAAAACACACAGTGTTTCCTTGTTCTGCTTGTCTCTTGGTCCATGTATAAGTTTTGCATGAGCACAGATATATGTCCTGGGATATCCATGTTTCTCAGTGTTAGACATTATTTGTTGAGCAACACACAGTTAAATGCCTTTGTATAATCAATAAAACAAAAGTATAAAAATCTTTCTGGTATTCTTTACTTTTAGTCAAAATCCATCTGATGTCAAGAATGATATCCTTTGTAATATGGCCTTGTTTGAATCCAGCTTGGCTTTCTGGAAGGTCCCCATTAAAATAGTTCCAGATCTTTTTGGATAATCTTTATCAAGATTTTATTTGCATGTGATATTAATATTTTTCAATAACTTTCACATTCAGTTGGATCACCATTTTTTGGAACAGGAACAAATATAGATCTTTTCCACTCAGTTCTCCAAGTAGTTGTCTTCCAAATTTCTTGGCATGTATACATAAAATACTGTGTGTGTGTGTATCTCTATGTCTGAGATTATACCAATATACCCTTTTATGTAGTAGAATAGTCAGCCTTCATTTTGGATGAGAAGGAATTGCAAATGATGACTGGTAATCATTGATTAAAGAAAAGAAGATAACCTGGAAATAGATTATAATTTCATTTGATACTATGAACAAAAAAATATTTTCAGAAAATAAGTGGCAAGAAATTTTTAGTGATAACTCTAGTACCAGTGTGAAGAATATGCTGAAATGCCAAATAACAGGAGACAAAGAAAAATTCTTGTTTCTCTAAATAATCTAGGCAATTACTAATATTAAGGTACTAGAAGTAGAAGGCTATTGTATGTTTTGTTGAGTTGGACTTGACCTATAGCTGACCCTCCAGTAAGTTTCAGAGGCAGTTAACCACATGGGGAAAAAAATGTTCATCTTTTCCTAACATATAATTTTTTTAAATTTTAATTGTGAAAGAATGTTCATCTTTGTCCCACAGACCAGCTAGTGGATTTGGACTGTGTGCCTTTGAGTTGGCAGCACATCTTCTTACCACTGGGCCATCAGAGCTCCCTTGAGAATGAATATAACAGTTAAATTAAAGAGACGCTGCTATGTAGACTGTACAGAGTTCAGAGACTGTTTAGATGGGGGGACTGTGGAGAAAGAAGATGAAAAAATAATTCTGTTTTCTAATTTGACCACCTAGATAGATAGGTGCTAATCATTAAATGACCAAAATACATTGAAAAAGATGTAGGGGGAAAGTAATGAAGTGAATACTACAAATTTTTCTTTTAACGGAAATGAATTACAAAATCAAATGCACTGTAGCTGAATCAGTTCTAATTCATGCTGACCCTCTAACATGTTTCCAAGGCTGTCAATCTTTACAGAAATACACAATTTGTTTTTCTCTCTTGGAGGAACTGGCAGATTAAAATTATCAGAATTTTTATTAAAAGCTCCTTAACTTGGGCCCTACACCACCACCAGAGCACTTCCTTATAAAGTCCTGTTGGAAAATACCCAAGTACGTGTTTTTTGAAAGAAAATATTCATAAGAGATGTAATGAATTTAAATGAATATTTACGTGTGTCTTGTTTCTAGACAGCAATTGAAACTGTGGACACAGAAATCACCTTCCATATAAAATCTACAGAGAAATAAGAAAAATTAGGGAGAAGACTTCAAAAGACCAATTTCTGTACAAAAATGAATGGGCATTCTGATGAGGTCACAGATGTGAAAATTGGAAAATAAATGAAGAGGGAAATATTATCTGTATGTTTGCAAATAAGTTTAACTTAATGTTATAGATCAGAACCAATTCAGCTGACATTGCAGTGAGTTTTTAGAGTCTGTAAATCACATGGAAGAGTTCCCGTTTTCTTCCATAAAGCAGCTGGTGGATTTGAACTGCCAGATTTGTGTCTTTGGGCTACTTTTGGGCTAGCAGAACAACTCCCCACTAACTAGATGGCTATGTTGTTATGTACTGTTGAGTCAGAACCTACTCACAGATGACCCTTCAGCAGGTTTTCAGAGGTAGTAAATAATAAAATATGCTTGAGGGCTGTATTCTTTCTCCATATCTATTCATTTTGTATAATGAGCAAGTCATTTGAGAGTCTAGACTTCATGAAGAAGAATGTAGCATTAGGAGTGGAAGAGGACTTATTAATAACCTATATTATGCAGGTTATACAAACTTGTTTGATGAAAGCAAGGAGGACTTGAGGCACTTGCTGCAGATGATCAAAGACTACATACAGCCTTTAATATGGATTATATCTCAACATCAAGAAAACAAAAACCCTCACCACGATGTCAGTAGGTAAAACACTGATAGATGGAGAAAAGATTGAAATTGTCAACGGTTTCATCTCACTTGGATATACCATCCACACACTTGGTACCAGCAGTCAGAAGATAGGGAGACATATAACATCAGGATAGACTCCTCCAAAGACCCCAAGAACAATGATGTCAGTTTAAAGACTAAGGTATATCCGATTCAAGCTATGATCTTCCCAATCAACTCTATGCATCTGAGACCTGGACTATGAATGACATAAGTAGAATCAATGCCTTAGAGTTGTGGTGTTAGAGAAGAGTACGGAATATTCCATGTGCTGCCAAAGGAACAAACAGAAAGGTCTTGGAGAAAATGCAACCAGAGTGATCCTTAGAGGCAAGGATGCAGAAGCTTCACCTAACGTACTGTGATCATATTGTTAGGTGGGGCGACCTTGTATCATGTTTGGAAAGATGGAGAGTCCACGAAAAAGCAACACTCTCAATGAGACGGATTGAAACAGTGAGGGTGGCAATGGACTCAGGTGTGTCAGAGACGGTAAGCATGGTGCAGGACATGACGGGGTCCAGATCCGTTGTTTATAGAGTTGCTGTGAGTCATCCCCAACTAAACAGTACCCAACAACAACAAATTTCATGGAGGGAGATTGCCCATCTTTCTCCTGTTGAGTAGCTAAGTGTATTTGAACAGCCAATCTTGGGGTTAGCATCCCAGCTCTTTGCCACTGTGCTTCCATAGCTTCCTAGATGTCAATTGGTGCAAATATTGAAATAAGAAAAACACAATGCAAAAGACACAATGGGGCAAAATGATCTTCTTACTCTTTTGAGCTCCAAAAGTATCTTGTAATGACTTTGCGCTGATAAGATCATTTGAATTTGAGTATAAGAAGCAGAAATTCTATTTCTTACAAAGCATTTCTTCTATTTATTTCAAAGCATTTAGACATAACTGGAAGCAGATAACAGCACTGAGGCATCTATGTGTTTCCACAGATGAGTCAAAATGAAGCATTAACTCAGAAAAAAGCAAACTAACAGTGTGCAGTGTCAAAGAAAGAGTTGGAAGAGAGTTTATGTTGTTATTTAAGGATCACGAGTCTATTTCTTAACTAAGAAAAAGCCAGTAAAAAGGGAGATTTTACGGATTCAAATGAACGAAGGGGAAAATACTAGAAAGATTTTAGAGAATGCAATACGGAGTGAAATTAAGGCACATGGGAGGGAACAATGTGACACAAAGATCAGTATTTCTTCATATAAAACTTAAACCTTCTTTTCAGTCGAGAACTGCTGGCCCCCTGTTTTTATGCTGTCTGTTCTAGCTCATTCTTGCTTGTCTGTCTCATTACTGATAATTATAAAAATATAAAAAAAAACCCAAACACCCTAAACCTATTTTAGAAGTACGGAAGGAAATAAATGTAATGTGGCCTTTTGTATTTATTTTATTTAATCTTTCTAGATAGGCTCTTAAGGTAGAGGAACAGCAAAAGAGAGGAAAACCCCCAACCAGGTGAACTGACACAGTGACTACAGCAATGGACTCTAGTGTGTCGAGAAGTGTGAAGACAGCACAGGGTAAGACAGGGTTCAGGCCTATTGTTGACTGGGTTGCTATGAGATATACTCAGCTTAATGGCACCTAACAACAACAACAACGACAACTTAATATTATGAGCAAAATGTGTGTTCAAGTGAATCTGAGTTGATTTATCGCTTGAACGAATTTCATGTGGAAATCTATGTCATTACAAAAGATTTCTTTCTATGAATTTACTTTTTACATAAGCGAATGTCAATTTCTAGTTATTACGCATGGGACATAGTTAACTTTTCTCCCCCTTCCAATGTATTCTAGAGGTCTATGTTTAACATAGTGTTTTCTGTACCCCTAAGAGTGAAGTTTCTTCCAATAAAGAATTGTAGCAAAAAGAGACGTGTTGGATCTATATATACGTCCCAGGCAGTGAAAGAACCCAGTACTTTTTCTCCTGGGTTAGCCTAACATTGTGTCATAGCTGATATTTTAAACGAGATTCCAAGACTCGAGTTTAGTTCCTCAGCGACACTAAGTCATCCTCCCTTTTGAGCCGCTATTTGTGTGTCTGGCTTTTACATCTAGCACTTTTCTCTTTCTCACTTTCCACCCGTGAAGAGAATTTCTTAAGATGTGTTTAAGTCCAGAAATTCAAAATTATGCTTCCCCAAAGCAAGTGTGACTCAGCCAGGTTATGAATTAAGGCAATAAAGCAAATGCCTATGCTCAACTTTTATTTTTATTCATTTCAAAACACGTAATTCCCTGGAGTGGCGTCCTTAGTCAGACACCTCATAGTGATTTGCTTCAGCAAACTTCTTACCCATCTGGTAATCTCTAGAATGAAATTGGAACAGGCACAAGTGACAGAAATCCAGTTAGCATCGAATAGGCTGATTTCCTTCCTGCCTCTGGCATAGTCTTCCTTGGCTTGGAATCCCTTTACTAGGCTCCATGTTTTTATACCAAACCTTCTCGGCCTTTCAGGTCTCAATATAACTACCTTCCCTTGACTACTGATCAACCCATGTTAAATAAATTCATACTCCCCAATTCATCTCTTTCATAGTATTTTCATGATTGTTAGTTATTTTTATTTATTTGTATTTTTTCTTCTACTTTCACCACTAGAATGTTAATTCCACCCAGATAGAAGCCTACCTACTGCATTTGCATCTAAGAGCTAACACAGTATTTTGCTTTCTGTGGGCATTTGGTATGAGTGCGTCTCCTCTGGCTACCAAGGTGTGCAGTCATTATATTAATTGGGTTTTAGAGTACCTCCTCTCTGCTGTGCTGGTAGCATGCTGGTAATCCTTCCTGAGCCAGCCAAATGAGTTTTTCATTATCTTATTTAAAGAAACTTTTTTTCAGTGTTTTTTGTTTGTTTGTTTGTTTTTGTCTTTTTATTTCCTTGTAGTTCCACCTCAGCGTCTTTTATAAATGCATTTGTACTGATGCCCCCTATGTCCAATTTCCCAGGTTCCCTTAAAAAAATATTAGCATGGCTCCATACTGGCTTTATGGACTCTTCAAAGCAAGGGCCTACTTTATGTTCCCAATATCTGAAAGAAGGTCCCATTCTTTATAGAGGGCCAGATAAATGTTCAGGCCTCTCTAAATGGAACAAATCGTTCATGCTCCCAATTGCTAACCAAAAGGTTGATGGTTTAAGTCCGTGCTGAGGTGTCTTGGGAGAAAGGGCTGGCAGTCTACTTATTGGGGGGGAAAATCGCTAACTGAAAACAACTATGTATAATAAATTTAAACATGTATCCCCCTTCAAAAAATTACATAGATATAGATGTAGATGTAGATGTAGACATAAATATAGATATATAGATATAAATATGTAAAGATAGAGATAGATACACACACATCATGAGGCTATGTAATGATCCCACAGGATCCCAATAAACCTAAAAGTAAGAATAAGGGTGGGGATGCAATTTTCCTAAATGCCATAGACACACACACACACAAAAATCATGAGGCTATATAATGATCCCACAAGATTCCAATAAACCTAAAAGTAATATTAAGGGTGGGGATGCAATTTTCCTAAATGCCATCACAACCAAGAGCAGGTGTAACAAGGGTGATATGCCTGGTTAGATCTTTTGTCTTAGTGGAAATAAAACTGGAGGGTATCCAGGCAACGGAGGGGACCCTTAGAACCATCAAGAAATAGTTGCAAGGAATGGAGTGTGTCTTTGTGGAGTCCAGCCCCTAGACAATGAAACAGAACACACAGAGGTATCCGAATTAGTGCTGTGCCTAGAGATTCAGAGAGAAGGAAAGACTTTCCCACACAACTGGGAGGACAAGCATATCCCCTAGAGCTGTTTTCCTGAGCCTGAACGTTTAGCCCTCTAAACTGTAAAAGGATAAAACTCTGTTTGTTAAAGCTATCTACATGTGGGATCTCTGTGATAGCACCATTAGGTAACTAAGCTGGTATGAAACACAGTTCTACTCTGACGCACATCACACACATTACCGCAGCAACGGGCTTAGTAAATGTTTGCTAAATGAAGGGATAAACAAATGAATGAAAATTATCTATCTGAGTGCTTTATGACATTGATTGATATTTTATAAACTTCTATCCAATGATGTCTAAAGGAAACATATACGCATTTTGCCTGGCACACTCACAATAAATAATCCAATGATTTCTAATGAATGAAGACGAGATGTGCTCCAGGAGGATATCAAGAATATTATCCATGAAGAATGCAGAAGGTCATTACAATGACGGAGTAGATGACGGATGTCAGACTCTAAATAGTATTTAGAGGAAAACTCTAAATACTCAGAACTAGAGCACAGAGAAGCCAAAACAGAGGGAAGAAAGCAGGAAGTTAAGAAGCTGAACAGAAGATCTCAAAGGTTGCTCAAGAAGGCAAGGCAAAGTATTACAAAGAAATGTGCAAAGAGCTAGAGTTAGAAAATCAAAAGGGCTGAACTCGCTCGGCATTTCTTAAGCTAAAGGAACTAAAGAACAAATTCAAGCCTCAGGTTGCAATACTTAAGGGCATATGGGCAGAATATTGAATGCTCCAAGAAGCATTGAAAGGTGGGGGATGTTTATTTTATTTTACTTTTCAAAGAGAGAAGCGAACTGGGGTGGGGGGCAGGGCTGGGTGGGGAGAGAAGTGCAGCAATGAATGAATGGAAATCCAAAACCTCTTTAAATGTTCATTAAATTATTTTAAAAAAATTAAAAGTAAAAGATGGGAGGAGTATACAGAGTCACTGTACCAAAAAGAATTGACTGACACAGAAGAATCTCATGAAACAAGATCAAGAGGCAATTGCATTGAAGGAGGAAGTTCAGGCTTCTCTGAAGGAAATGGCAAAAAATAAAGCCCCCAAAATTGATAAAATATTTGTCGATATATTTAAACAGACAGATGCTGCCTTAGACATGCTCACCAGGTTATGCCAAGAAATCTGGAGGACAACTATCTGGCCAACTGATTAGAAAAGATTCACATTTATTCCCATTAAGGAAAAAAAAAAGTGACCTGACAGAGTGTGGAAATTTTTGAATAATATCACTAACATCACATGCAAGCAAAATCATACAGAAGTTGTTTTATCAAAAAATGACTGGATCTACAGAGAACTACCAAAAAGACAAGCCGGGTTTAGAAGAGATTGTGGCATTGAAGACATTATCGTCGATGTCAGATGGATCTTGGCTGAAAGCAAAGAGTACCACAGGAATGTCTTTAACCATCCCATGCTTCTACAGGAAGCTCTGGTGACCTAGTGAGTAAGCAGTTGAGTTGCAAATCTAAAGGGAGGCAGTTTAAATCTACCAGCTGCTCCGTGGAAGGAAGATGGACAGACTCCTTCCATGTGATTTAGTGCCTCTGAAAAAATCATTGGAGGGTCAGCTCTGGGTCTGTTCCAACTCCATGGCAATGAATAGAATCGAGTTGAGTTGATAATGGTAAAAACTCCGCAATTTTTTGAAGAATTTCTGAAGAAGACCTTTGAGGGCATGGTGCCTAAATCCTTAAGTTAATGGGCAAGTTGGTATTTACTCTAATTGAAGGGATACCACATACGATTTCAGTTTTAGACTGTGTGTGAAACACTGCGTATCCAGAGTTGTACAGAATGGTTGGCTTGTCATTCCTAAGAGTTTTCAATGAGACAACCCATGGCATGCTGAAACGAGTGGCAGTGACTCCTTGGGCATTCAGGTAATTGTATCACTCGATATGGAGTAGTCAGGAAAGCTTCGGGAAGAAGCTGTGAAACCATCCTTGAGAACTGTACTTTACCTAAAATATCATTTTCTGACAGATGTAGTGAAACCCAAATTCCTCTCTCCGTAGTGAAACCCTGAGAGTTAAGAAAGGAAGTTCATCCTTACCAATCCCTAGAACAAATGTGATAGCTTTTATAATTATAGCCTCGGATAATATCAGCCTATTTGCAGACAGGAGGAGATGAAATACCTTGACATCAGTTGCAGAAACATCACGTAATTCCATTAGGAGCATTTACATTGCCACAGCACCATCTGGATATCTCTTTTGTTAAGGAGTCTTTTTCCCCCCACAGATTAATGTACTTCATCATACATTTATTCATGGGCGAAGAATTTGTTGATAAAAAAAATGCACCAGGAACTTGCTACTCTTTATTGGCAATGAAACATCAATGCCTCCTTCTTAAATGCATCCTAGAGAGATCCTTAAACCTTATCTCATGATGTTCAATTTCCATCTCTGTGCATTTACGCACTGTGCAATTTCTATTTTTTTAAATGAACATTATTTGCCAACCACAGAAAGAAGAATCAGAGTTTAGCATGAAAAGCACAGGGGAGGGAGAAAAGTTCCATCTGCCAATAAAAAGACTGTCTGAGGTGAATAGTATTAATCAGGAGGCACATCTACAAAGAAACACTCAATTAAAAGAAACCAAGCAGTTTCCCGGTGAATATAGAGTAATATCCTTTTCAAATCTGGGCTCCCAATCTAGTGCCCTTAAATGTTTATTTGCATTTTAATTGCTTGAAAAACAGTAGGATATTAGCGAAATTCCTCAGAAGACAAATAGTCAAAAGACTTCATTTAAGGCCTGGAGTTAGCGATTCTCATTGCAGTGCCCCACGTTTTCGTTAATAGGATGCTTTGAAAAGGCAGGCTCACTTTGTAATTCTGTGGCACGTGCGACGTTATTAATAGTGTTGTGTACTGTGGCTTTCGAATACTTGAGATAAAGGCCATGCTCTTTACAATGGCCACAAAGACCTATAATTACATAATCATGTATCCAGATAGTGATCATCAGCTCTTGAATTGAAAATCTATACTTCCACCTATTTGCATACTTTGAAAATTTCTGCTACATAAAGAACCATTCTGTTATTAGATCATATTTCTTTTTTAAAAATTGTTTCTGCTTGCAACATTCAAGTTATTATCAAAGAATCTTTTTAGAGGAATAGAATTTTTTTTAGAGGAATAGATTTTTGTTTTCACAATCGCTCTTACTTCTTTTTGTATATTGTGCGTTGTGCTTCATTGAGTCAGAACTGACTGATAGCTGACCCTCCAGCAGGTTTTCAGAGGCACTTAATCGCACAGGAGGAGATTGTCCATCCTTCTCCTGTGGAGCAGCTGGTGGACTTGAACTGTGTGCCTGTGGGATTACAGCACAGCTTCTTGTCACTAGACCATGAGAGCTGAAAGTTGCCTTCTTTTTCAAAGACACCAACAAGTTGACTACAACTTAGAATGAATCTATGAACAAAACAGCTGAACTCTTCTGCCCCTGAAAACGTTGTAATACTATTTTGATATTCTGTTCACATGTATTCAGACACTATTGGATGTACGTGCTTAAACCTTTGAAATGCCAACAGTTGGAGCACCTAACATCTGGGAACTCTTTACTTCCTCTTCAAAAATCAATATGATGCTCAGGCTAAAACACTGCATGAAACAAACACACTCTTTCTGGAGATTAATATTGTAAATATTAACTTGAGCAAGAAAGATAAGCCCAAGCGAAAAATAATCATGTGAGAGAATAAAGTGTGGAGTATATTGTTGTTGTTGTTGTTGTGTGTCATCAAGTTGTTTGTGACTCATAGCGACCCTATGTACAACAGCCCTAAACTCTGCTCTATCCTGTGCCAATTGCACTGCCTCTGACACACCCATCCTGATTACCCACTCACTGAAATCAATCCACCTCATAGAGGGACTTCCCCTCCTGCACTGTCCCTCCACCCTCCCAAGAACGATGTTCCTCTCCAAGGACCTGTCCCTCCTTACAACATGTCCAAAGTATGTCAGACGAAGCCCCAGAATCCTTACCTCCAAGGAGCAGCCTGGTTTAACCCTCTCCAGGATGGATCTGTTTTTTTGGCAGTCCATGGTACATTCAATACTCTTCCCAAGCACCACAGCTCAAAGGCATCAACTCTCCTTCTATCCTCCCTAGTCATTGTCCAACTCTCTGATGCATAGCAAGTGATTGCGAAGACCATGGCCTGTAGATTAGGGGTGACAAATCTTATTGTTCTAAGCCATTTTCTTATGGAATGTCCCATTGTCCTTCTGATTTTCTGAGTCATCATTAGATTGCTGTCATGAATAATTTCTTTTTCTCAGTATGTGGAAGAAAGTATCAAGCATAGTAAGGACATTTGAATTGCAGTGATACCAGGTAGTCCTACATATTAGCCTTTGTCTAGAAGCTCAGGGATCGTGTGTGCTTACGTACACAAGCAAGTGAGCTTAAGAAAAAAAAATATATATATATAGTCATATCATATTATATATTATATATATTCATATCTGCATCAAACTGAAAGCAGAGGTAAATTAAAAAATACAGACAGAGAAGAAAGCTATTAGTTTGCCCTACTACTGTTCCTTTTTCATCCTTTCTTTTTTTTCTAACTACTACTGTTCTTTATTCCACTCATACTAGCATTACCCTGGCACTGAAATGTTATCAGCTGATAAGAAATAACAGAACTTGATGCTGACCACGCCCTATGTGGCAGATGCTGACCTACAAGTGTTACGACCTGTAACACATTTGATGTGTACACCTCAAATATAAGTCGGACGATGTTGTTATTGCCCACACTTCATAAGGAGAAAAACCGAGACACAGAGGGCTGGTAGAATTTTCTTAAACTTGCATTGGAAATAATTGGCTGGGCCCGGATTTGAATACAGGACGTTACAGTGAGTCCTTTTTCTTAACGAGCACTACATGCTACATTGTGGGTGGAAACATGTTTGAAATCTAAAAAAAAATTGAAGAAAGCAGAAAAGTTGGGGTGAAGATATGAATATCTAATGCAATTTGCATCAAGAAATGTATAATTAGATTTGTCTATACTTTTGCATTATTAATTAATTATTTCATGTTTTTATATTACTTTTCACAAATACTCAAGTTCCTTAAACAGCTTAGTTTTACTTCTACAGAATGTCAGGAAAAAGGACATATATAACGGATATCTATATATGTGCTTCAAAATAAGTATATTTTATATATACATATATATACATGCATGTATATGTGTGTATATATGTAAACCTATGTATGTGTATGTGTATGTATATGTATATG
>NW_006399761.1:9285122-9302177 GCF_000299155.1 Elephantulus edwardii
AGAGAGAGAGAGAGACTGAGTTCTCAAAAAATGGGAACTTGGTGGCCCAGTAGTAATGAGGTGCACTGCAACCCAAGGGCATAGCGTTCAAATCCATTAGCTTTTCTGAGATAGAAAGATGAGACATCTCCTCCTGATTTATAGCCTCTGAAAATAATCCAGAGGGTCAAATATGAGAGGTTTCCATCTTAACAACAACAAAAAAATCAAGTTTTTCTGAGTTTGGGGGCAACCTATGAGTATTATGGTGTTGGTGTTTCAACCCACTTTGGCTTCAGCTGTGAGTTGATTCTGATTCTGGCTCCCGACAATAACAGCAACACTGTCAATAAATTACTTATTTTATTTAAAAATTTAATATACTTGACCGTCCTCCTCAGAGCATTGTTAAAAAGATATTAACTAATTTCCATCAATTTCATTACAGTTTATCCAATAAGTGAAGCAAACATGGGCTTATTTGCATTTACTGATTAATCTGCAATAAACAATTTAATATTTTTGCAACACCTCAAAGATTGTAGGTATGGCTAGTATGTCTTTCTCTTCTAATCCTACAACTTCCTACAGAACCAAAACCTCCTTTCAAATTCACAATTGCTGACAGGGACAGGGTGGTGAGGTCGTAAATGAAGGGTGGGCTTACTCGTGCTTGCTAATTAATGCGTAGTGAACAATTAAACAACCACAAAAAGTAACCATGCCAAAACAAACTCTGCTTGGGACTTCTGGGAGAGAGAACAGAGTTGACAGGCACTAGTCCAGCCCTTCTACAGCCAAAATACCAGCCAACAAATAAAACCTCGAAAGCTTTGATTGTAAATGAAGAAATCAAGAAGAAAAACAAAGGCCAAGAAGACAGATGGGGAAGAGACATGGCACATGGTGTGGTCACTTTTGAACAGTTGTTGAATTGCTGTGGGAACCCAGGTTGGGAAAGGTGCTGCGTTAGCAGTTAGCTGAGGGGGAAGGTGTGACATTCCCTCCTGTTCCCCCCTCCTCTCAGGAGATCTGGGTGGTACCTTTCCTTGTAACCAGCCACCAGGAGATGGGAAGAGTTCCTGCTTTTCTCCCCTCAGTCTTGAGGCCAAACCTGCCCTATTTTGTGTTTGGTATCAGGCATTTACACAATTCTATCATCACAGCCTCCTTGCTCTAGGAACTGGTGGGTTGTCGTTCCTGGCCTGCAGCCATTCCCTAGATGAGTAGGGTACATGACCATGAAGTCATGTACTCTTCCCTGTGCACACCAAGAGTGAGCATTTCAGGCTGGTAGTGACACCACTTCAGGAGCCCTATCTGCCTGAGCATCTGCCAGCACTCAGTTGTCTGATGGCCAAGGGTGCAATCCTGAGCCAAGGTGACTATGGGAATCCCAGAATAGGAAGCAACCTAGGACACACAGAGGAAATAGTCTATGGTGTGCTGCTAGAAGATTTCCCAAAGACTATGAAAAGTGAGAAAATACATATTCAAAATAGGTATTCTGGAAGTTTAGTTAACGCCAATCAGGACAGATTCCCAAAGGAAAACACCAAGATTGATCATCCTCAAGTTTTTAAAAATGAAGGAAGAGAACAGTGAAATCAGCTTGGGAAATCTGCTGACTTCATTTGCTGGTTAAACTGTCATTGATTCTGACTCATAGCAACCCTATAGAAAAGAGCAGAACTGGCCCACAGAATTTCCCAGGCTGTGAAACTTTACAGCAGCAAACTGCTTCATGTGCCTCCTGGGGAGCAGCTGGCAGATTTGAAATATCAGTCTTGTTGAGAGATTTAAACACTGTGCCACCATGTTGTTGGCAAATATATTGGGTTTTGCTTTCCCATCGTGGTTGGTTCAAAATATAAACTCTGCCTCCTAATATCCCTGAAAATCAGGATCATCTGCTCGTGACAGGTATTTCTCCATTGACAGGGATACACAGAACACTGCCCACGTCCTATCCTAAGTATCAAGGTGGATTAATCTATTAAGTTGTTCTTTCTTTTCAGATTCCCCACTTATTTCTGGCCCTGCTCTGCATTGCAGGGCTAACCCTACACCTACATGTTCAGCTTGCTCCATCTCTGGTTCTGGGCCATCCTCTCTAATAAGAAACGTTAGCAGAAGACTGGAAGCTTGAAAGAAGCTAGTAATAATCCATAAGTGTCTAGACATGTCTCCACATCACACTGGTTTCTGAGAGGTGATAAAACCATCTTCTTTATATGCTCCAGCTGCCCCAAAAGTGGTAGTATTTTCTTCTCCTAATCTCTAGTGGCTTAGTGGTAACAAATTGCACTGCCAATACAAAGATCTGAGATTTGAGTCCTCCAGTGAGAAAGATGGGCACTCTCGACCCATGTGATTTGTTGATTTTGACTACTGTCAAGTAAAAAATGACTCACAGGGACTCTGTGAACAAAAGGCCTGAAGCTGTTCTATAACTATCGTTATTTATCAAAGTTCATAGAGTTTCCAGAGGCAAGTTGTTTAGGAGGTGGATGCCACCCTTGCTTCCAACTATATGATTTACTGCCTCTGAAAACACACTTAAGAGGGTCAGCTAGGGCTCAGTTTCGACTCAACAGTTTACCATGTCTTGGATTTCTAGCTCTTCCATCACATAGGTAATTAAGTCTTATTGAATTCCGTTTGTGTTTCAAATACCTTCAGTGGTTTGTTTTCCTTACTAAGACGCAAATTGACACAAGATGTATTATAGATACATGGAACCTCAAAGCTTAGCAGAGCTTGTATCACACAGAGCTGGTTCTATAATCAACTCCAGATACTTTTTATTTTCTAGTTGCCTTAGTTATTCATATGTCATCAGCACCAAAGCTTCCACGCTTTTGTAAAATAGATAAGCTTGCAATAGAATTACTTCCATTCTCCTACTGATTACATTTACTGTTTCACCAACAACGTTTATGTTCCAAAAGGAAAGAATTTTAAAATCTACATAGTTCCTATTTATATGTTTGTCACAACAGTGATTTTTGACCAGGAAAAAAATGACCTTTAAGAAATAAAAATTTAAGAACAATAACTTCTGTTAAAAAACAAAACAAAACAAAACAACAACCCAAAAGACCCCTTGAGAACATGGCTTACTTTTTTGCATGATACTGGATTCTTATCCACTGGGGGGAAAATAGTTTTGCAAGTGCTCACAACAGAAAGGCAGCAAAGGGTGACTGCCTCCCACTTTACAAAGCAAGACTAAGAGGGCTATGGACTGTGTTATCACTTACTTGCTGGGAAAGTAATGCAATTAACAGTTAAGTACTACAAGAGCAATACTACCGGTTGGGTTCTGATGGTCTAGTGGTAAAAAGTTGTACCTCAATCTCAAAGGCATGAGGTTCCAATCCAACAGATGCTCCATGTGAGAAGGATGGGCAATCTGTTCCTGTAAGATTTACTGCTTCTGAAAACTTGTTGGAGGATCAGCTATGGGTTGATTTCAACTCAACAGCCACGACAACAAAAGCAAGAGCAGTACTCTTGATAGTACTTAATTACATCCATCTCCAGGTGACAAGTACGATATTTGCCTTAATAATTTCTGATATAGAATAATTAAAATGATAACTGGAGAAAAAATATGATGTTATTTTCCCAGGTTTTATTCAACTTTGACCTCTTTACTGTATCCAACAGTTTTCAGATAGTAAAATCTAATTCATAAAAGGCTAAAAATGGAAGCTTTGTTGTTGTTTTTAATCCTGGAAATAACGACCAATTTGTGATACATTATTAAAAGATACTTTTTAATATTTTTTAATTTTTTTATATTATTTGTGTGTGTGTGTGTGTGTGTGTGTGTGTGTGTACCGTCAAATCAGATCTGACTGGTACAGGAGGAGTTTGACCCTCCTTCCCTGGCAGAGCATCTGGTGGATTCGAACTTTTTAATATTTTTATACTACATTTTATTCAGTGTGTCAGAGGCAATGCAATTGGCGCAGGGTTTAGGGCTGTTGTACATAGGGTCACTATGAGCCGGAAATGACTCGACGGCACATAACAACAACAACAACAACACATTTTATTCATGATATTATGAGCTATATAAAAGCAATAAACAAAGAACTACCTTTATCCTTCACGGTTTAGCTAAGGAGATAAAATTAACAATATTTAAATTTAACAATATAGATGAACTTTGATAAATGTCCATAGTTGTAGAGGGGCTTCAGGACTTTGTTTCATAGGGTAGCTATGAGTTGCGCTCGACTTGAAGGCAATAAACAACAACAACATGTGTATGCACAGAATTTTGTGGTTGTATTTTGTATAACTATAGTAACATTTTAAAAAAGAAAGAGAAAGTATGAGCTTTAGTAACTCGAATAAGCGGTGATGTACTCATTTTTTTTTTCCTTTTTGCACTATGTTGATCTGACATTCATTATGTTTTAGAGGGTGGAAAATGAAATTTGAACTAGACCATAAAAATGAATCAAGTAAGAAAGAGTAGGAAGTTCACAAAAAACATTATAGGCTCAAGTACAACAAGAACAAGAAATGACTACCCTTTTCCCAAAGGCGTTTTTAAAGTGCTTTAAAGAAATCTTAAGGGGATACAGAAGACAAATAGAAAATGTATTCCATTAAGCCTTATCAATGTCCCTTTGTATGATAAGAAGCAAATTAGTACTACAAATACGAAGTGGATTACATGTTTTTTTACTGAGAATTTAATATATATTATACTTGTTGTTCCTATTTTGTCTTCTGTGTTTGTTTTTTGTTATCGGAATTATAGACCAGAATGAAGTTTTTGTTTGTTTTTTTTAGCTGGTTGGATTATTGAGGGGGGAAATTATATGGTGTGTAGATAGATAGATATAGATGCGCACCATATATGGAGCTCTGGGAGCCTAGTGGCAAGAAGCTGGACTGAAATTCCGAAGGCGAGTGGTTCGAATCCACCAGGTGTTCCAGGGAAGAAAAAATGAGCAGTCTCCTCCCATGCAATTAACAGTCTCTGAAAACCCACTGGAGGGTCAGCTATGGGTCAGTTTCAACTCAAAGGTACACGACAGCAACACCATCACCAATGTATGTATGGAAGCATGTAGAAAATAGGGAGAATGACCTTCCAAAATCTATCTCAGCAAAGGAAGGTTCTGAGGAGGTATTTGTTGTCTCAGTTAAGGGCAATGGGAAGAGCTCATGATTATCCATGGCTTTTAGGAGGGAGAGGTAAGATTATCTTTCCCCTAGAAAAGGAAATGTTAAGCGAATCAGTGGACATGTGCATCTGGCCTCCAAATTATGTTTTTACAGTTAACTGTTCAGTCATCAGAAGACAGGCCTGTAGGTATTTCTTTTAAAGATAGTTTCTATATGGTTAAATGGAATATGGCCTTTCAAGATGGCTTCTCCCTTGAAGGTCAGACAGGGGTCACTCTTATAGCACCTGAGAGCTCTTAGCAGAGCTATAGGTTTTTAAAGTGGAACATTTAGGGGACACCTCAGCTAACGATGTAGAATGTGATGCTTGCATGAGCTGAATGCTGGCCTTTTGGGTCTGAACTGATTCAGTACATCGTGTAATGTGAAAGCAGGAAAGTCTATGATTCAGAGAAAAGAGCAGTAATTGAGTTAAAGTTAACAAAATTTACATTTTCCCTCCTGTTTATTGACAGATCATTTTTGATACAAGGTCAAAAGGCCTTAATGTTATAAAAAAGGGGACTGACCCTCAGCTATAGAGTATGGGATGGGGAGGTAGCCATCAATGAAAGATTTCACCTTGTAGTCCTCAAAATGACCCTAGGCTAAATCTAAAAGAAGCACTTGCTGCAGAAGACCAGTCATTGCAGTATGGATTGGATCTCTACATTAAGAAAACAAAAATTCTCACCACTGGACCAATAGGCAACATCGTGATAGATGGAGAAAAGGTTGAAACTGTTAATGATTTCATCTTACTTGGATCCACAATCTGCACACTTGGTATCGGCAGTTAAATGATCAGGAGACATACTGCATTGGGCAAGTCAGGAGTCACGGACCTTTCCAAATTATTAAGGAGCAATGATGTTAGTTTGAGGACTAACGTGTGCCTGACTCAGGCTGTGTTATTTTCATTCATTTGTTATGCTGCTGAGAGCTGAACGATGACAAAGGATTACGGAAGAAGAAGTGATGCCTTTGTACCCGTAGTGTTGGAGAAGAGTACTGAGTATCCTATGTACTATCAAAAGAACAAACAGAAATGTCTTGGAGAAGTTGCAGTCAAAGGGTAACACCATATTCATGGAAAAAACCAAGCTCCCACAAGCCCAGATGTAACTCCCAGGCCATGTACCTATTTCTACAATTCTATCAGCAGCTGTCCCTCTCAAGGCTGTCGCTGTTCTACTTCTGAGTACAGTAATACATTGCAGTGGCCACACAGAACTCACAGAACCTTATTCACCTTTATGGGCTTTACTAGGGAAGTTAACAGGTTATAGTTCAAGTTGGAAATAGGATGCAATTCTTCAGTCAGGGCAGTTTTTCAAATGTGCTCTGAGACTCTTTTACTTTCAGCCCCAAGTCTAAAAGGTGAGTGTTTCATAGCTCTATTAAGTATGCCAATTATGGCACCGCTCATACAGTGCTCTGGTAAGCTTAGATGAAGGCACCTGGCTTTAGCTCTGTGGTTTAGCCATCTAGGTCAGCTCTGTCCCATGTCAACCTCTGATTCTCCACCATAGCTACTGATACTGCTGGTCTCTTGAGTCCCAATCTACTCGGTAAAGAAATCTCTGGTCCCCAAAGACATGCAACAACCTCTATTTTGTTTCTAGCTGGAAGACAGATTCCTATTTTTCATAACCGAATCTTCTCAATTCAAACCCAAAATGCAAGACTGACCAGTATCCTCATCAACAATCTATACACTCTATGTGCACGTTCCCACCCAGTCGTGTGGTAAAATTTAAAAGCAATAACCCAAGAAAAGAATTTTAAACAAGAAACTATATTACAGCAGTTCTACTCTTATGAGTCAGATCGACTCTCTTGAAATGGATATTGTTTTTAAATGCCATCTAGTGAAGTATAACTCACTCTTAGCCACTGATTAAAAGGCTGGAGGTTTAAATCCCCTCAGAGGTGATTGCTGTTGTTGTTGTTAGGTGCCATTGGGTCAAGTATAACTTACAATGATCTCTTGAACAACAGATCTTAACTCTGTTCTATCCGATGTCACCCTCGAATCCCTGACATACAAACTCAAGCCCATTGCCACAAGTCCACCTATGTAGCTGAGAGTCTTCCTCTCTTTAGCTGCCCTTCCACCTTCCCAAGCATGATGTCCCTCTTTGAGGAATTACCTCTCCTAGTAGCGTGACCTCCCCATGGCGGACAGTGTTTGGTGGAGCTCCTTGGTTGAAACAAGCTTGGAAGCAGGAGTGACATCCACTTCCGTAAATAGCTTGCCTCCAAAAACCCTATGAACCTGGAGAGAGGAGGAAAGTCACGCAGGCGTCAAGGACTTTCGTTCATATGGTTGTTATGAGTTGCCAACAACTCGACGGCACTTAACAACATAGAGACAGACCAGTTGGCCTAGTGGACCGAAAGTCATGCTCCCAAGCTAAAGGTGGGTGACTCTAATCCGCGGCCCGAAGGCCTTTGTTTTTGGTGAAGCATTCTCCTAGGTCGTATATCCCTGGGGTGTCCACTTGCCGTACAGAGGTAACTTGTGGCCGCTGTGAAACTGAACACTGTGACACTGACGTGTCAAATGCGATAATGGATACCCACGGTGGGCAGTGTTTGGTGGTGCTCCCCAGTTAAAACAAGCTTGGAAGCAGGAGTGACTTGTGACATCCACTTCTGTAAATAGCTTGCCTTCAGAAACACTATGAACCTGGATTAAGATGAAAGTCATGCTTTCATGAGGTGTCGAGGACTTTCGTTCACAGGATCACACTATGAGTCGCCAACAACTCGACGGCTCTTAACAACAACAATAGCAACATGACCAAAGTATGTGAGACGAATCTTCATCATCTTTGTCTCCAAGGAGCATACTGGCTGCAATCATCATCTTTGTCTCCAAGGAGCATACTGGCTGCAACTTGTCCTTAATACATCTGTTTGAGCTTTTGACAGTCCATGGGATATTCAGTGCTTTTCTCCAACATCAGAGTGCAAAGGCATCAACTCTTCTTTTTTCATCTTTATTCACTGTCCATCCCTCAGATGCATAACAAGTGACTGAAAAGACACAATGTGTGGGTGCCAGCATTTGGTTGCACAGAAAAAGCTTAAGTTAGTGGTCCAAACCCACACAGACTTCCACAAGAGAAAGACCTTAGGATCTGTTCATGTACAATTTTTATCCTATAGAGCCTTTTGGGAAAAAGCTACTCCGTCACAGCAGATAACTACATGTTGAGCTTTAACTATCCATTTACTTATTTCCTAATTCCAAGTATATATGTATGATATTCTGGGAATTCTTAAACAGCACACTATTTGAGGAAAAACTTCACCAACTAAAGGACTGTTCTACACATAGTTCTTTTTGTCCATGGCTAATGTTTCATACTGCCTATTCAAAATACTCTTTTCCAAATTTACTTTGGCTCTTTTTAAAAAAAAACAAAACAACACACCAAACACCAATCTGTGAATGCATTATAAGTCATTCACTATTTCTAAGTACCGTTCTATAGGTTAGTGTGAGGTACCAACAAACCTAGTTTCAGACAGGACAGTTCCTTCACCCTAAAAGTTTCCTTGCCTGTTACCTTCATATTGATTTTATTTATTTTGAATCATCATCACCAGAAGACTCTGATGGATGATGTCGATGGCTTTACATTTCCATCTTTTGAATGCCAATATAAAATTCCATCATGTAGTACTCTATTACACTTAAATAAAGGGTGGGTGGACTTCTGATTAGGAATTGCAAGATTTCTTATAATCTGATTTTTTACACATTCATTCTCATGTAATTTCTGACATAAAGACCAATTTGTCTATTTTGAATAGCCAAATTAGTCAAGTCTTTCTTTTTATTCACATGGCACTTGTAACAGGCCTCTATCCCAGAACATCACCATTTATTCACATTTATGTGTCCCTAACTTGAAATTAAAAGACACATTGTGATGGGAAAGTCTGCTGTTAGGGACCTCTCCAAAGTACTAAAGAACAATGATGTCACTCTGGAGATTAAGGTGCACCTGGTACAGGCCATGATCTTTGCAATCACTTGCCATGTGTCAGAGAGCTGGAAATGACTAGAGATTATAGAAGGAGAATTGATGCCTTTGAGGTGTGGTGTTGGAGAAGAGAGTTGAATATACCGTGGACTGTCAGGAGAACAAACAGATTCATCCTGGAGAAGGTTAAACAAGGCTGTTCCTTGGAGGCAAGGATTCTGAAGCTTCGTCTCACACACTTTGGACATGTTGCAAAGAAGGACCAGTCCTTCGAGAAGGACGTCATGCTTGGGAGGGTAGAGGGACAGCGAAGGAGAGGAAGACCCTTGATGAGATGGATTGATTCAGTCACTGGGGTCATTGGAGTAAGTGTGTCAGAGACAATAAGATTGGCACAGGACAGGCTTTAGGTCTGTTGTACATAGGGTCACTATGAGTCACAGGTGACTCGATGGCACACAACAACAAGAGCAACAACTTGAAAATCTGAGGGCTGTACAATGAATAAAGATGCTTTTGAGCTTTGGTGTTGGAGAAGACTACTGAATATCTCACGGGCTGCCAAAATAACAAATATATCTCGGAGAAAGTGCAGCCAGAGTGCTCCTTGGAGGCAAAGATGATAAAGCTTCATCTCACATACTTTAGCAGGTTGCTAGAAAAGGCTGCTCCTTGGAGAGAGACATCTTGCTTGAAAAGTTGGAGGGTCGGTAGAAGAGAGGAAGACCTTTAAACAGATGGATTGTCATAATGGCTGTCACAATGGGCTCATTGTGTCAGAAAAGTGTGAGGCTGGGACAGGATAGGAGAGGATTCAGATCTGTTGTTTATAGGGTCGCTATGGGTCATGCTTGACTCAATATCACCTAGCAAAAGCATCTTGAAAATAATTTCCTTCATAACAGATGACTTGGAACTATTAATCTCTGTCTCCAGCACCTTGAATACTTCCTGGTGTATAGTAAATCTTTCATTGTTTTTGGCTAGAAGAAAAAGGCTGAGAAAAGCAGTGAGCTTGATGCTGAGAGTTGACGGACAGAAATCAAACACCATGGTAAAGATCTCAGAATCTCTTTGCCTTTGTGTCTGACCTCTAGCAACAAAAATCAGTAAATATTAATTGATAAATGAAAAGTAAAGTTCTACTTGTGATCATTTAAGAATGAGATTAGTGTTGTAACGCTTCCTACGTAATATTTTTTCTAATTTTAATCTCTTAAAAGGAGAAGTCATTTACTGTTGTTGTTGTTGTTGATTACCTTCAAGTCGAGTGTGACTTATAGTGACCCTATGAACAAAAAGCCTTGAAGCCCCTCTACAATTATTGACATTTATCAAAGTTCATAGAGTTACTGGAGGCATGTTGTTTAGGAAGTGGATGTCACTTCTGCACAGATAAAAAAGGATTGATAATAGGCTTTCATCTAAAATAGAAGAAAAACTCAGAGATAGGTTTTGTCCTGGAAAAGGGAGCTTTGGCAAGTATAACATTTTCATTTTCAAGTTGTGTCAAAATCTGTCTTTCTTGACAAGTTAAAGCAATTGAACCCATGAAAATGAATTTTATTTTAACTGCATATAAAGAAGGTAGAAGACAGAAAAAGACAGATGGGGTAAAAACCCCAACCTCAGCTCTGCTGTGACAAAGTTAGGAAGGATGATCAGTGAGGAAAAGGCTCGCTCCCCTAGAAGGGCAGGTGTAGGGAGGCAGATCCAATCTCTGGTCTCGGTTGCTGCGGCTGTAATTGACTTGCCATTCATTCTCTTGGGTGACATTGACATCCACCTGCACTGATGTGAGCAGCGTCTTGCCTCATCCATTGCTCATCCCCCAAATACGGAACCCAGCCACGTAGCTCTCACGTAAGAAAATCCTACACTTGCTAAAATCACTTGACATTCACACAAGTTGTTAATGTTCAAATATGCCGAATGAGTGTTCAAATTAGTTACTAGATATGTTTAAGTTATTAAAAATTGATATGAAGTTGTTGTTGGTAGATACCCTTGAGTCAATTCTGATCCATGTGAGCAACAGAACAAAACTCTGTCAAAACCTGTGCTAGCCTCACAATCAACACTCTGCTAGAGTCGAAGGCTGAAACCATGGCCACTCCATCTCATTGAACGTATTCTTCTTCTTCACTGACCTTTGGTTTTTACCAGCCATAATGACCATCTCCAGGGAATAATAACTCCTGGAGCATCCAAAATACATGAGATGAAGCCACATCATCTGTACGTCTAATGAATATTCTAAGTGCTCTTCTTCCAAAATAGATGTATTCATTGTTCTAGAAACCTGTGGTCTATTCAACATTTTTCAACGATACTGTGATGCAAAGCCATCATGTCTTCCTTTGTCACTGCCCAGCTTTTTAAAAAATTAATTTAATGAACATTTACAGAGACTTTGGATTTCCATTCATTCATTATTGCATTTTTCATCCTGCCAACCCCACTGCCCAGCTTTTAAGTACATATGACACCATTTTAAGTACATATGACTCCATGGCTTAGGCTATGTTACCCTTGGTCTCAAAGTGGCATCTTTAACTTTTACTTTTTAAAAAAGATAATGGATTTTTTTTTAAAGTAATACATATGGCAGCCCAAATAGTTTTAAAATTATATATTTCATGTGTAGCCAACATTATAAAACTTTATTGAGGACAGCTTCATCTGCAGATTTGAGTCACATTATCATTTCTTGGGCCATTCTTTTCTCTCTCAACCAACATCTTTACTCTTTCAGATATGGTTCAAGACAGAATTTATCCTCCTGGTATTTTGTTCATTGTTCTTTAGGTAAGATCAGTTGCCTCATGTTCAGGTCCAGGGGTCATTTTATGTGAAGCATCCTATCATTATAATGGTGTTGAGGAAGCCTTATAGCTTCTTTTACATCCTCATCCTCATTTATTGCATCATGTTGCACTAATCCCAGTTTTTTTTTGAGGCCTGCAGCATTGTAATACCATTTTCTAATACCACCAGACATCGGCCTGACACTGCAGTGGTAGATCGGACTGCCATCTTGCTCAGAGCCCATCTTTGACTTTTAACATTTTATAAGGAGGTATTTTTCAACAGATTGGCCCCATTAAATGCATCATTGAAAACCCTAGGGGGCTCTGGTGGCCTAGTGGCTGCACTGCAATCCCAGAGGTGTGCGGTTCGAAACCAACAGATCCTCTGCTGGAGAAGGAGGAACAATCTCCTCCTGTACCAGTCAGATCCAATTTGACGGTACACCCACAAAAAATAATAAATGCATCATTGATTGCTTTGTTTCTACTTCCATGAGCATTGATTGTGGATCCGGGTTACATGAAATTATTGACAATTTCAATAATGCAGACTTAGCATAGGTTCTTCATGAATGTGACTTTGAATGTCATCGTGTACATCAAAGACACCCAACAAGAATACAACAAATAGAGGAAGTAAGCTTGGGAAGATTTGGATTGGGAGATCAGCGAAGTTTTATGAAGACACCTTTTTTTAAGTGAGTCCTCAAGATTGAGTACAATTTCAATGCATTAAGAGAACAACTTTTTCTAGGAAAGAATTCTACAAAACAAATCATGCAGGCATGTGTGGATTATACAGCAGCTGTTTGTGTAGAATAGCAGGTTTGTCAGCTTTTAAAGGAGAGCAAGGCATCAAATCTGAAAGTTCCACAAAACACAGAGATCAAAATATAACTCTGCAAACAATTTTGTCCTAAAAAGAAATCCTCCCAAAATAAATTGTCATATTTATTATATTATTGAGTAACTAATAGTTTAGAAGAAGACATGAATGCTTTATGGGAGATTTTTTTCATAGCTTAACCTCATTTAAAAAAAAATTTGATATGGTTTTGACACCTCTGCTCCCTTTGGTGCTTACTTGACTCTAATTGTAGATTCTGATACTGTTTTATAATGAGCAAAAATAAAGCCGATCTGAAAGAAAGAATAGAGATCCCTCATTGACCAGGTCAACTGAATTTCTCTTCTCAATCTCTTCTCTAACATCCCATAAATCGACAACATGGAATATCAGTGTGCTTTCACGAATGCTTGCCTTGATCTCACAGTCTCTGCAAATTTATGGTTTCCAAGAAAATCCTATTGCTTCTGACAGCTTAGTCTAATGGTTTAATTGTTTCTCCATGTGACGGCTTCACTCAGTTTTGATTTTATGAGGCAATAAATGTTTCCTACTGGCTGGGTTTCTTCAGAACTTTCCGTTGAACTTTTTATTTATAAGCATTTAAGACAAAAGCCAACAACACCTATCTACAGGATATAGCATGAAAATATTTTTTGTGAAATTACAGAGACGTTTCTCTTACAATAAAAATCACCTTTTAAAGATATTTTCTAGTTCCTTGTACGTGGGAAGATTGCAAATGTTGTGCATCAAAATGACTGTATGTGTTGTGGGTTGTGTATTAAAGTCCTGGTAAATATAATTAGAAATGCATCAAAGGCAATTAAGCTACGTGATTTTGATTAGGTGTATTGTCAAACTGTATTAACAGCTGGCAGTATGGGGGGAAATTTCTCCAACTACTCAAGGTCTAATTTATTGTACAACATTCTTGCTATTCTCTGAAGCTGACAAATCATTTTGAATAAAGCATTCTATTTCATTACATAAAACTCTATTCTTTCCTTGATACAAAATGAGTTTCAGCTAACACCACACACAATGAATAAGGTTGCCAAGCATACATGTATTGAGATTCAGAATTATTATTATTTGCATAAACACAGAACATATTCATAGAGAGCCAGGACTTCCCATGATCATCCAAAAACCAATTTCTACCTTCATAGTTCTTTGATTTTCTTTAGACCCTGATAACACTTAGCTGGCAATTTCATAGCCAAGAGGTAAAGGACATTAAGGATAAAGCCAGGCACAAAACTGTGGTTTAATGCTTCACCAGAGTGGGGATGCCAGACTATGAGCAGTTGTTGTTGTTGTTGTTGTTAAGTGCCGTTGAGTTGCAGACAACTCATAGGTCCCCTGTGAAGGAGAGTCCTCAACGCTTGGGTGTCTCTCATCCTCTCTCCAGGTTCATAGGGTTTCTGGAGGCAAGCTATTATGGAGTGGATGACATTCCTTCCAAGATGAGCAGTAGAAAGAAAATTTAAAGTTGTTTTCTTAATTTCAACATCACCATCTTTTCTCCTCTCTCATACTCAACATCCTGTTCCCTGACTGTATGTATCTTTGACGATACCTTGCTTCTTTGCTAGATCCTGATCTCTCACTACTCTAAGCTCCCTGACTATATTCTGCTTTTATCTGCATTCTGATCCCTAGCTATACCCGGTCTCTGAACATATCTTGATCTCTAATTGCATCCTGTCCACTGACTGTATCTTCCTCCCAGACTATTCCTCATCACCAGATACATCCTGTCCCCTGACCACAATCTGTTTCTTGAGTACTTTTGGCTTCCTGACCATTGCCTGCTCCCTCACTGTGGCGACAGCATCTGCGATGACTGCCTCTTCTACTCTAACAAGGCTTTTATTGTTGGATCTCTTGAATAAGCCCAATATTCAGACTCATTCTTAAACTGACTTCTGTCACGGCTTTCTGAAACATATATGCTATCTATACGTGGGGCGTATTGTTGGGAGGGACCAGTCCTTGGAGAAAGACATCATTCTTAGAAAGGTGGAGGGTCAATATAGGAAAGGAAGACCCTCAACAAGATGGAATGGCATGGTGCCTGTAACCATGGGCTTAAGTATATCAGAGATGGTTAAGATGGTCCAGGATTTCCTGGTTCAGATCTGTTGTTCATAGCATCTCTATGCATCACAGTCTACTCAGTGGCACATGACAGCAGCAGCAACAACAGCAGTGAGAAAGTTGTTGGTTTACTGCGAGGGAGT
The DNA here is from genome assembly GCF_000299155.1 of Elephantulus edwardii. NCBI lineage: Eukaryota > Metazoa > Chordata > Mammalia > Macroscelidea > Macroscelididae > Elephantulus > Elephantulus edwardii. The sequence continues at coordinate 9,300,193 of NW_006399761.1, forward strand.
TGCACAAGCAACCCAAAGGCAGGCAATTTAAATCTGCAACAGCTGCTCCAAGGGAGAATTATGAGTTGTCTCCTTCTATCTGATTCATAGCCTCTGGAAACTCATCAGAGGTCAGCTATGAGTTGGTTCCAACTCTACAGCAGTAAGTGAGTGATACACAGAGAGCATGTTTACATATTACCTGTGATGTACTCACTGTATTTTTGGGATTTGTAAGTCATGAAGTATCTGTGGCATCTATTTAACGTCTTAGTTATTTGGCAAAGCAGATATCAACAATATGGAGGGGGGGAAGTTTGTAGTTTTGATCCAACAAAACTTTCTTTACATTTCAGAATACAACCAGGATCTAACTTCAGGACAAGATTCCTCAATCCCTAAAGTAAATGATAACTGATAAAACGGAATATAGCACATAGTTGTCATATTTACTTCAAACATTAAAAGAATTGTTTTTATATATGCTGACTTTAAAAAATAAAAATGGAGAAGTATAGCAGTTCAAGAGAGGAAGAAATGATGTCTATGGTCTTCTAATAGGCTGTTTTCATTTTCTATAGCAAGAAAATAAAACAAGATTTCATTCCCCATCATATTTTTGTTTTGTCTTGTTTCTGGGGCAGGGAGAGAATCCAATACTTTACTTTTGAAGGAATTTTTTCCCCCAGAATCAGGTCAGGGGGTGGAGGAAACCCTGTAATGTGCTGCAGTCTATATAGTTGCCTTGACTTGGAAGTGGCCTAGTGATCATTTGGATCATTTCACATATTATTAGAAGGCTATATGGTCTCATAACTCCTTACACAAATCTTGAGAGTACCCACAAGTCTATTGTTCATTCTTTTTTCTATAGGAAATGTTTTAGACTCAACCAGAGAAACCTCAAACCACAAGTCACATAGCCTGGTCGTCACCGTTTTTGCTGTACTTGTTGTCACGTCCTACTGAGTAGATTCTATGTGACAAAGTAATAATCTGTTTCCTAATCTAGAATCTATATGGAAATAGGTCTACTAACATTCCTCCCATAGAAGCCTTAGGGCCAAATGGGTTCTAACCACTAATACATTGGTTAGCAGTTAAATACTTAACCAGTAATAAGTTCTTATATAAACTTAAAGCAAATATATTTTAAAGACTTTGTTGGCAGGGTTCATTGAGTTGTATGAGACTCACAGTGAGCCTGTGAACAACATATTTGAGCACTATTCTATCCCGCACCATCCTTATCATCCCTAAACTCTTGAGCCCATTGCTGCAGTTACTCTATCCATCCGTCTCATTGAGGGTCTTCCTCTCTCTCACCGACCTTTCCAAGCACGATGTCCCACTCCAGGGAGCAGCCTCTCTTAACTACAGCCTCAAAGTAGGTGAGACAAAGCTTTGCCTTTCATGCCTTTCAGGAGCACTCTCAAGTTACACGTTGAAGGAATAAATTGATATATTTGATACATTATGAAGATGCTCCAGTTAGATGCAGCTTGCTGTACTCTGTAGGGAAACTCACTGCTTAAACTAATGGCTGCTCCCATGTTATTTAAAATCTCAGCAATCCAAGGGAGGACATGAGCTGTAGCCAATGGTATTGGGCTTGGTTTTGGTTTCAACAAAGAATGTTGTTACATGCCATCAAGTCGAGTACCACTCATAGCGACCTACGAACAGCGTCCGAACCCTCTCCTACACTCTGCCATTCCCACATGCTCAGACATACTCAAGTCCACTGCTGTAATCACTGTGTCGGTCCACCTGGTTGAGGATCTTCTTCTTCTTTGCTGTCCCTCCACCTTTCTAAGCAGGACGCCCTTGTCCAAAAAATAGGCTCTCCTAGCAACATGTCCAAAATGTGTGAAATGAAACATCATCTTCTTTATCTCCACACAGCACTCTCACTGCACCTTCAAGCGTGTGTTTGTTCTTCTGGCAGTGGTAGGATATTCAGTATTCTTCTCCAACACCAGAGCTCAAAGGCATCAATTCTTCTT
>NW_006399761.1:9302817-9303986 GCF_000299155.1 Elephantulus edwardii
TTTAGTGTTAACGTAACCTCAGCTGTTTCAAATGAGACCTAGTAAGCATTGGGTTGATTTTAGTTTTGTTTTCTGCCTGTCATCAAGATAGTGTTCATTTTCTAAAAACTCTACTTGTTTGTTCTTTAATGTTAGGAAAACCTTTGCAGGGGGAAAAACCCACTGTTTTTTTAGCAATTTAATATAAGAATTAAAAAGTACATGATTTTTAGCAGATGGTGCTGTATGATCCTCACATAAGTTGAATATTCTCTCTTTTGATTTTTCTAAGCTTCAACTCTCTCTTCTGCTCAGCTTTCTATACTCTGTACTATGTTTCTGTTTTCTAGTTATATGTGTACCTACTTGAAAGCAAACTGTTATTTTCTTCCTCAATTTCCACTACTGTGCTGTCTTTCCACATTATACAGTCTTTCTTTAAGAAAACATTTTATGTAACCATAGATTGATTTAGATTAATTCAGTGACCATCTCAAGAATAAATCTGATGTCTTAGCAATAATAACAAAAGATTATCAAAATAATACATGACGACAATGAAATCCTACAAAAGAGCAAACTACTGCTAAAAATATGAGAACAAAAATTAAAAAAAACAGATGTCAGAACAGAGCTTTAAAGTTGAACCAAAACATAGAGAAGCTGAATAAAGAGAAGAAATGAAGAAGGAAGAGAGCAAACAAGATACAAAGGTTGGATTGAGAAGACAAAGCAAAGTCCTGCAATGTAATGTGCAAAGACAAGCAGCTGGAAAACCAAAATGAAAGAGCACATTTGGCATTCCTCAAGCTGAACGGAGTCAAGAAAAATTTCAAGCCTTGAGTTGTGAAACTGAAGGATTCTATGGGTAAAATGTGGAACCACACATGGGTAAAATACAGTATCAAAAGATAGTAAATGGAACGTTGTGAGTCACTATACCAAAAATAAGTGGTCTATACTCCACCACATCAGAGGACATGGCATATGATCAAAACCCAACATTACTGAAGAAAGGGCAAATGAAGGCAAAGACAAGGCTACAGGAGTTAAACAATACCACTGAAAAGCAACAAACAAATTCTGGGCTGGAGATGCTCACTCACCTACATCAAGACATTTGGGAAGGATCTACCTTACCGATTGACTAGAACATATCCATAAGTGTGCTCATTTATTTTTTTAAAAAA
>NW_006399761.1:9328467-9329114 GCF_000299155.1 Elephantulus edwardii
CTGATAAAATAAATAATGTAAAAACCATCACAGAAGATAAGGAAGGTCATTACATAATGCTGAAAGGGTTTGATCGTCTTAAGAAAATGCCCTAAAGCTTATTTGTTTTGCAACCAGGACTAAGTCACAGCAGATTGTCAATGAGTCTTTCTCCAGTCCTGAATCAGCAATGTTCTTCAATATGGACACAGAATCGCTCATAGAAGCCACATTTTCTCCTACTCATATAACCATTGAACACAACCTCTTATATTTGTCACAAAGAGTTTTAGGACAATTCTAGTTTACTTTTCAGGATAGTGGTACATAATGCATTGGCCTGCTAAATGAAAGGTTAGTGGTTTGAATTCACCAGATGCTCCAGAGGAGAAAGATGAACAGTGTTTGCCCATAAAGAATTCTAGTCTAGGAAAGATCATAGAGCATCACCATGAATCGCAGTCGACATGACAGTGGTGAGCTTAATTTTTTTTCATCAGAATAAACTTTGTGATCACAAGAATGATATATCTCCATCTGTTCATCCATCTATCTATCTATCTATCTATCTATCTATCTATCTATCTATCATCTATATCTATCTGTGTATCTATATCTATCACCTATCATATCTATCTATTATCTATGTATCTATCTATGTATCTATC
>NW_006399761.1:9329214-9335839 GCF_000299155.1 Elephantulus edwardii
TATCTATCTATCATCTATATCTATCTGTGTATCTATATCTATCACCTATCATATCTATCTATTATCTATGTATCTATCTATGTATCTATCTATCATCTATATCTATCTGTGTATCTATATCTATCACCTATCATCTCTATCTATTATCTATCTATCTTTCTATCTATCCTATCTATCTATCTATCTATCTATCTATCTATCTATCTATCTATCATCTATCATCTATCTATCATATCTCTCTCTCATCATGCTTCTTCGAGAACACAACTTATATATAGGGAGTTTAAGTAATTCTATGATCACAGAATTTCATGGATAATAATTCTTTTTGCCTGAAGAGCAGCTTTGTCTTCCCTTCTGTAAGGTAATCTATCTTATGCTTGACAGAACTGTCTTTGTTTAGGGTGAAAAGTGGCCACTCTGGATTTTAAAGTCGAGATGACCACATCAGCAGTCTTAGGACAGGAATTTATCATGTCAGAAGTATCAATCATATGATTTATGATGGAGATTATAGGTAATGCAATATTAGCTGATATGCAGGCTATGTTAAAACAAGTGAGAAAACTTTCAATATATCGATTTTGCTTTTTCTAGAGACTCAATAAAACCGATGGAGACCAAAGCTCAAGTGAGTTTCCCTTGTTGAAAATACCCCTAACACACATCAACTCTGGGAGGTATACATACTAATGACAGTGGACACTTCCCAGTTTGAAACCTGCTAGACACCATCCTATCTATCTTCGTCTCTCTTTTAAGTTGATTTGAACTTGTGTCCTTTCCTTGCAATAAAATGAACCCATGACTAAAATGGCTTTTCAAGAGTTCTAACAGTTATTCTAACAAGGAAGTGACCCTGCAGTTGATTTTGAAAATCTGTTGAACTTGCTGTTAGTGTCAGTAAGGAGGTGGTTTTGCGGGGACTCTTGCCTCTCTCTTAGTTTGTGGTTGTGGCCAACGACTTGCAGTTGATGTCAAAAGTCTTGGGCAGATTTAGCAGTCTGAAAGTTTGCATTTTGGCCAACTTCAGGAAAATCAGAAAAGGAATATTATAGAATTTTTTTCTGTGTATGTTCCCCTCAGAGCCAAAATGAAAATGCCTTGCTCACAAAACATCATGAGAGAAGAAAGTGCAACCTGTTAGGAAAGTAGGTGGTCATGTTACTGAGATTAACCTGAAAACGCCAATCTTTATCCAGCCGGTAAGTGATTTCTGAAGAATATAATAGATACAGACTCAGGATGGAAAGCATATTAATAAAACACAATGTATATTAATTCTGTATGTAAACAGATACACAATTTTAAAAATATACATACTTTTTAAAGTTTGAAAGAAGGAGATGACAGGAGAAACTGAAAAGAAAATAATTATAAATAACCACTATCTTCTCAATGAATATGGATTTTTTTCCATTAATTTTTCTCTTAGGACACACAGCCTCATCTAGACATGAAAGGGAACAAATATTGGTAATTTAACGAGAAGAGATGCACTGAGAAAGAAAAAGAAACCTTCACTGGCACCATAATGTAAAATTTTAAGACTAAATTATAAACCCAAGCCCACTTATTATATTTTATTGCAGTACAAAAGTCATCACGGCCTATAAAAACATGATTTCATATAAAAAGGACAGACATTTTAAAAATAATTTACCAGTCACTTGCAAAATAAAGACAATTTTTAAAGAAAATTACAGCAGTATTTCATCTGAAGGGGCAGTGGTGTGCGTCATTTTAAGCTACAGATAGTCTATTCTGATCCATCCTGTTTTCGTCAGTGGGAAATCACTGATTAACGCAGCCTCAAGAATAGCTAGCTGGTAAATTAAGGAACTTTCCAATTATTACTGCTATCCATATTCCTAACACAGCTTATTAACTGAATATTTCTAAGTTCAGTATCTATACTTAGTACTGTAATCGTTTTTATTAAACATTTCTTCTAGTAAAGTAAGTGAGCGTGTCACTAAACAGAAGTGGTTAGGATTGTTCCAGTCCATTCTTTTCAATTATTTATAAAGTGAATTTTTAAGTCACTGAAGGGATGGAGGAATCCAGGAAGCTTAGGTTTGGCTTGGGCAAAGGGAAATGAAACAAAACCCGGGCAGAACCTGCGACTTAAATGAAGGTGGCTTGCTTCCTTTGAAGTCTTTGTGAATATTGCTTAGTGTTGCAAATTCAGAAAGCTCATTAGCATCAAAAAAGCCTTAATTAAATGTTTAGTCCCTGGTGCTGAGTACCTTGCAGATTTGGGATTTTGTAGGTCTTGCCCTGTGAGTTACTAGTAGTTGAAGATGCTTAGTCCTCTGCGTGGCCTACAAGGCCCTTAATCCTCTGCTCCTTGTCTACCTCTCAGGTCTCTTTCTTAGCAAGCCTTTTATCTGCCATTCTCTCACCATATTTTATTACGTTCACATTCCCACTACCTTATATTTTCAGGGCTTCCAAAATATTGTTTCCATTTTAGGCTATTTTGTTCCCTTACCTCCTCCTCTTTTTTTCCCCTTAACACCGCACCCCTCTACCCCAATCCACACCTTCTTTCTATAGGCACAACTACTGTCTCTTACAGGAAACCATACCTGGTTTCAGCAGGTCAGGTTAAGTACTGTGCTGCTATGGAATGTGTATCAGCGTAGGCTCTTCTCTCCTGACAACCTGAGCTTAATTCTAACTTACCAGTCTGTACTGTAACTGGATGTGCTACTTTAAAAGTTCTCAACCTGCTGACACGTATTGTAAACCCAATGGAGGGTCAGCTATGAGTCATGTACAGTTGTTGGAACTGATGAACAGCTGATCCTCCCCTGGATTTTCAGAGGCAGAAAATGGGTAAATGGCATGGGAAGAGAGCATCTCTCTATCTCCTGCAGACATATGGTGGGCTTGAACCCCTTGCCTTTGGGCTGGCAGCACAAGTCTTTACCACTAAGCCACCAGAGCTCCCTAGTTGGTGGTGTTGCATGCCGTCAACTCGGAACCAGCTCATAGTTGACCCTGCAGCTGATTTAAAGACGTGGGAAAGTGCACAGGAGGAGACTGCCCATCTTTCTCCTGTGGAGCAGCTGGTGGATGTAGATTCGAACTGTGTGCCTTTGGGGATTGCAGTGCAGGTTTTTACTAGTAGGCTACAAGAGCTCCCTAGCTGTTGTTAAGTGGCATCAAATTGACCCTGACTCACGATGATCCTCTATATAGTGGAAAGAAATCCTACCAGACCTTCAGCTTTTTCATCAACTTTATTGTCCTTAAGTCCACTGTTGTGGCCACTGTGTCAGATCATCTCCAGAATCTATCTTCCTTCCTTCCTTCCTTCCTTCCTGCCTTCCTTCCTTCCTCCTTTCTTCTTCTCCTCCTTCTTCTTCCCATCCATCTCTCCCTCTCTTTTTCTCTCTCTCACCAAGTACGATGCCATTTCAAGGACCCATCCTGATAGAATGCCAAAAGCATGTGCTTACAAGAAACATCAACTGAGATTTTGAAACTTCATCTCACATACTTTGGGCATGTGGCCAGGAGGGGCCTATCCTTGGAAAAGGACATTATGCTTAAAGGGGTGGAGGGACAGCGCAGTAGAGGAAGACCCTTTATGAGATGAATTGATACTGTAACTAGGGCAATGGGGGTTGGTGTGTCAGAGTCAGTGAGACTGGCTCAGGACAGGGCAGGCTTCAGAGTTGCTGTACATAGGGTCGCTATGAGTTGCAGATGACTTGATGGCACATAACAAAAACAACATTAATAATTGCTACTAATGTTGTTAATCACTATTATTAAATGCCATTTAAATTGTGGTGTACTGATTTACCCTCCCATTCCTATCCCTCTGCTCCATCTCCTGTCCCCTTGGATCCTCATACATGTTCAACAATAATGGTCTTACTCAGTATTTGTCCTCATGGGACAGAGGTAATTCACTTAGCATAATGCTCTCCAGTCCCTCCCAAGTTAGGGACAGGGTCACACAATCTGATGGGTGAAGAGCAGGGTAGGTAAAAGTAATGGCAAAGATATCATATAAAAACAATGCATATTATAAATTATAAATTTTGTAAGTAAACCATCACAAAATAAACATTTAATTTAAATTAAAAAAAAACACAACTGTGGTATATTGAATACACCCTGGACTGACAAAAGAACAAATAAATCATTCTTGGGGGAAGTGCATCCAGAACGCTTCTTAGAGGCAGGCATGGTGAAACTTGGTCTAGGTGACTTTGGGCATATTTCAGGTAGAAACCATTCTTTAGAGACAGATACCATTTTGAGAAGGATTGGTAATCATTAAGGAGCTCTGGTGGTCTAGTGGCAAGAAGTTGCACTACAATCCTAAAGACAATGCAGTTGAAGTCACAAGCTGTTTTAGGGGAGAAGAATGGGCAATTTCCTCCCATGCAATTAACTGCCTCTCAAAACTTGCTGGAGGGTCAGCTATGGGTTGTTTCTGACTTGATGGTACAGAATAACAGCAATGTTGTTGTTGATGTTATGCGCTGTCGAGTACCTGCAACTCATAGCACCCCTATGTACAGCAGCCCTAAACCCTGCTCTATCCCTTGCCAATCTTATTGTCTCTGACATGCCTACCCCCATTACCCCAGTCACCGAATTAATCCATCTCATTGGGAGTCTTCCTCTCCTGTGCTGTCCCTCCACCCTCCCAAGCATGACATCCTTCTCCAAGGACAGATCTCAGCTTGCAACATGCCCGAAGTATGTCAGACAAAGCTTCAGAATCCTTGCCTCCAAGGAGCAGCCTGGTTCAACCCTCTCCAGGATGAATCTGTTTGGTTTCTTAGCAGTCCATGGTACACTCAATACTCTTCTCCAGCACCACAGCTCAAGGGCATCAATTCTCCTTCTATCATCCCTAGTCATTGCTCAGCTCTCTAATGCATAGCCAGTAATTACAAAGACAATGGCCTCTATCAGGTGTACCTTAGCCTCCAGACTGATATCATTGCTCTTCAGTACTTTGGAGAGGTCTCTGACACCAGACTTTCCCAATGTAATCAGTCTTTTAATTTCCTGGCTGCTGGTACCAAGAGTGCCGATTGTAGAGCCAAGCAAACTGAAGCTTTGAACAATAGGGGTCAGTAAATGAGAGGAAGACACACCAAAAAATGGCTTGACCCAATGACTACAAAAATTTGGGCTTATTATGCACGACAGAAATGTTAAGGACAGAGATTGCAGGACAGAGCCAGGTACCAATCTGTGGTTCATTGGCTTGCTATGATTTGTAGTTGACTTGACAGGATCCAACAATAATAATAACTATTAATAAATGACACAACCAGGGGATCACACGTCTATTCAGTTCATTCTTGATAAAACTGAAAATGAAAACAAAAGACCTCTAACATCCTAGTAATACCAAAAAAACTCAGGTAACTTTAAACACTTCTCTGGTTATTCCCAAACAAGTCCTTATCCCTCTATTTGCTATACAGGCACTCACATAACAGTCCAGAGCACCGTGTGCTGCTGACCAAAAGGCTGTGTGAGTCCCCTGGAGTGTGGAAGCAAGAAAGAAAGATGGACAGTCCTTTCCCATTAAGACTTGCAGCCTGGGCGATCTAAGGAGCTCCTGTGAGTTGAAATTGCCTTGACAGCAGTAAGATTTGTTATGCTGATGTCTTTTTTGTTTGTTTGGTCAGCTCTTCTTTTCTTTTTGGGTTATCTTTCTTCATTGTACAACTTTCAGATGCATAAGAAGCTGCTGAAAAGGCCAGGCTTAGATCAGGCACACCTTAGTTGCTCTTTTGAACTTTGGAGAAGCCCATGTAGCAGATTTTCCCATTGCAGCATTGATTTCTTCTTTAAAAAAAAATCTAGTGGTTTACATACAATACTTTATTTATATTATATTTCATCAATGTACATGGTGTTTTATGCAAGCTGTACTTTGTGTTTTGTACAATCATTCATATGTGATGTATTTTATATCATTATTTGCTATTGATCTATGGGGGTTCAAAACGATGGCATTAAGAATAAGCGTAGATCAACAGTAATCAGCTATACGTTGCTGTCTTTTTAAAACTCTTTTTTCATGAACGTTTTAAATACAATTAAATTTATTTCATTCACCTGTTTATCTGACCTTACCAAATTCTGCATTTGAGTAATTCTAAGTTTTCTTCTCCCTAATAGGCAGTTTCAAATGCCATAGTGGTCACAGGGATTATCATTGTCTTACTCATATTAATAAAGTCAATTGAACAACTTTTTTCCCCCCTGAAAATTGTCAAGCTGTCTCATAACTTTAATTGCCTGCTGTATCTGTCCCAACAAGTTTTACTTAGAAGTACAGAAAAAACTGGATAAATTAAGTATATTGTATTGAAACAGATGAGGGGAAGAAAAGATTATAAGTGATATATGATTGAGTATTATGGTTAGCACAGGAATCCAGAATTAAGGTTGCATAGAGAAGTGTACTCGGGGTGGGGAGGTGGGGCGGAAGGGACATGGGAATTGTATACTAATGAAGGAATTTTTTTTTTTCTTTTTCTCTTCGGAGGGGGAAGCGAGCTGGTGGGGAGGGGTGGGCAGGGAGAAAAGTGTGGCAATGAATGAATGGAAACCCAAAACCTCTGTAAATGTCTAT
>NW_006399761.1:9335939-9353047 GCF_000299155.1 Elephantulus edwardii
AATGCATCTAAAACAAAAAAATGTAAAAAAAAAAAGAAGTACAGCATCTTTGTTTATAAAGAACTTAAAAGTTTCTAGTCTGGGTAGAATTTAGAGTTCAAATCTCTATAGCCATCTGCTTCAGCACTGAACCTTGTGTGCAGGTCCTCAGTCCTACAGAATAGCTTTCCTCAAGATTGAGAGTGGAAACTCAAGTTTCATTATGCAGAACTCCATGGACTTTTGACACACGGAGGGAGTGATTTTATTTAAATTGACTCAGAAAACAAATGTAGATGCTGAAAATCTAATTCTTTTCTCAACATTCAACAGTTGAACTACTATTATAGCCAGGAAGAGTCATTTTCTGCTTCTTGAAACAGTCAATATTTAATAAATTAGACTTTGGTGACAATTCCTCAACCTTCTACTTCTGTAATTACCTTTCTGTTTGATTTTAAAAATTTCCTTATTATTCTTAGCGACTTAATTGAAGGAGAATATAAAATCTAGAGTAGTTATAGTATAAGCAACAATGGGAGTGTATGATTAAGTCCAGGAGTCTAATTATCTAAAAATACTGACAAAATAATTATAAGTAAGTAAGCTCTATTATTCCCTCCTAAATTTATTGTAAAGAATTGAGAGCTGATTTAAAGACTCTTCCTAGATACTTTTAAGGGTCAAGATTTGAGGAGTATAAAAAACAAACAACAAACCCAAAGTCATGTGACTAATAAAAAAATTCTATGAAGCATTGATTAAAATCTATCAAATATCTTTTTGTTATTGTTGTTGGAGGCTGATGAGCTAACAATGATTCCTAGTGCCACTATGAATAACAGATTTAAATTGAAAAACTCTGTATCCTAGGCATTACTTATAGTCTGCACCATGTTCAAGCCAATAGTCATTGCATCTCAAAGAGGCCTTTGTCCTCTGCTTTTTCAAGTGATTAAACAGTACAATAATATTGTATTGGAATATTACAATAAATATAGTAAAATCTATGTTTCTCTTTATTAGTTTATAAAGGGGAGATTTTAAACTTTTTATAAATGGAAGTTTTGCAATTTATGACCCTTGAAATTCTGTAAAGATGCTTGAACTCCTTCTGTAACATCAGATGGTGATTAAATACCTCATACGGTGGCTAGAAGTATTACTTTTATATCTGGAACCCTACCCAGTGTCTAGTACATATAAGTCAACTATGACTTATAGTGACCCTATGCACAATATCTTTGAACACTGCTCTGTCCTGAGCCAATCTCACTGTTTCTGACACACCTGCCACCATGACCCCAGTCACTCTATGTCAATCCATCAATTGAGGGTTTTCCTCTCTTGCGCTGTCCCACCAATCTTCTGAGCATGATGCATGATGTCATTCTCCAAGGACTGGTCCCTTCTGTTAACGTGCCCAAAGTATGTGAGATGAAGGTTCAAAATCCTAGCCTCCAAGGAACAGCTTGGTTTCACTCTCTTCAGGACAGATCTGTTTGTTCTTTTGGCAGTCCATGGTATGTTCAGTGCCACAACTCAAAGGCATTGATTCTTCTTCCATCACCCTGATTACTGTTCAGCTCTTTGATGCATAGCAAGTAATTTCGAAGATCATGGCTTGGATCAAGTGCACCTTAGTCTCTATATTGACATCGTTGCTCTTCAGCACCCTGGAGAGGTCTCTGACAGCACTTTTTCTTCATGCAATTCATCTTTTGATTTCCTGACTACTGGTGCTAAAAGTGTTGATTGTGGAACTGAGTAAGCTGAAATTGTCAACAATCTCAATCTTTTCTGCTTTTATCATGGTGCTGCCAATTGGCCCAGTGATGAGAATCTTTGTTTTCTTCAATCCGTATTGCAGACTACAGTCCTCAACCCTTTTCAGCAAATGTTTCAGGCTCTCCTCAGTTTCAGCCAGCAAGGTTTTGTCATCTGCATAGCGCAGACTGTTGATGAGTCTTCCTCCAAACCTGATGCCATATTCCTCCTCATAAAGTCAGTCATCTTTATGACATGTGACTGAGTTAGAATTATAAACAAAAACACAAACCCTTTGCTTTGAGTTGACACCAACTCATAGTTGGCCCTCCAACAAGCTCAAAACCCTGCAGAGGAGTTTGCTTCTCATTTCCCTCATGGAACAGTCAGATACAAGCCCCCTAGTAACCTCTTTTGAGTTACCAGAGCAAACCTATATGGAATATGCCATCTAAGCTCCCAAATAAAATTTAGGAAGTTATTTCTATGACTTTTGGTTTTAAAGAAACACCTTGAATGGTTCATATTTATCCTATTAGGTTTTTAGTATTACAGCATTGAAGGGTACAACTTAATGTGAATAGGATAAATAAAATGTATGTTGTCACAAGGTGACTGTAACATTTGAACTTTTACTTATTCTTATGAGATGAAGCCTACCATGTTATATAGCCTCACAATGTTCCAATTAATTTGGTCATTTGTATGCTCAGGAATCCATAGTGTAGAGTAACCTTTTCTGTGTTGATAAATTATACCATTGGCACTTAGTAAATCACATTATAGAGCACTATTTTTAAAAAATTGTTTTAAGATGGTGGTAATATATTAAACTACACTATGCTAGAGTTAACTTCAAAAAGGGCTTCATAAGTATTCTTGGCTTATAATTTATGTTTTCAAGGTGTACTTTTGACCTATATACTCTGTTTAAGTGTTCCAGGTACTACAAATAAAATACAAGCTCTCTCATTGCAACGTCTCCTAAATATCTTGGACTACTTTTCTGTGGGACTCAGGAGGCATCAATTCAATAAGGGTGTCATTTGGAACAGCTAATATCTATACATCTTGTGGCAGTGGGCAGCTTTATTCTATACTTGGGTGGCAGGAACTAGCTGTGAGAGTTTCATGGAACCTTTCAATATTTATAGACCTGGAAGGTCTATAGCGAAATCTAGAAAGCAATTATTCATTAGAACAACTGTACTGTCCCAAGGAAAAAAATTAATAGTCAACATTAGTGACTTTGTAAGTATTCATTAATATTTTCTTTCATATTATTTAGTTTTTACAGCCAAGAATTTAATAAAGGGACCCTTCTCTGCTTAGTTTTGCTATTATTATTATTAATTTTCACACCTGCAATTGCTTGCATCAGCTAACTTGCGTTTCCACTGGCTGAGCCCTCAAGACAATTATATGTAGACATGCTCAACTGAAGGTACAATTAGCCTATTGTCTAAAGACTACAGAATACAAACTATATGCTAGTATTACACCATATGTTAATATAAAGAAATCTACACACTTGCTAGTGTTCATCAGGGTTTAAAGGCCAGCAAGGAGCTCTGGGTTTTTCTACTGCTATCCTTTTCTCTCCAATTAACTTCAGTTTTAAACTCTCCAAAAGAGATCTAGAGCATCGATCTTCAAGATCTTGTTAGTGAAATGGAGTTTTATGAGGTCAAACAGAGCTCAAATTCATCTCAATCTATATTTAGCCAAACAAGATGATTTAAGGAGTTAAGCAACCTGTGTTTTTGTTCCTGAAAAAAAGTATTATTACTGGTTTTGAACAGAATTATTTGGATTTAAGAGTAATTTTAGAGATGAACGGAAATACTTCATTTAAGAAGACTTCAGGAGAGCATTTACTTACCATTGCCCTCATTGTGCAGATCAGTAAATACTGGAATTAAGAGACAATGAATTAATTTTCTGAAGTCCATAATTGGAATCCCTCAGTAAAGATTTGTATCTAGTACTTTTTCCAAAGCATTAATTTATGTTAAGACTTATCTAGGAGGTGGAGCTATAATTTTCCAAGATGTCTGTAGATTACAGAATATCAAAGAAATCTGTGATTCCCATCACACTCCCCTTCCCCCATTCTCTCCTTGCTTAATACAAATTTATTTTTAACTTCCTTGGGTCTATTGGGAGATCCTATGAATAGTATTCCCCAGTAGTTCCTTGGGATAACCAGGCACCTGCCACTTCTGTTGGAACTTTTCTGGACCCAATACACCCACATTATAATAATTAAGGATTATGTGCATATATGCTTTTGTCTGTTGCCCTCTATTAATTAGACACAGGATAGAATGAAAGATAAACAGCAGTTAAAACAGAAATTCCAATGATATTCCCTGAAAGAATCCTATTTTGGTTTAGAATAAAAATATTGCCTGCCATTTGAGGGCTACTTATTTATGTATTTTCTACAAGAGCACTGATAATTCTTATACTTTGTTACCTAGTGCTGCCATAAATGAAGAAAATACTAAAAGCAGATACTACAACAGAACCAGAATTTATTGTGTCAAGATCAGGAAGTTCAAGTTCAAGTGAGCTCTGAGGGAGCATTTTTCCTTGTTAATAATGCCTTCACTTCCTTGGCATTAATTTTTATTGGTCTTCTTATCTATGTCTCTCTTCTGCTCTTTTTTTTTTAAAAAATATTTTATATCGGTTGTTTACCAAGTTCATATATATTGTGTGTCACACTATTCTTCATTTACATTGCATTTCATAAATCATTTCCATTTATTATGTCTTATAACATTAATAATGATTGGACTATTAAATATTATAAAATTTATTATTATATTTATATTATTGCTATTATTTACTCAATTAATGATCAATTATTTATCTTATTCTATTATTAATATTTCTATTTTTATATTTATCATGTTTTATAAATTCAATCATCATTGGACTATACTCTATCTTTTCAGGTTCCCACCAGATCTTTCCCAATTCCTTCACCCACTCCCCAAATTGTGCAACCCTTTTTATAAGACACTTCTCAGGAAGGACTAGACATAGGATTGACTTTAATTCTGGTATGACCTCGTTTTCTCATACTCATTGCCATCAAGTTGGAACCGATTCTCCATAACTGACCCTCCAGTAAGTGGGTTTACAGAGTCTGTAAATTGCACAGGGGATATCTCATCTTTCTCCCATGGAACAATTAGTGGATTGAAACCAACTGCCGTTGGGCTGGCAACACAAGACCACTAGGAATCTACCAACTGCACTTTAATCCATTAGCTATGAATTGATTCTAATGGGATGGCAAGGAGTTAAGTTTTGTTTGGTTTTTTAAAATTATTATTTGTGTGTGTGTGTGTGTGGTGTGTGTGTGTACCATCAAATCGGATCTGACTGGTACAGGAGGAGATTGTGCCTCCTTCTCCAGCAGAGCATCTGGTGGAATTGAACCATGTACCTCTGGGATTGTAGTGCAGCTTCTTGCCAGTAGGCCACCAGAACTCCTTCACAAGGAGTTAAGTTTTATGGCTTCATTAACATAGCACAAGAAGCCTTTATTCACAAGTATGGGGATAAGGACTTCACTTTTAAGGTACAAATTAATTCATAACACCTTCTTTCTTAGTGACAAAACATTATAATTGAGAACTAGATTTTAAAATATAAGTTGAAAACACATAGCTATCATTGACTTGTTTTCTCACACTCAGGAAGTCAAACAGCTCATCATTAAAAACAAAGACCTTGGATAATGTGTTTTCATGGGTTAGAGTTTAGAAACTATGTGACTTACTTCCAAGAGAAGGTTTGCAACAACTACATATTAGAGGAAGGTTTAAACCAACACAGTCTACCGCATCAAATTAGCTAAATTCCAGCTGACAGCAGCTCTGTAGAATAGAGTGGAATTATGCATAGGATTTCCAAGACTAGATTTTTACGGAAGCAAGCCACCCCATCTCTACCCTATGAAGCAGCGGGTACATTTGAAACATCAACATTTTAGCAGCCAAATTACTTCACTACAGGGACTTCTAAATATTTGGAAGATTGTAACGGACAAAGAGGAGTGCTGGTGGCACAACGGTTAAGCGTTCCACTGCTAACAAAGATGTCAGCAGTTCTAACTCACTAGCTAGCTGTTCCTTAGGAGAAAGAAGAGAGTGCTTCAGTAAATACTTCAATCTTGAGATCTCTGCAGCGTGGTTCTACCCTCTTCAGTGGGGCAGCTGTGCATTGGGAACTACTTGGCAGCCATGGGTAATGAGCGAGAGATGGAAGGCTGAGGTGAAGGGGGAAAACATGTCCTTTGCTTCCTACTTTTTTGTAGAATGCTTTTCCTCCTAGTAATTCGATGAATAACTCTCCTGTAAATAAGATCATGGTTCTTTCTACAACAGTTTTAAGAACGAAAATGATGAGTGTAGACTTTTGTCATGACTTCTAAGAATGGTACATGCACTTGTTCAACCATAAAGAAGAGGAATCTGTATTTCAATTATTCCCTTGGACTTCCCACTTATTCTCCCGATTCCCAGGTTAAGTGGCTATTAGGTGGCCTCTGTCATTAAAAGTCATACTCTCACCCCACAAATTTTAGCTCATTTTTACTTTTCAGTGATATGTCTGGAGAGACAAACTCTAAAGCACATTTCATTGTTTTCACCAATGAATAAAAAGAATTTAAGACAAAAGCTCTGTGCTTTACTCTGACCAAAAAGACACTGTGATAGATAGACTCACACATTTTCTGACCTCATCCTCTTACCGTTCTGACAATTTGCTTAAGTTGACTCCGCCATTCCAGCCTTCATTCTTATTATCAGTCACACTAACATTCTTGCCTTGGGGGTCTCTGCACTAACTCTTCCTTAGATTGAGATCACCTCCCCCTTGAACATAGTAAGGTTTTGATAAATGATAGCTGTTGCTATTGTCATGATTTTTGTTCTTTATTGTTATTATTATTGGCTCTTACAGATATCTAGTTCCTTCTTGCCGTTCATATCTCAGCTTACTTTTCACCTCTTAAAGCAAAACTGTCCTTTGCCACTCAATTGAAAGTGTTTATTGTTTTCCTGTAGCATATCACCCTTTGTAAAGTTCTTTAAGGCACTTATTACTACATGGTGTTTCCTTATAGATTTATTTTCTGTCATCCACCACACAACAGTGAAAAAAATTAATGCAGAATGATCATACCCATTATGTCCGCTTCAGGCTCCATGAGATCTCGAATATACTTGTACTATAATAACCAGCTAATAAATATTTGAAGAATAAGTGAGCTATATGCACAGTGCCTAGTATATAATAATAAAAAAATCCCTTAAATACTTACTGATTAAATAGACAGAATGACTTGAATTGTAAGTTTATAAGCTAATCACCTCTCCCAAATGAACTTTACCCAAACAATTTGGGAAATAGGACCAACACATAGTTGTGAGGAAAATATCTAAATTGTTTACGATTTTTAAATATTTTTCAACACTTCTATGTGCTATAAAGTAACAGGGAATGATAATTAATCAGGCCTATGTTTAAAGTTATAAATTAACTCTGAATTTAGGCAATCTACTCAAGTTATTTATATAATTTCTTTAGTTTCCATTTTCCTCTTTCAGAAAATTAGCATAATTGTGGTCATGCAAATTAAGATAAAAGGCCTATTAAGGGCTCAGCCATTCATTCATTACCTTGGTTAGATTCCAAAAGCTGACTATAAGGAGAAAATTGGTATTATGCAAAAAAGGAGGAAGACCAATCAGAACACAAAGTGGAGAATGATTACATCATTTTTTTAAAATTTGGTTTTTTCTTTATTTTATATTGTTTGTTGTTGTTGTTATGTGTTGTCGAGTCACTTGCGACTCATAGCGACCCTATGTACAACAGCCCTAAACTCTGCTCTATCCTGTACCAATCGCACTGTCTCTGACACTCCCATCCCGATTATCCCAGTCACTGAATCAATCCACCTCATAGAGGGCCTTCCACTCCTGCGCTGTCCCTCCACCCTCCCAAGCATGATGCCCTTCTTCAAGGACCGGTCTCTCCTTACAACATGTCCAAAGTATGTTAGACGGAGCCTCAGATTCCTTGCCTCCAAGGAGCCACCCGGTTTAACCCTTTCCAGGACAAATCTGTTCGTTTCCCTAGGAGTTCATGGTATTCTCAATACTCTTCTCCAGCACCACAGCTCAAAGGCATCAATTCTCCTTCTATCCTCCTTGGTCATTGTCCAACTCTCTGATGCATAACAAGTGATAGCAAAGACCATGGCCTGTAACAGGCGCACCTTAGTCTCCAGAGAGACACCATTGCTCTTCAGTACTTTGGAGAGGTCCCTAACAGCAGACTTTCCCATGGCAATGCACCTTTTAATTTCCTGGAACCAAGCAAACGAAAGCTGTGTACAATCTCAATCTCTTCACCATCCATCCTGATGCTGCCAATTGGTCCAGTGGTGAGAATCTTTGTCTTCTTGACATTGAGCCTCAATCCATATTGGAGGCTGCAGTCCTTGACCCTCTGCAGCAGGCGCTTCAGGTCCTCTTCAGTTTTAGCAAGCAGGGTTGTATCATCTGCATAACGCAGATTGTTGATAAAGCATATTGGTTTATTTATAAAGTTCGAATATATTGTTTTTCACACAGGATCTTTTTCATTTCTTTCACACTCCCTCCTCCAACCATCAATTTGTGCGACCCTGTGTTTAATCCTTCTATAATTACATCATTATATTATGTTGTTGTTGTTGTTAAGTGCCTTAGACTCGTAGATGACCCACAGTGACTCTATGAATGAAAGTCTTGAACACAAAACTTTAATCTTTTATCCAAGTTCATAGAGTTTCCAGAGGCAAGGGTTTTTTTGGAAGTAGATGCCACTCTTGGTTCCAAGCCTGCTTAATTCAGGAGATCCACAAGCACCAGGCATGCCTGGGGCCCAAATAACTTTTTAAATATGAGGCCAAATACAATCCATCACCCCCTGTTGTGAGCAGCAGTCACACCCTAATTTCCACCCCAAACCAGAAAACACACCTTAGCTGAACATCGTTCTATAGCTTCCAGATGACATCATTACACAACTGCTCAACTCTTACTGTTGTGAGGGCTTTACAAATAGTCCATTCCATCTCATAGCTATCTCATGTACAGCAGAAGGTGACACTGCCTGGCCCCACATCATCCTCATAACCTCTGTTATGTTTGATGTCATTGTTGTAGCGACTGTGACAATCTATAGTAATGACAGCCGCCTTCATATTTGCCAACCTTCTGTTTTACAAAGCAGGCTGCACTTCTCCAGGGAATGAGCCCTCTTACTATTAGGCTCAAAGTATATAAGACCATCCTTGCTTCGAAGAAGTATTCTGGCTGCACACTTACAGTAGTAGTCCATAGTATATCCAGTGTTCTTTGTAAATACCATAATTTAAGGTGTTCCTTCCATTTGGTCTCCTTTGTTCTGTTGTACATCATAGGAAAAGATTATAAACACCAAGACTTGGGATAAGTGTCCTCTATAATCATCAAACCCCTTTGTTTTCTAACACTTTAAATAATCTTTTGCAGCAAGTGTGCCAAATAGGCCAATTTGATTTCTTGAGTGTTGCTTCTGTGTGCACTGACTTTAGCTCCAAGTAAAATGATATCATTGAGAACTTCATTTACCCCCCATCTATAGTGCTATTGTTTGTTGGTCTGGTTGTGAAAATTTTTGTTTTCTTAATGTCAGGGTGCGATCCATTCTGCAGATTATGATCTTCACCTTCGCAAGCAAGGTTGTGTCACACACATATTGCAGGTTGTTAATGAGTCTTACTCTAATCTTGTTGTTATACTCTTCTTCATATAGCATAGTTTCTGGGATTAGATAATTTATTCATACTTATTAAATCTGTATGGTTAATAAATAATTTAAGAAACTGTATTTTCTTGGAGGAAATATAACTTTTTTGGAAGCAAGGATGGTGACACTTCCCCTCACATGTTGTTGTTAGGTGTTGCCAAGTATGACTCATAGAGACTCTATGAACAACAGATCTGATCCTGTCCTATCCTATGTTGTGCATGTTGCCAGAATGCACCTATCCTTAAAAAGTAGAAAAGGCATAATGCTTGGAGAACTACAGATCAGTAATAAATAAATAGACCATCAACAAGGAAGACTGACACAGTGATGACAATGAGAAGCTTGAACATGGTTGGAGATTGTGGGGGATAGTGAAAATTACGGTGAAGTTTCCACCCGTGGTTCACATGGCAACATTATGAGTCACAGTCAGCTCAATGGCACCCACCAACATCGAACTGCAACAAGATCTCTGTAAATGGAGAGTTTCATAAAACTAACAGCCATAATGATAATTTGACTCATTATTTGACAATGCTTCAGTACTCTTCTCTCCATTTCCCATCACCACTCCAACTTAGTTATCTCTGCTTATTGTTCACAGCTCAGTTACATTTTCCTCTGGCCAAGGAAGATTGCCTATAATTCCAGATTAGTCCTTTCTGTTGCCTGATGAAAAAAAAAAGTAATAAATAACCAATGTTCTTCAGTTGATTACAACTCATTGTTACCCTTGAGGTCAGTAGAGTTTCCTCCCAGGGCTTCTTAGCTGTAAATCTTGCAGGAATAGACTATTACATCTTTTCCCTCTGGAATGGCATATAGGTTGGAACTACTGACCTTTCAGTTAGCAGCCTTGGAGTTCACCATTGTGCCTCCAGGGCTTGTTATATTAGTGTTTTGTTTTATTTGGTTTTGGGGATTTTGTTTGTTTGTTTGTTTGTTTTTGGTGTTCTTTTAAACTGCTCTGTGTCTAAGTGATTGTCAGTGTAACACATTTTCTCCAGCTCTGTTATCTCAATAAGGAAAAGGTTCCAGCTTTTATTTGCTGAGCACTCTGTCTGGCATATCACTGACAAATGTTTCTCAGTACCTAATTTACTGAATAATTAAAAAATACAAGATCTTTACAAATTGCATTTGTTTTAAAAATTATGGCTATCTCTTCTATTTTAATTTCACTTCACTATCTTACCCAAGGTTTCTCTAAACTAAAGATGAATAAAAAGACATGCATGTAGTTCACTTAATGAGTCTAAGTAACAGTAATGCATGTAAAGAAAGAAGTAAAAGCTAATAAAAGCATGCTTTCCCATGGTCACTATCATTATTGTGACTCCTTATCAAACTCCAAAATGATTTGAGAATATTTCTAAGATATAGGAAACCCTGTGAGAGAGTTCATTTACATGTTGAGCTCCTAGCCACAAGGTCAGAGCATTTACATTCTCCCACTGATCAACAGGAATATAAAAAGAGTGTAGACAGTGTGATGATAGCTGTGAGTGACTTCATTCACTTCTAAAAGGATAAAATTCTATTCATGTCTTTTGTCCATTTTGTAATTGGGTTATCACTCTTTTTCTTGTGGAGGCCAAGGAGTATTTAGTATACTGTTGTTATAAGACTCTTGTCTGAGATGGTATTACCAAATGTTTGTTCCCAGTCTGTAGGTTTTCTTTTCTCCCTGTCGGAAAAAAGTTTTTTATGCACACATGGATTTAATCTTTAGAAGGTCCTATGCATCAATTTTATCCTCTTTAGATTGTGAATTTCTGGTTGTATTTGGCAGTCTTTTTATATCTTGGACTAGTGCTTCTAAGCTTGACCCCAGTTTGTCTCTGGACAGGGAAAGAATTTTCATGGAGGAAGATATTCAAATGGTAAATGGACACATGAAAAAATGCTCCAAATCACTGGCAGTAAGAGAGATGCGAATCAAAACCACACTGAGATACCATCTCACTGCAGTAACAGTGGCAAAGTTGAGCAGGGCAGCAAGTAATAAATGTTGGAGAGGATGTGGCAAGAAAGGAACTCTGATATATTTTTGGTGGGATTGTTGTAAAATGGTACAACCATCTGGAAGGTAGTTTGACCCTTCCTCAAAAAGCTGAACATAGGAATTCCATATGACCCAGCTATTCCACTACTTGGAATATAACCTGAGAAAATGAGAAGTGAGGCACAAACTGAGATTTGTACACCAATGTTCATAGCAGCATTATTCACCATCTCAAGAACATGGAAACAGCCCATATGTCCAACTACAAATGAATGGATTGAGAACTTATGGTACATTCACACAATGGAATACTATGCAGCATGCAGGAGCAATGAGTTTGTAAATTATTACCTAACTTGAGAGGGATTAGAGAGCATTATGCTGAGTGAAGCAACTCAGTCCCATAAGGATAAATGTTATATAAAACCATTACTGTAGAATGAGTTTGAGGCCCAAGAGGGATGGAAGAGGGAGGAAGCAGAGGGATGAGGCTGTGCAGGGGGAGGGGGGGATTAATCATGAGGTTGTAAAATTTGGTGGGTGGGGAGGTGAGGAAAATGGAAAGAATTTTTTCTTGAAAATAATGTATTTGGATTTGGTAAATAAACTAGTAGAAAATTAAAAAAAAAGAAGAAAGCATTGGATCAACAGTTCCAACCATCACAGAAAGTACAATTTTGGTACTAATTAATGAATATGGAGATCATTATTCTATTACAGTAAATAAGAATCCATTCCAAACCTAAAAAAAAATCCAAAAAACAAAACAAAAAAATTTAAAAGGATAAACATCTCCATTGGCAAAATCCACAGTACAAAACTAATTCCCATAAGGTCAGACATGGTCTCCACACTCCCACACCAACTTCTGTAAACTCTAACATCAATTTTACTGCTGTACTTTAGGGTCCAAAATCCATTGCAATGGCCACACAGATCTCACAGAATCATACTCATAGATATGATGAGTTTACTAGAGAAGATTGCTGGCTACAATTCAGGTTAGTCAGATTCTACACAGACCTTGCAGAACCATACTCACAGATAAGAGTTTACTAGGGAAGCTAGCTGGCTACAATTCAGGTTAGCATATGATTCTGTTCCTCAGTTGAGACAGTTTCTCAGTTGTACTCTCAGTCCCTTTGACCTTCAGCCTCATGGCTTACATCTGTGTTACATAAATCTTGCCAGTTATACCCCCCCACCCTCCGTCAGTCCCCAGCAGGTTTGGCTGAAGGATCCAGGCCGTGGCTCTGCTGGGCAGCAGCCCCATGTCAGTCTGTCTCATGTTGGTCTCAGTACCTTCACTGAGACAGTTGCTGCTTCTTGCATAGGTCACAGTCTGACTGGTAACAGGAATCTCTGGTTCCAGAAGATATGTGCTGCATTCTCTACTTCTTCCTGCTAATCCTGCTAAAGGTAAACTTGGTGGGGTGGTATGTGATTAATCCCACAACAGTTACATTCTACACACTCAAGATCCCACCTAATTGTGTGGTGAATGTCAAAGTTGATGGCTAAGAAAGGCATTTTGTGCCTTAAGCCCACACCACCACAAGGAGAAAGATGGAAATCTGGTAGAGGGTCACCATGAGTCACAATCAACTTGACAGCAACAGCTTGGTTCTAGGATTTTATGAACTATACCTTAGAACTGTCTAACCTGGAAAGAAAAAAGGAAGCCTTTATCCATTGACTTGCACCACTCATTTGCCAAGAAGGACTCTTGCAGGTCCTTATGTTTTTGCACTTCCAAGAGATGCATGATAGAGTTTGAACAAAATGCTCCCTATCAGTCCATAGTGCAATGTCAGAGAACATGAGGTAAGGAAGATAAGAAATATGGGCAGAGAAGTTGAAATGTGTCTGACTTATAGCGACCCAGAAGGGGAAATAAAATGTTTCCTAGTTGTTGTTGTTGTTATTGTTGTTGTTATGTGCCGTCGAGTCGTTTGCGACTCATAGCGACCCTATGTACAACAGCCCTAAACCCTGCTCTATCCTGTGCCAATCTCATTGCCTCTGACACACCCATCCTGATTACCCCAGTCACTGAATCAATCCACCTCATAGAGGGTCTTCCCATCCTGCGCTGTCCCTCCACTCTGCCCAGCATGATATCCCTCTCCAAAGACATGTCTCTCCTTACAACATGTCCAAAGTATGTCAGACGAAGTCCCAGAATCCTTGCCTCCAAGGAGCAGCCTGGTTTGAGCAGCCTGGTTTAATCCTCTCTACGATGAATCTGTTTGTTTTCTTGGCAGTCCATGGTACATTCAATACTCTTCTCCAGCACCACAGCTCAAAGGCGTCAATTCTCCTTCTATCCTCCCTAGTCATTGCCCAACTCTCTGATGCATAACAAGTGATTGCAAAAACCACGGCCTGTATCAGGCGGACCTTAGTCTCCAGAGAGACACCGTTGCTCTTGAGTACTTTAGAGAGGTACTTAACCGCAGACTAGTAGAATTTATTTTTAAAGTGAGCTGGAATATATGAGTTTGGTTACTACTCATACTTATTACCATTGAATCTGAACCAATTCATAGATAGATTCTGGGTTGTTATAAATCAGACTCAATTCTAAGGCAATAGGCTTTTAATTCACTTTGTCCCCTGCTTTTCAATGAGTTCTTTAGGAAACCTTGTTGCTAGTTACTATCAAGTCATTTCAGATTCAGAGCAAGCTTGTCATGCTCACCCCTGTCTCATCCTCACAGTCGTTCATTTTAGCCTAGTGTTGAGGTTATTGGGTCAATGCCGCTCAGTGAGATTTGCCTGGGTTTTTTAGTCTTCTACTTGATCAAACACGATGTCCTTTCCCAGCAATTGTTCTTTCTGGACGACATGTACAAAGTGAGCCACACAACATCTCCTCCATCCTGCTTCTAAGAAAGATGCTGCCTGTATTTATTAAAAAATTTATTTCCCCCCCTTTCTGCAGCCCATGATATGTTCAATATTCTTCACCAACATCACAGTTCAAAAACGTTACATCTCCTGTCCTCCTATTTCCTGTTTCACTATCCAATTTGACATGCTCGTGACACTATTAGAAAGACTATTGTTTGAGCTTGAAGCATTTTAGGTATTAAAATGACTTCTTTGCTGGCTAAAACTTTTTAATAAGTATTTTTCAGCAGAATTGACAAAACGTAGTATGTTGTTTGATTTCTTGATTGCTACTCCCATGGAAGTTGGTTCAATACAATACAATACAATACAATACAATACAATACAATACAATACAATACAATACAATACAATAGTTGGTAGGATACAATAATTGATGATTTTAATTTCTTTCACGTAAAGTCTATTACCCAGTTACATTTTAATTGATACTGACTCAGATGAGCCCATGTGTGTCAACAGACTTTTACTAGCTGAGTTTTAAAATCTGCTTGCCAAGCTTTTCTGCTGAGGCATCTCTTGGAACTTAAACTTTTGAGGTAGCAGCTTGATGTTTGTTTTCTCCATCGAAGAACTCCTCATCTCTGCCTCTTCCCCTCCCCCATGCTCTCTCTTTCTCATTACTGAGAGTGGTTCAAGAGGAACAGTGCCTTAAAGTTGAGTTTTATGAATTAATTAATTCTAGCTAAATTCTAGGATTTCTGCAATTAGTTCTCAAACCTTATTAGACAAAGCTATTACCAGACAAGAATGGAAATCCCACTGTAAAATGGTACAACCACTCTGAAGGCAGTTTGAGGTTTCCCCTGAAAGTTGAACATAGAAATTCCATATGACCCAGTTATTCCACTGCTTGGAATATACACCGTGAAAATGAGAACTGAGGCACAGAGACTTGTATGCCAATACTCATAGCAGCATTATTCAACATCACAAGAACATATGGAAACAGCCCAAATATCCAACCATAATTGAATGGATTGAAAAATTATGACTCACACAATGGAATACTATACAACACACAGGAGCAATGATTTTGTAAATCACTACCTAACTTGGGAGGGACTTGAGAGTACTATGCTAAGGGAGCTCACTCAGTCCCATGTGGACAAATACTGTATAAAATCATTATTGCAGAATGTGTATGAGGGTCCAAGGAGGTGGGAGCAGAGGAGTGAGGATGGGCAAAGGGAGGTTTAATCATTGAATCACACAATTTAATGGGTGGAGAGATGCAAAATCCTAGCCAATAGAATCCAAGAGCACATAAAAAAAATAATTCATCAATATCAAGTGGAATTCATAACAAGTATGGAAGGGTGTTTCAACATAAGAAAAATAATCAATATCTCCTTACAAACAGGAACCACACAAGAATGCCCACTGTTCCCAGTCCTAGTCAATATTGTATTGGAAGTACTTACTAGGGCAGTATGACAAGAATAGGAAATAAAAGCCATTCATATAGACAAAGAGGCAGTTAAATTGTTGCTATAAATATGACAGTGCACACAGAAAGCCCCACAAATTCAAAGTGTGATACACAATGTATACGAACTGTGTATGCAATTCAATATAAAATTATATTTTTTTAAAAAGAAGTATGAATTTAAGAAAATTGGGAGTTGTAAATAATTAAATGGAATGTATAAAGATTTGGATTAGTATTGGTCATTGAATCAGACCGGTCCTTGGAGAGGGACATCATGCTTGGGAGGGTGGAGGGACAGCACAGGAGAGGAAGGCCCTCTATGAGGTGGATTGATTCAGTGACTGGGATAATCGGGATGGGAGTGTCAGAGACAGTGTGATTGGCACAGGATAGAGCAGGGTTTAGGGCTGTTGTCCATAGGGTCGCTATGAGTCGCAAGCGACTCGACGGCACATAACAACAACTAGATACTACACCTACACTCATTAATTCATTCATTCAACAGTCATCAATTATTTAGCACCTTCCATTGGTCTGGTAAAGTACTAGGTCCTAGAGATAACAAGAACTGATATAATCTCTGCACACACATTATTTTTATGATAAAGTAAGGAATACAGACATTAATAAGATAATCACACAATTAACTATAAAATTATCTAAGATCATTTACAAGATACAGCTATTCTTTGTTATGAATATGTGAAACAGAAGTATTTGTCTGAGATTGACAGATACATATTTTCTTGAGTAACCAGGACTTGGGCTAAATTTTTCAAGTGGAATTGAGTTAACCTGACAAAGAGAAAGGAAGGCTTTTTTACGGAAAGGAAACAATTAGATGGGACATGAGAACGGGTCAAGAGATAGAGGATAAAATACTAAACACCTCTTCAGGCTTATCACCTTCACTTTGACTAGTAAAATGCCGAGAATCTATTGTAAAATAAAATGCCTGGTGGAGACTCTGTGGGCTCCAGCAACTTCTAGATTCAATTAGCCCAGGTCCCTGAGTAACTTCATAGAGTAAATGCTACCGCCCATTTAGAAGTACCTTGGAAGAAAGAGAAACAGGCAGGAAGGCAGGAAGGCAGGAAGGCAGGAAGGCAGGAAGGCAGGAAGGCAGGAAGGAAGGAAGGAAGGAAG
>NW_006399761.1:9353340-9357667 GCF_000299155.1 Elephantulus edwardii
GAAGGAAGAGGAAGGAAGGAAGGAAGGAAGGAAGGAAGGAAGGAAGGAAGGAAGGAAGGAAAGAAGAAAAGATTAAAAAAAAAAGCCCTCAAAACTAAAAACCACCCATAACAAACAAAATAAAACTCCCAACCATTGAAAACTCTGGGGAGCATAGTTGTACTCTGACACATAGAGTCACTATGAGTTTAAATGAACTCTACGGCAGCTATTTATTGTTTCTTTACCATATAACCATGCTGGTTTTTGACATGAGTAAGAAGCAGCTGCGTTGTGTTGAACTCTCTGTCTTGGAATTTTTAATTCTAGTTGTTCTTGTTATGTGTCATGATGTGGGAACTGACTCAGAGCTGACCCTCTGGTGGGTTTTCAGAGACTGTACACCACATGGAAGGAGACTGCCCATCTTTCTCCTGCAGAGCAGCTAATGGATTCAAACTGTCTTTGGAGTGACAGCACCACCCTTGACTACTATTAAATTGTCTTACCACTTCCTAAACAATATGCCTCCGGCAACTCTATGAACTTTAATAAATCTCAGTTGCTGTAGAGGGGCTTCAGACCTTTTGTTCATAGGGTTATTATGAGTCGTGATTGACTCCAAGGCAATCAACAACAACTACAACATGAGTAAAGGTTTGTACTGCTAATTCAAAGGTGAACCTCTCTAGAGGTTAAACTTATGAGGAGCTCTTCGGGAGAAAGATGAGCAGTGCCCTCACATTTGATATACAATCTCTAAGAAGCCTCTAGAAAGTTAGTTATGAGTCACTTTTGACTTGATGGCAATGACACAGTTGAGTACAGAGTTACTCTCAAAAATCCCATTCTTGTGTGTACCATCGAGCCGAGTCCGACTGCACAGGAGATTGCCTCTCCTTCTCCAGTGGAGCATCTGGTGGATTCAAACCACATGACTTTGAGACTGCAGCTCAGCTTCTTGCCACTAGGCCACCAGATCTCCCTTTATTGTTCGTGTGTTTTGTTGACTTTTCAAACTAGACTGTGGATTCCACAATGGCAAATTCTACATCTTATCTATTTCTTTCATTTAATCTATGAAACAACTAAGGGGAAAGGATATAGTTAATATATACTTTTTAAAATATACCAGTCAAGAGGTCTTTTTTTTAAAAAAATAGATTACTATTCTTTCTATACTGCGCTACACTGCCCTTGTTTGCAATTTATGATGTTTGCTGCAAAAATAATTTCTTTGTATCTGACATTTCCTCTGCTTTGAGTCTCACAGTGAATTTCCCCCTTATTCTTTTGAGGTTTATAATGACAAAATCTGCAATTAAGATTTCTTCCATAAAATACTGAATGATTAATAATTTTAATGAAATTAAATTGCTTTTAGTAGGTTGCTAATGGCATCAGGATCAGGATATAAACCAGGGCAGCTGGTCATAATCACTGATGTTGAAAACATGTGGCTTTTAGCTTTGCACAGCTTCCAAATCAAGTATAAAATTTCTCAACCAAAGGTACTTAGGGAAAAACATAAGCAGAAAGCTACAAATTTACGATGTAATTACTGTGTTTGCTACTCTATCAACAATTTAGAGGTATGTGATCAATTTATCTTAATTATGTAACATAAATATGTATCTACTGTTACTTTAAAATATGTATATTTTTTTAAGAAGCCTACAAGATATTAGGGCTAATGAAAGAACTATGTCTACTATGTCACTGATCTTTGGTAATGTTGTCATTTTCACTCAGAAAAAAAGAGTACAATTCCAGAGACATTATTACTCTGACCACTTTCTGATACATAGTTTAATTTGGTTCAGAACAATGTTAGTAATAGTTTCCTATATTGTCTCTATTATCATAAAGATTTTTAGAAAACAATAAAAGATTGCAAATCATGTTTCCATATTTCCATGCTTCCCTTCCCATGAGATACAAATCTGGGTAATAAGATTACTAAGTTAGTACTGTTAGATTTGTCATATGGGAAATATCTATCAAGTGGGGCTCATGAGGTCAACATATGCCTCTTAACTCTTGTGATTCTTCCTTTCATGACCCCAATACAAGCCTAATAACATAATTCCTGGTTTATTTATCACTCTTTTTTTTACACAAATTAATATTAAACTGATACCTAATTGTTGTAACTATACCCTCGAAGGATATAAACCGACATGCATTTTGTTGCAAGATCTATACATGTAAATTTGCCATCAAGTCAGAGCCAACCCTTGGCTGACTATCCACTGGGTATATTGGTAAGTGAGACTATTCCTTCAATAAGGACATCATGCTTGGAAAGGTGGAGAATAAATCAAAGAAAGGCAGACTCTCAAGGAGATAGATTGACACAGTGACTGCAGCAATGGGCTCAAATGTGTCAGAGATGGTGAGTATGACACAGGACAGAACAGGGTTAAGGTTTGTTTTTCATAAAGTAGCTTTGAATCCAATAGCACTAACAACAACAACATAAATTAGAGGGAAGGAGACAGCTCATCTTTCACCTTGGAGCAGCTGGTGGATTTGAACTACCTGCTTTTGGGTTGTCCATCTTTCTCCCTGGGAGCAGTTTAAAGAGACTAACTACTTGTCTTTAAAGTAGCAGTGCAGTTCCTTACCCCCTACCTAGATCACCAGAACATCCTTCTTCGTTCTTGTAACCTCTTTCTGTATATGTTGTTGTTGTTGTTATGTGCTGTCGAGTCGCTTGCGACTCATAGCTACCCTATGTACAACAGCCCTAAACTCTGCTCTGGCCTGTGCCGATCTCATTGTCTCGGACACACCCATCCCGATTACCCCAGTCACTGAATCAATCCACCTCATAGAGGGCCTTCCCCTCCTGCGCTGTCCCTCCACCCTCCCAAGCATGATGTCCCTCTCCAAGGACCAGTCTCTCCTTATAACATGACCAAAGTATATTAGATGGAGCCTCAGAATCCTTGCCTCCAAGGAGCCACCTGGTTTAACCCTTTCCAGGATGAATCCGTTTGTTTTCCCAGCAGTCCATGGTACTCTCAATACTCTTCTCCAGCACCACAGCTCAAAGGCATCAATTCTCCTTCTATCCTCCTTGGTCATTGTCCAAATCTCCGATGCATAACAAGTGACTGTAAAGACCATGGCCTGTGTCAGACGCACCTTCGTCTCCAGAGAGACACCATTGCTCTTCAGTACTTTGGAGAGGCCAAAGCACAAGGAAAAATTCAAGATACTGAAGCGTTGAATAGAAGATTTCAAAAGGCAGCAGGGGATGACAAAGTAAAATATTACAATGAAATGTGCAAGGAGTTGGCGTCAGAAAATCAAAAGGGCAGAACTTGCTCAGTGTATCTTAAGCTCAAGGAACTGAAGAACAAATTCAAACCTCGAGTTGCTATAATCAAGGATGCTTTCGGCAGAATATTAAATGATCCAGGAAGTATTAAAAGAAGATGGAAAGAATATACTGAGTCACTGTATCGAAAGGAATTGGCAGACACAGAAGAATTTCATGAAACAACATATGAGCAAGAGCCTATGGTGATGAAAGAAGAAGTTCAGGCTGCTTTGAAGGAGATGGCAAAAAATAAGGCCCCAGGAATAGATGGTATACCAATTGACATATTTCAGCTAACAGATGCTGCCCTGAACGTGCTCGCCAAGTTGTGTCAAGAAATCTGGAGAACAACCACTTGGCCAACTGACTGGAAGAGATCTATATTTGTTCCTATCCCAAAGAAAGGTGACCCATCAGAATGTGGAAACTACAGAACAATCTCTCTGTACATTTTACATATGTTGTTGCTGTTGTTACATGCTGACGAGTAGCTTATGACTCAGTGACCCTCCACTAATCCCTGCTCTGACCTGTTCCAACTTTATCATCTCTTAAACACGTACCCTCATTGCCCCAATCACTGAATCAATCCGTCTCATAGATGGTCTTCCTCTCTTTCTCCATCCCTTCACCCTTCCAAGCATAACGTCTTTCTCCAAGGACTGGTTGCCTCCTTGCAACATGCCCAAAGTATGTCTGATGGACGAAACTTCAGAATCCTTACCTCCAAGGAGTAGCCTGTCTTCACACTCTCTAGGACAAACCTGTTTGTTCTCCTGGCAGTCCATGGTATACTCAACACTCTTCTCCAGCACCACAGTTCAAAGGCATCAATTCTCTGTCTAGCTCTCTGACGCATAGTAAGTAAATGCCAATACTGTGACCTGGGTGCATCTTAGTTTCCAGACGGATATCGTTGCTCTTCCATACTCTGGAGAGGTCTTTGACAGCTGACTTTCCCAGTGCAATTTGTCTCTTGATTTTCTGGTTGCTGGTGTCAAGAATGTTGATTATGGAGCC
>NW_006399761.1:9357767-9376003 GCF_000299155.1 Elephantulus edwardii
TATATAGAAAGTATGTTGTTGTGGACCATAGAGTCAGAAACAATCCATAGCTGACCCTCTGTCAGGTTTTCAGAGGCAGTAAATCACACGGGAGGAGATTGCCCATCATTCTCCCATGGAGCAGCTTGTGGATTTGAAATGTATATTTTCAGATTTTCAGCACAGCGTCTTGCCACTAGGCCATAAAAACTCATAGAACAGGAGGCAGTACCAATCCACCCATGTGGTTCCTCAGGAGAAAGACTGGCAGTTTCCCCCGGTAACAATTTGGAAACTTGGACCCAAATGGAAGATTGCCTTGATTTAGAACTGATTTGAATGCAGTGGAAAATTTTTGTTTTACTTATCTTTTCACTTTCCATAGGAAGTGTAATTGTATGCATAGATATTTCTCTTCAGATATTGTTTGGGGAACTTCTGTCTTAAAAATTAAGAAAGTTACAGAAAATATTGGGAAGTCTCACAGAGAAGAATACAGATCTTTATGACCAGTGTTCTCTTCATAAAAGAAAACACCATGAGTATGTCCAAATTATTCAAAATTACTTTTATTTTGAAACATTGATATTTGTGAAAAAAAATACCATTTACTCTGATCTTGTAGAAAAAAGACACTATAATCATGTTGCTTAAAAGTTAAACTGTAAGCACAAATAAGACACATTACTTTTATTTAGTGAGATGTTTGAGCACAAGTTTTCTATCTTGTCATCTTTAAACCTTATGCCAAACATAGTGACTGGAGCAACGGGTTCAAATGTATCAGAAATGATGAGGTTGGCAAGGCATAGGACAGAGTTTGGTCTCTTGTTCATAGGTTGCTCTGAGTAATACTTGACTCAACATCACCTAACGACAACATAAGACGCTCAAGAAAATGACAAAAGAGTACAGTTCTTGAACATTCAACCATACAAGATCAAAAGGAGAACCTTTTCCAGGGATAATTCTCAGAAGACAGAAAAGAATAGGAAAAGATAAATAGAAACGGGTAACGCAGAGAGGAAGTGGGAAGAATGCTGTTACAATGTGATGACTAGTCAATGTCACAAGAGAAAATATGTACAAATTGTTGAATGGAAAACTAAAAACAAAATTCTGTGCAAAATCTAACATATTTTTATATTTAGTAGATCATCAATAAGTATCTATATTTAACTAACAGAACTGGAAACAAATAATTACGAGAAGCAGAATGGAGAGTAATTGATTTTGCCTGGACGAAAAGTGATTCTACTTAGATATTTGACCTGAAGGTAGGTGACTAAGTTATTAAGAGACAATTTTGTTGGGAAGAGCTAGAAAACTGAAAACAAGACACCTCAGAGATGAGCAAAATGACAAAGATTTTTAAAAAATAAAAAAATGACAGATGTTTTCAATTAAATGTCACATAGTCCTTGGAACTACTAAGATTTGAGATATTCCGAGAGATGGAGCTCCCATCATGACCAGCTGAAGCTAGTTTGTGTGAAGACTGTGATTCCACGGCAAAGAGTTTGGATTTACTCTACAGGCCCTGGAAAGTCATTGAAGATTTTAAAACAGAAGTGTGATCTGATCTTTTCTAGCAGGAGGAACATAATCGGGACAGGGCAAGGACTGGGTTGAGGACACTAATGCGTGATGTCTGGAGACTGACCAGCAAGGAAGGGGCTGTAAGATCTTTCCTGGAATTGCTGAATCCCTCGGTGCACTGTCTAATGACAAAACCACGACTGAAGCTTGAAGACGTCAGGAGACAAGGCTATACATCCAATTCAGCCGATGTTGCTGTAAAGTTTGGAAGGTGAGAAGAGGCATATTAAGCACAGAAAATTGCAAAAAAGCTTCATATGTGGTGGTAAAATACCGAGTTTAGTGGTTTCAGTTTCAGCTGTGTGATGCCTAAAATGTCATCGGTGTTTCTGTGTGCAAAGATTCAGCTGGACAGCTTTCCCCTAAGTAACTGTTTTCAAGAATTCCAAATACAATTCTGTTACTAGTGACTGTACGTTTTCAGAAAAATCCAATTTCTAATAATAAGCACTGTCACAACAATACCTAGTATTTGCATCGTCTATTCATCTATGTTTCCACAGGAGTCTGTCAATAGCGCTGTAAATCACTGGAGCAAAAATAATTATCACAATCTTTTAAAAGAGTCAGTAAAGTGAGAAAGAAATCAAATAACTTGTCTAAAGACAGACAACGAAATATATGGGGAAGCTGCTCTTGGAACTCACATACATATGTAGATAAACACACACACACACATATACATATATATGTGTATATATATGTATATATATATACACATACACATACACATACACATATACATATATGTGTGTATACACACACACACATATATATACACATACACATACATATATATTTGTGTATGTATACACACACACACACACACACACACACACACACAGAGGGAGAGAGCGCGCGCTGGTGGCCTAGTGACAAGAAGCTGCACTGCAAACCTGAACGTACGTGGTTCGAGGCTACCAGCTGCTCCATGGGAGAAGGATAGATAGTTTCTTCCCATGCAATTAACTGTCTCTTAAAACCCACTGGAGGGTCAGCTGTGGGTCGACTTAGACTCTACGGTACACAACAGCAGCAACATACACATATATTGCCCAGTCTTCTCCCACAGAGCTGCTGGCACATTTGAAGTGTGTGTCTTAGGGATGGCAGTGCAGCTTCTTACTACAAGGCCAAGACAGAGCTCCCTCTCTTTATCTTTCTCCCTCTCTATGTATATGGTATTGGGGGCAGAAGGAGGTGAATAAAAAATATATATATATATATTTGTACACACACATAAATATCTATAATTATAAAATATAGAGATATTTATACAAAAATATATAAATATAAAATTCTAAAATGTATACGTATATAAATATAAATGAAATATAAGTCTAAGTCTAAATCTAAATCTGAAAATATAAATGTAAATGTAAACGTATGTGAACATAAATATAAATATAAATATATATATTTGTTGTACCATAGAACTGACCCATAGCTGACCCTCCAGTGGGTTTTCAGAGGCAGTAAATCACACAGGAGGAGATTGCCCAACAATAGCTATCTTCTCTCTCTCTCTCTCTCTCTCTCATTCACCCACTCCAAGTTCTATTCCTTTTATTCCTTTTGAAAGCTGTAAATCTCATTGGAGGAGGAGGAATTTGTCTATCTTTCTCCAGTAGAGATGCTGCTGGATTCGACCTGTCAGAGATGTTCTGCTGTTGAGTGGCCAGTTTAACTGTCTATAGACTGCTCCGCAGAGCCTCCTCCTCCTGGCATCCAGCTCTTTTGGATATTTGTATAAGAATTTTTCAATCTATTGCTTAGGCTTGTGAACAAAAAAGACAAGTAGGAAATTAACAAACTCCTTTTCATAGCATCTGTGATAGAGTATGGTGCTCTGGTGGCTTAGTGGTAAATTGCTGGTGTTGCCATCCCAAAGGCACATGGTTCTGATCCACTAGATGTTCCATGGGAGATAGCTGGACCGTCTCCTCCAGGGCAATTTATAATCTCTAAAATCTTCCTGGAGGGTCAGCTATGAGTTGATTCAGTCCATAACAGCAACAAAAACATTACAGAGTAAGCAAGTTAGAGGTTTAAGATGATGATGTTTTCATATATAAAAGAGTATGTACGAGAGCATATTATGTCGATATATATCATATGTTGTTTTACATACAACATATATACGTAGTGTGCTGTTGAGTTAGAACTGGATACTGATTGGTCCCTCCTGGCCACATTCCCAAAAGGATGTGAAACGGATCTTCAAAATTCTAAACTCCAAGGAGAAATTTGGTTTCATCCTCTCAAAGACAGACCTATTTTTCCCCCCACGGTATCTTCAAGACTCTTCTCCTGCATCACAGCTCAAAGGCATCAATTCTATGTCTGTCATCTTTAGTCATCGTCCAGCTCTCTGATGCCTTACCCAGTGGGTACTGAAAGACTGTAAATCACATAGGATGAGACTGCACATCTTTGTCCCACAGAGAAGCTTGTGGATTCAAACTACCTGCCTTTAGATTGGCAGCACAATTCCTTACCCACTAGAACACCAGAGTTCCATTTATAAATATTCTAATCTTACATTCATGAGATCTCAGTGAAGTTAAAAGTATACTACTCTTTTTCTACTATCCAGAGTACTGAGAAGCACCACTGTCAGTCTAGAGACTAAGGTGAGCCTCATCTTCACAAGTACTTGTTAATGCATCAGAGAGCTGGACAATGACTAAAGATGACAGAAGTAGAATTGAGGCTTTTGAGTGGTGGTGCTGGAGAAGAGTCTTGAACGTACCATGGACTGCAAAGAAAACAAATAGATCTGTTTTGGAGAGGGTGAAACCAAGTTTCTCCTTGGAGGTTAGGATTTTGAAGATCCATCTCACATCCTTTGGGAATGTGGCCAGGAGGGACCAATCCGTGGAGAAGGACATCATGCTCAGAAGGGTGGAGGGATAGTGCAGGAAAGGAAGATCCTGGATGAGGTGGATTGATATGGTAAGTGGGGCAATGGGGGTAAGTGTGTCAGAGTCAGTGAGGCTGGCCCAGGAAAGGACAGGCTTCTGAATTGTACATTAGATCGCTATGGGTCACAGGCGGCTTGACGGCACATAGCAACAACAAAAACCTTGGACTCTTAAAAATCATGAATTTATTGGTCTATTTTATGAAAGGATATATTAAAAATAATTATTGCATACACATCTAAATATAGTAGAACTGTTGATTTGTGAATCAGCATAAGTTTAGCTCAATAAAAATAATCATGGATTAATATTAAGCATTTTGATTATTACAGCTGCACATATAAATAGATTTGGTACATTGGCATGCTTTTTCCTTTTATCTTGTACTATAAAAGCTGTACAGCACAGTGACTTGGAATGTCACCTCTCCAGTTTAGCTGGGACATTGTTGTTGTTATGTGCCATCCAGTCGTTTGCGACTCATAGTGACCCTGTGTTCAACAACCCTAAACTCTGCTCTGTCCTGTGCCAATCACACTGTCTCTGACACTCCCATCTCGATTACCCCAATCACTGAATCAATCCAACTCATAGAGGGCCTTCCCCTCCTGCACCTGCCCTCCACCATCCCAAGCATAATGTCCTTCTCCAAGGACCGGTCTCTCCTTAAAACATGTCCAAAGTATGTCAGATGAAGCCTCAAATCCTTGCTTCCAAGAGCAGCACCCTCTCCAGGATGAATCTGTTTGTTTTCTTAGCAGTCTATGGTACCCTCAATACTCTTCTCCAACACCACAGCTCAAAGGCATGAATTCTCCTTCTATCCTCCATAGTCATTGTCCAACTCTTTGATGCATAACAAAGTGATTGCAAAGACCATAGCCTGTATCAGACGCACCTTAATCTCCACAGAGTCACCATTGTTCTTCAGTACTTTGGAGAGGTCCCTAACAGCAGACTTTCCCATAGCAATGCGCCTTTTAATTTCCTGGCTACTGGTGCTGAGAGTGTTGACTGTGGAGCCAAGCAGATTAAAGCTGTGAAGGTAAGTATGACTTATCCCAACCCTGTGGATAACAGATCCTCATCCACATCGTCTCTAACACCCTTGAGTCCATGTCTGTAGTCCTGTAAATCCATTTTGTTGAGGGTCTTTCTCTCTTTCACTGATACTCTACCTTTTCCAAGAATGACATCCTCTCCCAGGTATCACCTTTCTAGAAAATTAGCCATTGAACAGTTACTATTGAGTCGTACTCGACTCGAAGGCAGTGGGAGGAAGATCCATCCAGTTGCTTGGGTTCAGACTGTAGCTTACCACTAAAATCCTGTTATTCGACAAGACTGTTTAGGCAGATAGTTTAGTCCGCTGCTACGACCCTGTTAAAAACCACTAGTACTTTGCACCTGAGCTCCAGGACCCAAATTATTGCATCTTTATCTTTTTTTCTTGTACATATGCCTTTGTATAAGCAATAAGATTATCTTTAAAATTGAATATACACTCAACAACTTTCAGTGACTTCCTATTGCACTCTGAATATGATCTAGATCTGTGAAGGCATCATTAGAAAGGTCCCTCCTGTATTTCATCCCTGCCATTTCCTCTCACATGTTTCCACTTATATCTTTTGTCTGAGAACATGCACCATACGCTCCCACCTCAGAGCCTTTGTACGTGTCCTCTCCTCATTCTGGAACACTATTTTCGTTGGCTACCTCAATGCCTGACTCACACACTGCCTTCAAGTCTCAGCCCAAATATCAACCCATTAGAGAGTATTTCCTGTGGAAAAAAAGAGTACCCTTGTCACATCCAATCCCTCTTGCCTTGCTTTCCCCCCTCTTAACATTTATTATTAATGACATACTTAATATTAATTTGTTTTTTAAATATTTCTGTCCCCTAGCAGAATATAAATGAAATGCTGTGAGGGTAAAAGCATAATCTATTTTGCCTGCCGCAATGCCCTATCACTGCAGTAATGCCTTAGCCCTTAGCAGAGGCAACACAAATATTTATTCAATGAAGGAGTAAATAATTGGCTAATTCTAATTTCCTAAAGATTATCACAACTTTGAAAAGTGGGTCACTGAGAAGTGATTGTTTGTGGTTATTGTAGTAAATACAAAACTAAGTAAAATGAGTACCTTATAAATTCTACCAGTCAGGGTTCGTCTAACCATGAAGTGTTTAAACTGACATTTGAACAAAAAGAAAAACATCCACAGGATGAAGTGATTTGTTCATTCTGTTCCACAGCTTTTTCCGAGAGAGGTTGAATAAGGAATAATTAATGAAGGCAAGTTCAGCAGAGGGAGGAGGGAACTGGAGGGAATTGATATTTTTAGTCTACAGGTATGTATTCCTGAAGCAAGTGTGTGCCTTTATATGTTATTGATTTCTCTGCAGTGATTAGTAACTGAATCTTACAAGTGCCATGATATCTTAAATAGTTAAATTTTCCACTTAGACAGACAATATTTTAGTGGGATTCTTGGGTCTCAGTGTAATCATTCTTTTACACTGACTCAAGAAAAGATTTCAAATATTTCTATCTCAGACTTCCCAGTCATTTGCCATCAAGCTGATTCTGACTCATCTTGGCCCTACAGGACTTAGTAGAACTGCCTCTTAGGGTTTCTTAGACCATAATCTTTACTAAAACAGATTTATTTCTTCAGCTGAACTTATGCTGTATTGGAACTACCAACCTTTCTGTTAGCAAATCATTGCATAGCCACTGTACCAGCAAGCACAATGGAATACTATGCTGCATTGAAAAACAAGGAACTCATGCAATATTATTCAAAATGGGTGACCCTGGAGAACACTATGCTGAGTGAAATAGCTCAGTCACAAAAGGACAAATACTGCATGGTGCCACTGTTGTAGAAAGTGACTGACATCAGGGTTGAGGTAAGACTGAGAAAAACTGGATAGATTATGTATACTGCATTGAAGCCGATGAGGGAGAGAACAGTTTAAAAGTGATATATGATAGCATATTATGATTATCACAGGAATCCAGAATTAAGGTTGCATAGTGGAGTGCATTTGGGGCAGGGGGGTGGGGCAGGGTTGAGGTTGGGGGGATTGTATACCAATGAAGAAGTTTATCTTTTGTTTTTCAAGGGGAGGAGCCAACTGGGGGGAGTGGGGTAGAGAAAAAAAAAGTGCAACAATGAATGAAAATACAAAATCTCTGTAAATGCTCATTAAAAATAATAAAATAAAATTTTAAAAATCTGCCTGCAAATTTCAATAGAAAAATGTATATATTATCTGCAAAGATTTGTAACCTGAGGTACAAGTATTGATGATGTATCATCCTGCAATGTTTTGAAAGGATAATGAGAACAATAACAACAACAAAATCCACATGAATACAAGGCCTCCACTCTCACTTCTTCGGAACACAATTGTCATAGGACATATGAGCATAAACAGGGACTGAGAGAGGGCACTAAGACATATGAGAGATTAGAAAAATATCTTCATTCAAGATTTTCTTTTCTTTCCTCAAGAGGCAGAAAAAGAATTACCATCTCTTTATCTCCCGCTCAGGAAAGCAAAATTAGGATGATGTCACCATGGATGAGAAGGATTTCATGGAAGCCATTACAAGAAGCAGCGAAGAATAGCCCAAGAGACAAGACAGCTAGGGGGATTATTTTATTGAATCTCATAAGATGCATATAAATATTGTACACTAGAATATTCCCATTTGAGATACAGAATTTAATTTGGGATTTGCAACTCTTTCATCAAGACATCAAGATTGTGATCACAGGGAATCATTTACCTCAAAGGTATGTTAAATCGCAGACTTAAGTTCCCAGAGACATCAAACAATCCACATCTTCTCTTTTTCAATGTAATTCTATTGAATAAATGGTTTCTAAATGTTAAAGTATTGTAATGTGATGTTGTATCATTTACTTGGCAAAGGATTGGGTAATAGGATAATCTTTAGTAGAGCTGAAATTTCTCTTGGCATTTTATTGGTTATTACTGGAATCTAATAGAAGTTTGATTTCTCAAGCAATTCTCTGGGGAAATTAAAATACATGACAGAAGATACATACAGGGGGTAGGGGAAGTGCAGGAATAGTACAATCTCAAATTAGAAGATATATTTAAAGGAAAGGAATCTTTTTGTTTTGTCTGTTCTTATTGCATAGGAAAAGTCTTATTTTTAAAATATTTCAAAACAACAATTAAAGAAAACGGAACCGATTTTCACCTGTCGGAAGAACTGATACCAACCACGTAAAAGTAGTTTTGAAAAGGAAAAGATATATCTTGTCTAATACTCAAGAAATGTTCTGAAATGGTCTATCATTATTAATTAGTTTAAA
The DNA here is from genome assembly GCF_000299155.1 of Elephantulus edwardii. Lineage (NCBI taxonomy): Eukaryota > Metazoa > Chordata > Mammalia > Macroscelidea > Macroscelididae > Elephantulus > Elephantulus edwardii. Next base: position 9,366,632 of record NW_006399761.1, read on the forward strand.
ACCCACTGTCAAAACATTAGTCACAAGTTTGCTATTAATGTCAGTTTAATCGGTTCTTTCATGTGGAAATTTCAGATTTTAGACCAATATTGCATTCCAAGACAATACTGAAAGAAAGGGATGGAGGAGAGTTAATAAGAAATGCCTAATTATTCTTTAATTACCATTTAAAGTGAATGACACTCAAAAAAGAAGTTGTGAGAAAGAATAGATTAAAATAGAGCTGTTGCTCATACAAGATTGACAGTTTTTAGTTTTCTACCTGTTTCAAATCCATAGTAGGTAAGCAATGACTAAATTAGCTCAATAAAGGAAATGTTTTCTCAGCTTCTTAGAAAGTTATTCAAAGTATAGTGGATGAATTATTAATTTACAATTGTCCTTTGAGTGACAAACATAAAGAGTAAATAAAAAACCCTTCACTTTTTTTACCTTTTCTCACTTATTTGTTCTAATTATTTCATGTCTTCCTCATCTCTTTAAGAATATGTGTTCAAAGTTTGGCTGCTTTTAAGGAGAAGAAGATTAACAAGACAAAATGGGCAAAAGACATGGAAAGGATTTCCTCAGAGGAAGATATTAGGATGGCCCACAGACACATGAAGAAATGCTCTGAGGCACAAACAGAGACTTGTACACCAATGTTTATAGTAGTGTTAGTCACCATCGCAAGAGCATGGAAATAGCCCAAATGTCCAACCACGATGGAATGGATTGAGAAATTATGGTACATTCACACAATGGGATACTACATAGCACACATGCTCAGAAGGGTGGAGGGTCAGAGCAGGAGGGGAAGACTGTGGATGAGATGGATTGATACAGTAACTGGGGCAATGAGGGCTAGTGTGCCGAAATTAGAGAAACTGGCTCGGGACAGGGCAGAGTTCAGAGCTGCTACACGTAGGGTCATTATTGGTCTCAGGCAACTCTACAGCACATAACAACTACCTAACTTGGGAGGCCCTGGAGATCATTATGCTAAGTGGACTTACTCAGTCTCTTAAAGACAAGTACTGTGCAAGACCATTATTGTAGAACTAATATGAAGATCCAAGGAGGGGAAGGGGAGCAGACGCATGACGATGAAGGGAGGTATGATGGGAGGAGGCTTAATCCTAGGGTCACACAATTTGATGGTTAGAAGAAGAGGTGCAGAAAAACAGGGGAAAGATATGGTATGAAAAACAATGTATATGAATTTTGTAAGTAAACTAGTATAAAGTAAAAATTTTCTTTGAAAAAAAAATCTGACTGCTTTTAAGAATTCCGACACTATGGTAGTCTGGCAGATAAAATGGATTGCAATGTAATCAACTCCTGAGTAAATATATAGGGTATTCAAGGACTGATTGTTTTGGAAGTCATTGTCAAGCCTACCTTCTGAAGTGCATCTGGATGCATGTGAAGTTGCTACTTTTGGTGATCAGTCAACTATGTTAACTGTTTACACCACGAAAGATCTCTTTGGTGGACATTAAACAAAACAAAAACAAACAACCCGCCCCAGAAAACAAACAAAGAAAAAAACACCCCAAAACTCCCTGCTGTTGAGTAGTGACTCTCTGTGATGACAAGGGTTTACTGTTCAAAAAAGCTTTCTCAGCCCATAACTTTGCCACGCGGATGGGTGATATGTGTTGTAGGACTATTGTTTAAAATTACTTCCCTAAGTCATTGCCCTATATTTTACAATATAGATTGATGGGGACATGAAAGTAGAGTGTGTAGTCTATCCACAACGGGATTGGCTAGTCTCCTTGTTAAACTGAGCAGATGCAGCAGCACAAATAGCAGGATCTTAATGTCAACAAGGAAGAGGAAGCAGCATTTACCCTTTTAAGCCCAGAGATTACTGTGCACCAGCCTAGACTGGGACCTACACAAGAAAAATAGGAGAATTAGCAGCAAACCAGAGACTGACATGAGACAGCGGTGGCTTGGGACTGCTGCCCCACAGAGCCAGAGACCTGAGTTTGAAGGTAGACCGAGGGAAGATACTGTCACTAGGAGGACTAAGAGAACTTTGTAACATTGATCTAAGCTGTGAGGCTGAAGGTCAAAGGGACTGTGACCATGCCTGAGAAGCTGGACTAGTTAGATCTACTGCCAACATGACATACAACCTGTTAACTTCCCTCATAAATCCCATAACCGTGAATATGATTTGGTGACCCAGCAGAGCAGTAAGATTGGTGTTAGAATGAGTAGAAGTAAGTGCAATGCGTAGGAGACCATGTCTCACCTTACAGGACTTAGTTTTCTACTGTGGATGTTGTTGGTGTAGACAGTTATCCTGTGTGGAGTTAGAAGTCACATATGTTTGTCCCAATGCTGCCCATACTCTTTTTATACCCTTCATACGGTTTCCAAAGTTTTACATCTTAATGGGAACAGAGTGGCCCAGTTTTCTCCTTTGGAGCAACTGGAGATAAAACTGTTGACCTATTGATTAACAACCCCCAACAAGTAATACATTACACCACCAAGGCTAGAGTTAGGATGGATATGCCAACACACAACACAATCAAAAGCCAATTCCATCCAGTTAACTCCAATTTATGGTAGCACTTCATCAGACTTTCAAGGTTATGAATTTTTGTGGGACAAGATTGCCTGTCTTTCTCCAACAGTGTGAATTCATTAGCATACTATGTACTATATCAACAATCCAGAATTATACTGTTGTTGTTGTTGATTATCTTTGAGTCGAGCATGACTCATAGTGACCCGATGAACAAAAGACCTGAAGCCTTTCTATAACTATTGATATGTATCAAAGTTCATAGAGTTTCCGGAGGTATGTTGTTTAGGATGTGGACAAGGAAGAATTAATGGATTTAGGTCCACAGGTATTACTGATATCAGTTTATATAGAATTATGTTCCTTATTCTGGTTTTATTGAACATCTTCTAATCAAGACTAAGTAAAGAATATTATTTTTTCAAAAAATCATTTTGTTTAAAGCATTTCTTGGTGTTACTGTGTACTATCAAGTTGTAACCAAGTCATAGCTGACCCTCAAGTGGTTTTTCAGAGGCTGGAAATTTCATGGGCGGAGACTGCCCATCTTTTCTCCATGGAGCAAGTGGTTGAGTTGAACTGTTTGCCTTAGGGTTAGCAGTAAAATTCCTTACCACTAAACCACCGCAGCTCCCTTAGTATAAGGTAAATAATGATTAATAGTTGTTGTTCTTAGGTGCTGTCAAGTTGGAACTGACTCATTCATAACTTATCTTCCAGTTGGGTTTCCAGATGCAGCATTAGGTGGAAGGAGTCCGCCCAGAGCAGCTGGTGGATCCAACCTGTGTGCCTTTGTTGACAGTGCAGTTCTTTATCACTTAACCGCCAGAGCTTCCTAATGATAAAATAGTTGTACAAAATTCAATGGTGCAAGTTGAGACAGCAAGACGTTACAGAAAAAATTCAAAATGACTTTGATGAGCAGTGGGCAAAAGACAAGGAAAGAATTTTCACAGAGGACGATATTTGAATGGCAAAAGACATATGAAGAAAAGCTCCAAATCACTGGCAATAAGAGAGATGCAAATCAAAACCACAATGAAGTACTATCTCACCCCAGTCAGAGTGGCAAAGTCTAACAGGGCATCAAGTTATAGATGCTGGAGAGGATGTGGCGAGAAAGGAACTCTTACACATTGTTGGTGGGATTGTAAAATGGTGCAACCATTCTGGAAGGCAGTTTGGCGCTTCCTCAAAAAGCCAAACATAGAAATTCCTTATGACCCAGCTGTTCCACTCCTTTGAATATACCCTGAGAATATGAGAGCTGAAGCACAAACTAAGATTTGTACATAGCAGCATTATTCATCATGGCAAGAAAAAGGAAACAGCTCAAATGGCCAACCACAAATGAATGGATTAAGAAATTATGATACAGTCACACAATGGGATACTATGTGGCACGCAAGAGCAGCAACTTGTAAATTATTACCTATCTTGGGAGGGACTGGAGAGCATTCGGCTGAGTGAACTAACTCAGTCACATAAGGACAAATATTGTATAAAACTGTTATTGTAGAATGAGTATGAGGATCCACGGGGGGTGGGAGAGGCTGGAAGCAGAGGGACGTGGATGTACAGGGGAAGAGGGGATTAATCATTGGGTTGTACAATTTTATGGGTGGGATGAGGGAAATTGAAAGAACTTGTTCAAATTTGTATTTGAATTTTGTAAATTCGTACAGAAAAAATGACTTTGATGAGCTAAAATAAGAATTTTTTAAAATTTAAAAATGTAAGAATAGTCTTCCATGGAAGTTAAAAACTTGATTTACATTAGTGGTTTGCTTAAGAAAATATGTTTATTTACTTGACAAAAAGATGTAGAATGTATAATGGAGGGTATTATAATTTGTGTGTGTACTTTTTGTTAATGAATAAAATTGAACAATGATGTGTTTTTTATCCATAGTGTTTTTTTCATTGGCTAATTTGAGTCCAAAGACTCAAAGTTAGAAAATTAAAACAGGAATAACATGATTAGAAGATATGAAGTGTAAAGAACATTATGCTATGAAACAGGAATCTATGTCACTAGTACTTCAATAACCAGGGGGATTAACCCATTGTAAGTTTCAGGAAAGCTTCTAGCTTGAGAAAGAATAGTTGGATTGCCTTTCCATTTCTGAAATATGTTACCAGCCACAGAGTGACAGAACACTATCTGTTTAAGTGCCAGAAGATTAGCCGTCATGTTGGAAGACACTCAAATACAGCTCAAAGTAGTAGAAGAAGTACAGATTTCGGCTCTTTCATGTGCTGATAGACCCTCCTTCGATAATTTGGCACAATTCAAAATAAGGAGAGACATTGGCTCACATCCATTAATAATCAGTAGGAACAGAAGAAGGAGATACCACATGGTTGAGACTCAGGAAAAACGTGTGTCAGGGTTAACTCCTGTCACTGTATTTCTACAATTTGGACATAAAGCATATAATTTGAGAGATGGACACGCCAAGAAAGTGCAACACCAGGACTAGGATAGGACTCATAAACGTCTTGTGATGTACAGCTAACACAGCCTTGTTAGTTGGAAATAAACGAGAACGGGAACATTTGTCAATGTAGATCATAAACTGTACCTTTCAGTATGCATTACAATTCTATATAAAGGAAAACATCTTCACAAGGGAACCAGAACTGAATAGAATCATAAATGGAGAAGGTATTGAAGTTGTCAAATATTTAATTTGAAGTGTAATCTATACTGAGTGTTATAGTAAGATTTTCATCAGAAATTGTCACACTTCCTATTTGTGTTCAATAAGCAAGACTGTGTCATCTGCATATCTCAGGTTCTTAAGATTTCTTCCTCCAACTAAGTCTTTTTCATATGGTTGTTTCATGTTGTTCACATTCTTGAATTATTTGATCAGACTGATTAAGAATGAAGAAACAATTTCTCCTCTCACACATCTTTCCTGATTTTGAGTATGGAGTATCCTCTTCTGTTTCAATGGCTGACTGCCTTTTGTTCTATGTGCTGGTTCTGAATAAGCAAAATCAAATGTTCTATAGTTCCCAAGCATCCCTCTCCTTCTTTAATCAAGAACTATTTCAGAGTCTTATTTTGGCTTTTATGAAATTAGTAATTTTAAGAATACGTTAGTTTTGTCTCATCTTGGCTTCTCATCCCCAAAAGGATGTTTTCTATTTGGTGTGTGTCTGGTAAATCTTTGTTTTTGTGCAGACATTCCTCTAGGTCGTATAGCCCTGGTGTACAAGTTGCCGTACAGCGTTAACTTGTGGTTGCTGTGAGGCTGAACTCTGTGACACTGATGTGTCAAATGCGTTAATTGGGTTGGTTACCCAATGCGGACTGAGAGTGGGTTGGAGCTCCCCAGTTAAAACAAGCTTGGAAGGAGGAGTGGCATCCACTTCCGTAATAGTTTGCCTCCAGAAACCCTATGAACCTAGAGAGAGGATGAAAGGCACCCAAGCATTGAGGACTCTCCTTCATAGGGTCGCTATGAGTCGCCTGCGACTCAACAGCACTTAACAACAACAACAACTGGTAAATCTTACCAAATCCTATACTGGATTCCTTAGAGGCAAAGATGAAACTATGCCTTTTTTTAAAAGTTTTATTTTTATTTTAGTGTGTGTGTGTGTGTGTGTGTGTGTGTGTGTGTGTGTGTACCGTCAAATTGGATCTGACTGGTACAGGAGGAGATTGTCTTTCCTTCCCTGCAGAGCATCTGGTGGATTCAAACCATGCACCTCTGGGATTGCAGTGCAACTTCTTGCCACTAGGCCACCAGGGCTCCCCTCAAACTATGTCTTATAATTAGGGCATGTTGTCAGGGAAAAGGTTATGTTCTTGGAAAAGGACATCATGCTGGGGAAGGTGGAGGGTCAAAGAAAGAGAGGGAGACGCAAAGCGAAATGGATTGACACAGTGACTGTAACAATGGGTTCAAGCTTATCAGACAGAGTGAGGAGGTTGCAGGATAGCACCAGGTTTTCTATAAAGTCACTGTGAGCCACAGACAATTCACTGACACCTAACAAGACCATCTGCCTGAGTAATCATTGCCTCTACATAGTCAAGTGTATTTATGTAGAAGAGACAACATCCAGTTTTAGGATTCTAGGAAAAATCTTCTGAATAATAATAATGTTGTTGTTGTTGTTACGTGCCATCGAGTCACTTGTGACTCATAGCGACCCTATGTACAACAGCCCTAAACTCTGCTCTGCCCTGTGCCAAACGCACTGCCTCTGACACTCCCATCCTGATTACCCCAGTCACTGAATCAATCCACCTCATAGAGGGCCTTCCCCTTCTGCGCTGTCCCTCCACCCTCCCAAGCAAGATGTCCTTCTCCAAGGACCGGTCCCTCCTTACTACATGACCAAAGTATGTAAGACGGAGCCTCAGAATCCTTGCCCCTAAGGAGCAGCCCGGTTTAACCCTTTCCTGGATGAATCCGTTTGTTCTCCTAGCAGTCCATGGTACATTCAATACTCTTCTCCAACACCACAGCTCAAAGGCATCAATTCTCCTTCTATCATCCCTAGTCATTGTCCAACTCTCTGATGCATAACAAGTGATTGGAAAGACCATGGCCTGTATCAGATGCACCTTAGTAAATAATAATAATAAAATAATAATAACAATAATAAATTTCCATAAACTTTTCATTTTTTATTTTGGATGTTTGTTTATTTTCCTTTCTATTTCTTCACTAAATTATCTAGTTGTTTTTCCATTTCATGTTCTTAAGTTCTAGAATATTTATTAATATGATCTGTTGTTTTTTTCCTTCATCTTCTTCATTTCTATTATGTCCTTCCTTGACATTTTCTGAAGTTTACTTTGTTATTGTTCTTCTTGCTTATGGGTTTTAAATTATTTTATTTTACTGGTATTGATGTTTAAGGTTATGAATTTTCCTCTGATTGCAGCTTTAAATTAAGACAAGTGCTAGCACAGGGGTTAAATAACTTGGCTTCTAATTGAAAGATTCATAGTTCAGGCCCACCAATGTTTTTATGTAAGATGTGATAGCTGCTTTACATATATCAAGGGAATGTGTGTGTGTGTGTGTGTGTGTGTGTGTGTGTATCATGTCAATACCAACACATTAAATTACCTAAAGGTAAATTTTGACTTAAACTTTGCAAAGATTTAATTTTTTTTTGTGAGAAAAATTTATATTTAGAATGAGCTCGCTGGACTCAGTTTAGATGATCCCAATTTTGTCGGCAACATCCAAAGCATCATAATCAGGAGCAAGTTGAACATAAGACTTCTTCTCTCCATCAGGCCTAATCAAAGTGTTTACCTTGGCCACATCAATGTCATAGAGCTTCTTTACAGCTTGTTTAATTTGGTGCTTGTTGGCCTTGACATCCACAATGAACACAAGTGTGTTGTTATTTTCTATCTTCTTCATGGCTGACTCAGTGGTCAGGGGAAATTTGATGATGGCAGAGTGGTCAAGCTTGTTTCTCCTGGGGGCAATCTTCTGGGGGTATTTGGGCTGCCTTCGGAGTCTTAGCGTCTTAGGCTGCTGGAAGGTGGGTGACGTGCGGATCTTCTTTTTTTTTGCTGTGGACACCCTTCAGGACTGCCTTCTTGGCCTTTAATGCCTTTGTTTTGGCTTCACTTTTGGGAGGGGCAGGGGCTTCCTTTTTCGCTTTCAGCGCCATCTTCTTAGAAAAGCAAAGATTTCATTTTTATGAATGAAAATACTTCATATTTCTGGAGTTCATCAGCTCTTTGGTTCTCAGTGTAATGAATTGGAATAGTTAATCATAAATATTATAGCTATAGCAGATCTTCCTAATCTATACATTTTTAAAACAGTTATTTATTTTAATACAGGCCCATTAATGATACTGGTTCTGCTATATGTGTGTTTTTATACACTTATTTTTCCCATTCAATGTATATAGAGACAGATTTAACATATTCTTTTAATTACAGCACAACTTTCTGCACCATGAATATAATAGTTTATTTTACTATTTCCTAAATGAACAAATTTGAATTTGTTCCTTAAACACTATAATCCAGAGCTGTATACATGAGACTTCTTTCTGGAGATATTGATTGAGCTTTTAAAGTATATACGCATGGAGAAGAAATTGCTGAGTCCTGATTAATGCACATTTTATACTTTATAGATATAGCCAAATTGCCTTCCAATGTAGTTGTGTCTGTTTAAAAATTCTATCGGCCATGAAACAGAGGGAAAATTTCCCATATATTTCTTAACAGGACTATACTAAACATTTCAAGATTTCATAAGTCAAATGGAAAAATTCATCTATTCTAAAAAACACTCTGACTTTTTTCCTAAGGAAAAGTAACCTTCACTGTCTTTATTCTGCCTTTCTGTGCTGATTTTAGGGATAACATGTCATTTGACTTTTTTCCTATAGGAGAAAATGCATGGTAACTGTTTTCATTTTGAGTTGACTTAAAAGGGGAAAAAAGGGCAACAATTTATTAAAAATTTACTTTCAAATTAAAGAGCATAAAGTACTGAATGCATTCAAGAAGTTACCAGACAATCTCTGTCAGATTGATTATGGAAAGGAACTTCTTTATTGGAAATAAAAGTAGATTTCTAACTTTAATTTCTTTGTCAAGACAATATTTCCAATATTTTATTAATTTAGCTTTGAAAAAATATAGTAATTATTTTTAAAGTTAAAATTTCTTATATACTCAACATGTTGTATGCAGCAAAACTATAAAATGCTGACAAAACAAAAGAGATAAAAGTAAATCTACGTGCTTATCACTAAGACTTCACCGCAATGCTTACTTTGAGCTATCATAGAAGCATATTTATTAATATATAAATATACTCACAGCTATAAACACAGAAATA
>NW_006399761.1:9376103-9417482 GCF_000299155.1 Elephantulus edwardii
AATAAAGTATATGAATGTTATGAACTTTGTATGTAAACTAGTATATAATAAAAATTTTTTAAAAGTAAAATAAAAAGATTAATTATATTTTGGCATGATATTTATGTTGCTTCTTAATTTTTTCCTTTGTAATGAATGTTATAATTAATTTCTTTCTCTATTTATTTTTAAGCAGGTGACCAGGATTCTCCCCTCCCTAATAGGAAATATTCTGAATATAAGAATGCTGAGTCCAACTGGATGCACATTTTAAAACCTCTTAATACATACGGTTAAAGTCATTATTCAAATGCATCCAGAAAGTATTGATTAAGCATTCAGATCAGAAATACATTATCAGAGAATAGTAACATAATCTTAACCCTAACAGAATTTATATTTTAGTTTGGGTCATAGACACATAAGAATGGCAATATCACTATATGTGTGTGTGAGTGTGTGTGTGAAATATATATACATATATATATTTCTTGGAAGGAGGAGTGGCATCCACTTCCGTAATAGCTTGCCTCCGGAAATCCTATGATTCTGGAGAGAGGATGAAAGACACACAAGCGCTGAGGACTCTCCTACATAGGGTCTCTATGAGTCACCTGTGACTCTACAGCACTTAACAACAACAACATATATATTTTACATGGTGGGCTCTATTCTAAGTGTGTTTATATGTAAACTTTTAAAAATCCTAACTACAATTGCATACATTTTTATTTTATATATCAGATATTCATAGCATGTTTGTTGTTGTTATGTGCCATTGAGTAGCTTGCTACTCATAGTGACCCTATGTACCACAGCTCTGAACCTTGTTCTATCCTGAGCCAACCTTATTGTCTCTGACACACCTACCTCCACTACCTAAGTCACTGAGTCGCTCCATCTCTTTGAGGATCTTCCGCTCTTGTGCCTCTTCCACCCTCCCAAGCTTGATGACCCTCTCCAAGGACTGGGATTAAAAAAACAAAAACAACAACAAAAAACTAAATTCTTTGTAGTTACATCAATTCTGACTTAGGAGGACCCTAGAAATGATAAACAACCTTCCTAAAGTCCAAGATTCCAAATTTGTTTCCAGAATCTATTTTGCGGTCAGTTTATACGGAAAGAATATTCAGTTCTTTGCGGTAAAACACAGGAAAGTTAGAGGAAGAAAACAAAAAACTCTCATAGCTTTTGAGTCAGAACTGACTGATAATGACTTCCTGGTTTTTAGAGGCTGAAAATCATACAGGAAGTGAGGCCCATTTTATGGCCATGGATCAGCTGGCATATTTGAACCAATTGCCTTTGGCTTGGCAGTGCAACTCCTTATCCACTAGGCTACCAGAGCTCATCATCCATTAACAGCAGTACATTGGTTAACAACTGGGGGGGCGGGAGGGGCTATGTCATACTGAAGTCAAGTTCCTGTAAGAGAATTTAGTGGGGGAAATGCCTTTGCAGAAGCTATAGGCAGCCATCTATAAAGGCGTACTTCTATTTGACTAAATATAGCTCAGTAGTTGAAAAATATTATTTATTCTACAGCATTGGGCTAGCCAAAATCACTAATGATGCTTCATTGGCATTGATTGACTGCTTCATTGCTTTATCAGATAGTTTTGCATGAGTAATTGTAGGTCACTATTTGTGAAGTGGATGAATTTGCATAGTGCACATTAATCAACAGCCATTCTTGCTTTGAGGAATAGTGAAACAGATGGCAACAGCAATAGTACGAGAGGCCGGCTTTTGCCTCAGCAGTCTAGGTGGATGCTTAATCAAGAAAATTAGTTTATTGTGAAGATGATTTATTTTAGCTGCAAAGTGTTGGCTCCAAGTAGCAATTGAAGGAATAAGACCTTTGGAAATGTCTCCTGGTCTACACACACACACACACACACACACACACACACTATCATGACATTAAAACCACGTCTTTAGTATTCAATGTCAACTGCCAAATATGTTCATAGGCTGTTTTCCATTGCTACTCATTTCTCAATCCCTTTGTAGGTGTGGGTTACATTTCTGCCTAACTCTGTTTATAAATTTGACTTTAATAAACACCACTGCTGCGTATCCTATTTATTCTTTCATATGATTTTAGTGTTCGCTCATCTTCCAGGCTTCCCTGAATTGTTGGTTATTTTTTTTAAAAAAATTATTATTTAAGTTTAAAGCACACAGCATCATCTTTGCAAAAAAAGTCTATGTTCTCACCCTGCCTTATTTTTCTTGGAAGTTAATTGGAGGAGAACAAGACCTTTTCTATTTTGGCACAATCCTCGTTACTAAGCAGAGTGTGATCAGGGTACAGAATGCCCACATCCTTCACATCCACGTTGGCTTTCTGAGAAAAACAAAAGGCATTTCTAGAGAAACTAAAGGAATCACAAAATATGAAAGGTCAAAGCAGAGAATATATCTGAGCAATGGCACCAAATTTTTATCTGACAACGGGGAGTCACATTTGTATGCCCACAGACGATGCAACAACACAATGCCAGCAAATAATCTAGAAATGAGGGGCCCACGACTAGATGATGGTGAATTTTTAAGTTTGCATAGGAGTAATTTTTTTCTTCTTCTAAATATGGTACTGGGTTTATAAAACCTCTGTCCTTGGAAACCATAAAGTAGAACTGAATGCAGGGATTTGAGGAGTGTCATCCAAGTGTGCAGGTGAGTAGACCAGATGGACCCTCATTCTTTCCAATTACACAATTCCATGGTCTTGGGGAAGCCCAAATTCCAATCCCTTCTTGGCATATTTGGTTAGCTTCTGACAGGAAAGCAGCTGGTGTTTGGGGTTGTGTAATGAAACTTCCACCATCAATGTGCTAATTGTAGTAAAATGCGAGGGAAAGCATTCTGGTTGGGTGATTTTTCCATGTAATCATTCCCCCTAAATTTTATACACTTCACTTGGAATCTAAGCTACAAAGTTCTGGTTCTGACCCTCATGGTTCGACATCAACCCCAAACAACTCTGGTGCTCTGTGAACAGGTGATGCTTAGAAGCACTCAAATGCATGAAAATAGATTCATTTTGCCCAGCATTGAAAGCAAATTCTTCCCCCCACCCCCGCCCAAGATAGTAGCTAAGGGCACTCTGGTGATGTGGTGGGTAAGGGCTTAGCTAACAGAAGGTTGCATTTCAAACTCACCAGCTATTCATTTATAGAAAGGTGTGTTTCTGCAGAGACTGGTAGACTTAGAAAGCCTGCTGGGCAGTTCTACTCTTCCCTCTGAAGTCTCATTGAGTTGGAATTGACTTGAGAGCAATGGGTTTGGTTTTGGTTAGATTATACCTGTAATGGTTGGACTGTATATATAATGCAAATAGTGAGTCAGCTTCCAACCCAAAAAGGCCACCCAAAGATGCCTACCTATCTTGATAGAAGAAGGATGTCTAGCTAGGTATCTTAGAAAAAAGTCTGTCATCTTTGTGGAGAACAATTCTCTGGCTCTTGTGACATATATACATGATTCAGAGTCATCTCATCAGCAACTGACAACAGTGGGGAGTTTCAGGCCAATAAGTTCTTCTATTTAAAAACCCATGAGGGGAGGAAGCATGGCTCTGGGGACCAGTTTAAAAGTCATCTACAGAAACTGGTTTTACAGAAGCTGTTGGCTGGGATTGGTGAGCAGTAGGGTGGAATGTTGATTCGCTAAGGGAAGTGAGGCGATTGTGATAAGGCCTCCTATTTAAAAACCCATTAGGGCCCTTGGGCCTGTGGCCCTCAGGTCTGGTTTAAATTGGTTTTTGTGAAATGTTCTTCCAAGTGGTATAGTACTGGTCTGTGCATTGCTGTACAGAGGCAGCTTGTGGTTGCTGTGATGCTAAACACTGTGACACTTGATGTAGTGTTTGGTGGAGCTTCCTGATTCAAACAAGCTTGGAAGCAGGAGTGGCGTCCACTTCTGAAATGGCTTGCCTCCAGAAACTATGAACAGTGCTCAGGTCTTTCATTCATAAAGTCGCTATGAGTCTTCTACAACTTGACAGCACTTAGCAACAACAACAACAGCAACAACAACAACACATCTTGTGAAGGGAGCTCCAAGATGGAATGAGAGGTTCTTTTCTCACAACAGGTAAACCAAAGATAGACACTATATGAGAAGCTAATACAGAGCTAAGGCGAGCAACGTAGCATTGGGTCAGACTGTGACAAGACAGTCATGGAAATGAGACTTCAGGGCCTGGGTGGACTTGAAGAGGTAAAAACAACCAATAGGGAATTTGTTTTGTATGTTAACAACACGATCGGGCAAGAGTGAAAAGCCACAGGTTATCAGTCTCAGATTCACTATCTCAAAATAATGTGAGCAGTGACATTTGAAAATAAAGTGCAAGTCAGACCATCTTTCAGTGTTGTTCCTTTGGAGTAGAAGTTGTAGATCATTCCCTCGTGCTTTGAGCCTCTTTGCTTGAATTTATTCTTGCTCCTACGGATTGCGATGCCCCAAACTAAAGGTGAAGGCTAAAGAAACCAAGACAAACCCAACACTGTGCAAGATGTGGAAGCTGACAGAGTCTAAGAAAAGCCACTCAGAGCAGAGGTATACGTCAGGTGCACTCACTTGAAGAATGGCAATGCCACTGGATACACTGATAATGTGAAACTCAGTGCCTGAGTAACAAGTGGATTATGTCTCTAAGATTAACTGGGGCTGCTGGATTCGCCAAAATATGTAGACATTTGCGTGCTGGAGAGTAAGTACAGTAAAGGACTAGTTTGTGTAGCTATTCTTCAGCTTATGATCCATCTTTGAAAGTCAGAAGTGTTTAGTTGCTATAGAAGCAACTATTGATGCTAGTACAGGGTCTTGCTGAGCCATTCTTCTCAGAAATAGTTAATAAAGGTGAATCCTAGTCCTCAGAACAGGGACTGTGAGACTCATTACTTATTGCGTTATTTTTAAACTATATTATGCCTTCTGAGTCTTTACATTTAATGATTATTTTGGGATCGTGAAATTTCACTGGTAGAAATTGGAGGGGAAAAAAGTCAGTGAAAACACTCTTATAACATATTGCCGTAGCATCAGCTGTCCCCAGAGTGTTCCACACGAGCTGCATTCAACCTTAAAAGTGAAATTCCAGTTCAGGAATGGGAAAGAAACAATCACATTAAGGTGGATCATTATGGAGATTTGCTTGCACCGTGGAGCCACTTTTGATCCCCTCTTAGAAGATTTAATAAATAAAATCAAATGAATGATCTTTCTCTCATTGCCTTTTAGTCAGTTCTGACATATGGCTGGCCCTCTAGCAGGTTTCTAAACCTGTAACTTATGAGAGGAGACCACCCATTCCTCTCCTTTAGAGTGGCTTGTGGATTCAAACAGCCAGGGACATGTGGCCTTGAGTTAGTGGCACAACTCTGGGGACTAAGCCACCAGTTGTTGTTGTTGTTGTTAAGTGCCATCGAGTCGTAAGCGACTCATAGCGACCCTATGAACGAAAGTCCTCGACACTTGTGTGACTTTCATCCTTACTCCAGGTTCATAGGGTTTCTCGAGGCAAGCTATTATGGAAGTGGATGCCACTCCTGCTTCCAAGTTTGTTTTAATCAGGGAGTTCCACCAAACACTGTCCTCCATGGGTAACCATTGACGCATTTGACATGTCAGTGTCACGGTGTTCAGCTTCACGGTGACCTCAAGTTACCTCTGTAGGCAAGTGGACACATCAGGGCTATACTTCCTAGAAGAATGTTTTACCAAAACCAATTGAAGACAGGCCTTAGGGCCGCAGATTAGAGTCACCCACCTTTGGCTTGGTAGCACACTTTCAGTCCACTAGGCAAACTGGTCTCTCTCTATGTTAAGTGCCATCAAGTCATAGGTGACCAGAGCTCACTAAATAAATCTTAGTGCACACAACAGAAATATGCCTCTCTGAAACATTCCCAATAGAAGTAGGAAGATAATTCTGCTAGAAGTCATCCTCTTTTCCAGAATTTTTCTCAAATTTAATTTTTTTACCTATCTTTGTACTTTTCTAATAACAAGCATGTCTTGAAGGAAAAATAATATTAGGTCTCTTTTTGATACTCAGTAAGGTTTTCCAGTTGGTCATAACATATCATACAAATTGCATAATAAATATGGACAAAGTGAGTGACATTCCTATCGCTTGTGGGCAAACTTGTGATATTTACTCACTGTGAAATAGGGTTACATTCCCAAACACACAATCTTGACAATTATGAATGATACATTATTTTCTAATTCCACCATAATCTACTTACAAACTGTTAAAAGTATTATCATCCAATGGTCTTTAACCATTTTATAATGTGATTTTGAAGAGAGTTAAAAAGATTGTAGTCAATACTATGAGACCATAGTCAGTTTTATCTTTCTTTAGAGTGGCAACAATGGGTTTAAGCACAGAAAAGAGTGTGAAGATGGTACAAGATCAAGACGGGTTTCTTTGAACATTCATACATAACAACTCAATGGCACTCAATAACATTAATCTTACAAAGATTCATACGGTATAAGAATAACAGTTCTCTTGACTTATAAATCCATCAGATCACTGTAGAACACCACTCTTTGGGGTTGAAATATTTGCATATTTTTATTAAATTATTTATTTCATATAAAGGTATCCTATTGTTGTTATGGGCGATTCTATTGCTGTTATGGGCTATTAACTCGGAACCAACTCACAGCCAACCCTCCAGCAGGCTTTCAGAGGCTGTAAATTACATGGGGAAAGATTACCCATCTTCTTCCCACAGAAAAGCTGGTGGATTGCCTCTGGGTTGGCAGCACAACTCCGTACCATGAGACCATGAGAACTCCCCATAAAACTATACATATATATACATTGTCATTGTTAGATGCCATCGAGTTGAGTACAACTCATAGAGACTCTATAAACAGTGGATCTTAACCCTGTCCTAGTCTATGCCATCTTCACACTTCCTGACACTCTAGCACTAACACTGCAGTAATCACCATGCCAATCCACCTGGTGAGGGTCTTCCTCTTCTTCATGACCCTCCACTCTTCCCAGCATCATGTCCTTTTCAACGGAATAGTACCTCCTAGCAAACTGCTCCAAGTATGTGAGGCGAAGCTTCATCATCTTTGCCTCCAAAGAGCACTCTGGCTGCACCCTCTCCAAGAACATATTTATTTGTTCTTTTCACTGTCCTTGTTTGCTGGTTCTGGTGAGGATTAGGGAAGATTATTGACTCATTAATGGGTGGGAGGTGATATGATTTGGCCTCCTATTTAAAACCACATTTTTAATTGTTTTGGTCATACATTCTTCTAAATGGTATAGCACTGGTCTGTCTATTTGCTGTACAGAGGTAACTCATGGTTACTGTGACACTGATGTGTCAAATACGATAATGGTTACCCATGGTGGACAGTGTTTGGTGGAGCTCCCTGATTAAAACAAGCTTGGAAGCAGGAGTGGCATGACACTGATGTGTCAAATACGATAATGGTTACCCATGGTGGACAGTGTTTGGCGGAGCTCCCTGATTAAAACAAGCTTGGAAGCAGGAGTGGCATCCACTTCCAAAGTAGCTTGCCTCCGGAAACCCTATGAACTTGGAGAAACAATGAAAGTTACACAAGTGTTCAGGTTTTCCCTCATAGGGTCTCTATGAGTTGTGTACAACTCGACGGCACTTAACAACAACAAAAATATGTATGGGGTGTGTGTATGTATATATAAAAGTACACACACACACACACACGCACACACACACGCACACACACACATATGAGAGTACATATACACACATTTATATGATTTTTCTAAATATATACATCTATATATCTAATTGTTGTGTACTATAGAGTCCGAACCAACCCATATCTGACCCTTCGGCGGGATTTCAGAGGCAGTTAATCTGGTGGCCTCGAATCACCTGCCTTTGGAATTGCAGCACAGCTTCTGGCCACTAGGTCATCCACTTCCTAAACAACATGTCTCTGGAAACTCTGAACTTGGATAAATGTCGATAGTTGTAGAGGGGCTTCAGGCCTTTTGTTCATAGGATCACTATGAGTCATACTTGACTCGAAGGCAGTCAGCAATACACACACACATACAAAAGAAATACATATTTTTACAATATTCTCCCATTGTTGTTGAGTCAATTCTGACTCACACTGAGCTTATACAACAGAATAGAACTGGTCATCCATAGGACAGGGCATGTTCATAGGGTCACTGTGAGTCACAGTCAACTTGAAAGCCCCTAACAACAACATAAGATTTTAAAAATCTGTCATCTTTATGGAATCAGCAAGCCACACATTTCTCTTGTGGCATGAGGGGTAAGTTTAAAACACATGCCTTTTGGTTAGTAGTCAAATGCTCAACTATCATGTTTCCAGGATGTGTGGGTGTGTGTAAACATACACACACATACTTGGCTCCACAATCAACACTCTTGGCACCAGCAGTCAGGACATCAAAAGATGAATTGCATTGGGAAAATCTCCTGTCAGAGATCTCTTGAGAATACTGAGAAGCAGCGATGTCAGTCTAGAGACTAAGGTGTGCCTGATTCAAGCCATGATCTTTGCAATTACTTGCTATGCATCAGAGAGCAGGACAATGACTAAAGACGACAGAAGAAGAATCAATGCCTTTGAGTCATGGTGCTGGAGAAGTCTTGAACATACCATGGGCTGCCAAGGAAACAAATATGTCTGTCTTGGAGAAAGTGAAACCAAATTTCTCCTTGGAGACTAGGATTTTGAAGCTCTGTCTCACATACTTTGGACACGTGACCAGGAGGACTTCATGCTCAGAAGGGTGGAGGGACAGTGCAGGAGAGGAAGACCCTGGAAAAGATAGATTGATGCAGTAACTGGGGAAATGGTGGTAGGTGTGTAGAAGTCAGTAAGACTGGCTCAGGACAGGGCAGGCTTCAGAGGTGCTGCACATAGGGTCACTAAGAGTTACAGGTGACTTGACGACACATAATAACACACACACACACACTTGTTATATGCCATTGAGTTGGAATCGACCCGTTACTGACTCACCACGGCAGAGTTTCAGAGGCATTAAATCAGACAGAAGGAGAATTCCCATCCTTCTCCTGTGTGTGTGTGTACACACACACATGCTTTTTATACTCTCAATATCCCAGTTCTTTGAAACTTTATAAACTTTTAAAAAAATGTCTGGAATAATTTCAAGAGAAACGACATGGATATTATCCTGGCCTAAGACAAAATAATTATGCCGTAGTGTTTAATCATGTCTAATATTCATGCTAATGACCTATTTTTAGACTGGTGAACAATTGAGAGTACATTGCTATTGTTTTAGCAGACTCTTGTTATAAAATGAGGCAAATGTGTTTTTCAAGGCAGCCTGTAGATGACAGAACTTGGCACCACATGGAAACTTTGACACTTCACACTTCAGTGAGAGTTCCTTTCATATGCTCCCACACATTCAAACGTTTCTTATGTCCTTGACAATAAAGAGAAGCTTTAATTATTCTGAAGTCTGATGCTAGAATGTTAAGGTGTATGTATTTTGTAAATAATAACCAGAGGGTTAAAGTCAACCTTTTAATGTTGAAAGGGAGGATTTGCTTTCTCTGATGGCCCATCTTATTTCTGGAATATCTGACATTCCTCCAATGGAATTTGCACCAACATGGAATTTTCCTGGTGCATCTATATATATTTAATTAAATAGGGAAGTTTATTCTAAACAAACACAGATGCTTATGGTTCTGCTTGACTGACAGCATTTCTCTTTGCCAAGCATTATTGTTTGGAAAGTCGTTAAAGGTCTGACTAGAAACAACTGTACATTAAAAGGAGAGAATTACAATTTAGCTTTCAGTAATTAAATCACTTGATAGCAAGCAGAGCTGCACTGGAGCAATGAGTGGAGAATTTTTGGGAGCCTGAAGCACAGCTCGTAAGTGAGCTCAGATGGAAGCAGACGCTTCACAAATAAGTCAGGTGTTCCTGTGCATATGTGCTTATTTGCTTTTAGGAAAGTGCCACAGAGCAGTCCATTTGACAGAAAAACATCCTACTAAAAAAAAAAAAGTTCTCCACTTAATGAACTTAAGAAGCACCCAAGTAAACAAAATTAGTAGGTTTTTGTCAAGAGAATTCCAGAATTGTTTAATATGCAGTAGAGTCTTGTGAATAACTGAGAGACAGATTCAGTGTTTCTCCAACTTCACCACTAAATAATTTTTCGCCCCCACATATTATGAGATTGCTGGTTTGTAGGACATATTTTGAGATATTTCACTCTGCATGGTTGTCTTTGATTGGGTACTATAGTAAAGCAAAACCAATGAAGATTATCTGTATCATCTATATCTCGGCTATCATTACGTGTATCCTATCTCCATAGAGATAGAGATAGAGATAGATAGAGATAGATAGATAGAGAGAGAGAGAGAGAGAGAGAGAGAGAGAGATGATATAGATATATGTAGATAGAGATAGAGATGATAGAGATAGATACAGGTGTAGATGTAGATATAGATATATAGTTGTTTTTGTTGTTATGTACAATAGAGTTGGAACTGACCCATAACTGACCCTCCAGTGTGTTTTCAGTGGCAGAAACATTATGGGAGGAGATTGCTCATCTTTCTCCCACAGAGTAGCTGTTGGATTCAAACCTTGTGCCTTTGTGTTGCTAGCACTAGGCTGTCAGGTATGTGTCATAAATGAAAAACCATAAAGGATTAACCTAGGTACCTCCCAGTGTTCCCTTTTGACAGTCTTCAACTCTGCTAAGAGTTTTCAGGTGTCATGAGAGTGGCTATAGTATGTATGACCTTCTAGAGAGCAGGCTTCTTTGAAAGGGCATGTTCCTTGATGGCTGGGTGCCTCATGTGGAGATGACCATTTTTAAAACCACCTGAATGTACTCTGAATCCTGCAATCATAATCAGGCATCTTGACGTTCTGGGCATCTCCCCACAAGACCCTGGTGGCAGCCATATTGGAAAAACAACTGTGCATGTGCATAATTATCCTAAACCCTCTCATATGGGCCAATCACAGATGAGCGCCTCCTCTTTCCATGAATCAACATGATGATCTTCTTGCTTTATTTAGATTAACTCAAAACCTCACCCTCTTCATGAATAAATATGATGTCCTGTCCCCATCTCTAGAGCCTGTCAAGGAGTCTTGGTGTAAAACGAGTCATACATGAGAGGCATCTCAGCCCTTTTACGTCCCCCTTGGCAAACTACTTTTTCTAATAAAACTTTGTGTATGTGGAGAAACACAGACTTCTGTGTTGCTATTCTTACTTAAGAGGAAAAACTCAAATTTAAGGAGTGAGCTGGAGACATTTTCTTGGTAACTGCATTGAAGGAGTTGTCTGACTACATTATGTCCACTGCCAAAAGAACAAACAAATGTATCTTAGAAGAAGTGAAGCCGGAGTGCTCGTTAGAAGCAAGGGTGATAAGGTTATGTCTTACATACGCTGGCATGTTATTAGTAGAGGCCTGAGAAGACACAGAATGCTTGGAAAAGTAAAAGGTCAGTGAAGGAGAGGAAGAGAGGAATTTCTTCTGCTGTGAATAGTGTTGGTACAGGTCAGAGCAAACAGAGGAGCACCTAATAACAGACAGGTTCTTCTTCCCTGTATGTTCTCTTCAAGCTTTTTCTTGAGCTTGTTCTTTTACTTCTAACTTCTAGGAAGGATAAAATACAGGAGCCTATAACTCAGACTGTTCAGAGGCATAGAAAATAAAAGAAACGGACGTTGATATGAAGGTCAGATGTTGTAAATGCTTAACTTGTGTATCAGACCAACAGGAGGAAGCAAGGCTATTTGTGTGTGTGGCTAGTAAGACATTTATGTACCTTGGTCATCAACAGAATAGAGGAAGTCCTACTGTGTACAGAAGGCAAGTGGAAGATGGGATGTGTGTGGGAGTTCCCTTCTGTGACCCTGACTTGGAAGACTCCATACCCAGAGGCTGTACCATCTGTTGAGAATTCTCTATCACACTGGTGTCGTTGCTCTGTCATGTATAGATGACTGCAACTCACGGTGACCTTATGAACAACAGACCTGAGCCCTCCTGTATCCCATGCCATCCTCACTTTCTCTGACATACTGAAGCCCATTGTTACAGTCACCCTGCCAACCCATCTTCCTGAGGATATTCCTCTTTGACTGACCCTCCAACGTTTCCAAGAATGACTTCCCTCTCCAAGGACTGACCCTTTCTAGCAACATGCCCAACGTTTGTGAGATGAAGTTTCATCATCCTTTCCTCCAGGGAACACCTTGGTTTCACCCCTGCAACCAAGAGAAATTCAGATCTCATATTGTAAGATCTTAAACTTGTGCACTTAATTGCATTTTCTCTTAATTACCCACAACCTAAGAAGGTTGCTCTCTGTCTTCAATGTTCTGTGACTAATATCAGCTCTCGTTTATGACATGCACGGCCTGTCTTTCTTTGGGCCTCAATGCTTTTCTCCTGGAGTGCCCCTGGAGACCTGGCACCGGTACAGCATAGCCCTTCAGACTCAGCTCCAGCTATTCATTGAGAGGACGCAGGGCAGTGTCTCCTACTGATATAGGAGTATCCTTATTTCATTTAGGTGTTCTTTATCACTCTTTCAGCTTTCTTCTACTTTTGTTTTTCCCTTTCTATAATTGCTACTGTAAACCATTTTGTACAGACCATTTGATAATTCCCCCTCCCCCCTTTAAGAATGAGACTACAAAATCATTTGCACATAAAGGCATTGTGAGAGGGAGAAGAAGGTGCATTTAGACTTGCTTGTAGTATGGGAACTCTTGCAATTTTTTCCTATCCCTTCATTAATTATTCATTACTTTTACATTTTTTAATGCACTTAAAATTTCCCTCTTAAGACAATGATTCCATTGCTTTTACTGCTATTTGTACTTTTCCCTATATTTCCATTCTCCCCCTCAAAATATCTGTGTTTAATAATGAAGCTAGACATTTTTAAAAGAACTACTCCCTGTTTTAAAAAATAATGCTGACTCTTAATACAGCATCACACTGAAGTTCACATTTAATTTCCTATTTTCATATTATCTATTTCATATTACCTTGATTCATAAGCAGGAATAATTTATATATTTCCCTTGAAAATGGATTTATTCAATGCCTTTACACCTTGTGATTTATATACTCTTATTTACCCAAGAGTTATTTATCAACATGCACTTTTACATCAGAATATTAATCAAGGGGGGAAAAATCGTGCAATTTCCCAGTGGTTTCTGTCTGCTCAGAGGACAGCAAGTAATTGGTTAGAATTTACACTTAATACCATACTCAATGCATGCTACAGCCTTTTCTTCCCTTAATTCTTATTGAACCTTATTAACATACCACAGGGGGTCTTTCCAGAAAAACAATGTCAATTGTGGCTTTCTGCCAATAACAGTAGAATGTGAGGTATTGAGGGGATGTGTATGATTTTTTTTTCACTTCACTGTCTATATTTAGGGAATGCAGGCATTCTATTAGAAATCTGCATAGTAAATATATACATTTATACATATGTATATATATGAATGTATATATTTATATATATAAATATGTGTATATATGTGTATATCTTTATCTATATCACCTATCTCATCTATCTCTCTCTAACTCTATCTCTATCATCTCTATCTCATCTCTACCTATCTCTCTATCTCTATCTCTATCTCTATCTCTATCTCTATCTCTATCTCTATCTCTATCTCTATCTCTATCATCTCTATCTATTTCTTGGTACCAGCAGCCAGGAAATCAAAAGATGAATTGTATGAGCAAAGTCGGCTGTCAGGGACCTCTCCAGAGTACTGAAGAGCAACAAAGTCAGTCAGGAGATGAAGGTGCACCTGATCCAGGCCATAGTCTTCGAAATTGCGTGCTATGAATTAGAGAGCTGAACAATGATTAGGGATGATGGAAGGAGAATTGATGCCTTTGAGCTGTGGTGCAGGAGAAGAGTGTTGAATATTCCATGGACAACCAGGAGAACAAACAGGTTTGTCATAGCGAGGGTGAAACCAGGCTGCTCCTTGGAGGCAAGAACTCTGAGGCGTCATCTGACATACTTTGGACATGTTGTAAGGAGGGAGGGACCAGCCCTTGGAGAGAAGCATCATGTTGGTAGGGTGGAGGGACAGAGAAAGAGAGCAAAACTATTAATGAAACAGACTGATTCAGTGACTGGGGTAATGGGGGTAGGTGTGTTAGAGACAGTAAAGTTCGCGCCAGATAGAGCAGGTTTCAGGACTACTGTACATATAGGGTCGCTATGAGTCACAAATGACTTGATGGCACATAACAACAACAGCATGTGTGTGTGTGTGTGTGTGTGCGTGTAACACAAATGTAGTTGTTGTGTATCGTTGTGTCAGAAACAACTCATAGTTGACCCTCCAGCAGGTTTTCAGAGGTAGTTAGTTAATCACATGGGAGGAAAGTGCCCCTCTTTCTCCTTTAGAACAGCTGGTGGATTTGAAATGCATGCCCTTGGGTTGTCAGCACAACTCCATCCAGACAACGTGTGCCAAATACGTGATGCAAAGTCACACCATGCTGTCAGGATGGACTAGAGAATATAAAGGCTACTTCAACTGTATTTTCCCCCCAGAGGTATTTGTTGACTCTTCGGGTAGTCTATGATACACTCAATATTCTTGATCAACACTGTAATTCAAAGGGATCCATTCTTCTTCAGTCTCCCTTTTCATTGTTCTGCCTTTGCATGCATAGGAGATGACCAAAATGGGTGAGCTTGTGCTAGGTGCACCTTAGTCCTTAAAATAATTTAATAGTTTTAAAAACTTGATGGTGGTTACTTGCAGCATGTTTGCCTGTAAGACTGTGTCCTTTGATTTCTTGACTGCTGCCTCTATGAGTGCTTATTATAGACCCAAGGGAAATGAAATCCTTGACATGTCAGTCTTTTCTCTGCTTGTCGTGATTTTGGTTTATTGGTTTTAAGAAATTTGGTGTCTGTCATAGTATCATCCATATTGAAGACTACAGCCTTTAGGCTTAATCAGTAAATACATCAAGTCTTCGTTTACTGTGTGCAAGGCTGTATCATCTGCATTTGATGAGTCCTCTTCTAATCCTGATACCCCATTATTCACATTTGCTCCGATGGCCTAGTGGTAAGAAGCTGCACTGCAATCCTGAAGGCACACAGTTTGAATCCACCACAGCTCTGTAGGAATAAAGAAGGGGCAATTTCTTCTGTGTGACTAATTGCTTCTGAAAACCCACCAATGGGTCAACTGTGGGTTAGTTCTGGTTCTACAGTTCACAACAACAACAACAGATTGATTAATTATGGTGAAAGGGTGAAAGGATACAACCCGGATCCACACCTCCCTTATATTAAACTACTTTCTATTCCCTTCTTTTATTGCTATGACTGCTTCCAGGTGTGTATACAAGTTCCAACTGAGTGCACTTAAGTGTTCCAGAAATACCATTCTTCACAATGTTATTCCATAACTTATTTTTTGCACAGTCACCAAAATCAGACAAACATCTTACTGGCATTTTCTATTTCCAGTAAATGATATTCCTTTTTCTACATTTTTTCAGAAATTCAGCCAGAAATTCTATCAGTTCCCTTTTGATGTTCTACCATAATTGTTTTCTAATTATCTTCAAAAATCCAATAGAAAAATGGGCACAGGATATGAACAGGCATTTCACCGAAGACGACATTCAGATGGCTAACAAACACATGAAGAAATGCTCAAAATCCCTAGCCCTAAGAGAGATGCAAATTAAAACAACTATGCGATATCATTTCACCCCAGTCAAAATAGCAAAATTTAACAGAACAGCAAGCAACAAATGCTGGCGAGGTTGTGGAGAAACTGGAACCCTGATTCACTGTTGGTGGGAGTGTAAAATGGTGCAACCCCTGTGGAAAGCGGTATGGCGCTTTCTCAAAAAGTTGCAAATAGAGATACCATTTGACCCAGCAATTCCACTACTGGGAATATACCCTGAAGAGACCATAGCTGACATCCAAGCAGATATATGCACACCCATGTTTATTGCAGCTTTGTTCACAATAGCAAGGAGTTGGAAACAACCTAAGTGCCCATCAACAAATGAATGGCTAGAGAAGCTGTGGTATATTCGCACAATGGAATACTATGCTGCATTAAAAAACAAGGAATTCATGCAATATTATTCAAAATGGTTGACTCTGGAGAACATTATGCTGAGTGAAATATCCCAGTCACAAAAGGACAAATATTACATGATGCTACTGTTGTAGAATGAGACTGTCCTTGGGGTTGGGGAGAGACTGAGTAAGATGGGTTCAATAATGTATACTGCACTGAAACAGAGGAGGGAGAAAACTGTTTAAAAGAGATATATAACTAGGTATTTCGGTCATCACAGGAGACTAGAGCGAGGGCTACGTGGTGGAGGGGACCTGGGGGAGGGTTTGTAAAACAATGAAAGAATCTTTTCTTTTACTTTTCCATAATTTCTGGACTCATGTACTTATAACTTGTTAGTCAAATTTGTGTCTTCTAGGTTTCAACACCCCCATGATACATCTTCAAGGATATGAACATGTACGGCCAAGCACAATCAATAAGAGTGCATCTAAATTCCAAAATCAATCTCCATAATAGTCTATGTGTTTCCTACTGCGAAAGGGGCCCTTTAGAGTAGTGAGAGAAGATCTTCACCCTGAAACCCACAGCGTCCCTTTTCAGCAGGAAGTAGCTAAGAGAATATGCCATCCCCTTTTCCTTATGACTCAGGGTGAAGTCTCTCTCAGGGAGGAGTGATAGGGAATGGCAAAGGACACACTGACAAAGAAGATTAATCAGAACTGACTTTGACAAGCACTGTGGCATTTGGACAAGAACAAACTGGGAGGAGGGTAGAGAGAATAGTGCAACAATGAATGAATGGAAACCCAAAATCTCTGTAAATGTTTATGAAAATTAATAAAATATAGAAAAAAAAGAAACAAAAAAAACCAACTTAGCTTTTATATGGTATTAATTGTTCAATAATGTCTACATTTTGCTTCTTTTGAATGGACACAGATATGGATCTCTTGTAGTCAGTTGACTATGTATCTGTCTTCCTGATTGCTTGGCATAGACCACCGGCTGCTAATAGCCTAGTGAAACTCATAACTTCATAAAAAATAAGTTAATAAATTCAAGGTGACTCAGTAAGTAATTATTTCTTTCTGACTGCTCAACATTTAGTTCTTAATTTTTTGTTAACTCTAAGTTTCCTTTGGAGGCTAACCGTCATCATCATATTTAGCTTCTATGTTTAGTATCTATGCAAAAGCATTTGACTGTGTAGATCTCAATAAACTGTGGCTGACTCTGAAAAGAATGGGAATCCCAGAACACCTGATCGTGCTCATGTGAAACCTATACTTGGATAAAGAGGCAGTCGTCAGAACAGAGCAAGGAAACACTGCATGGTTCAAAATTGGGAAAGGTATGTGTCAAGGATGTGTCCTATCTCCCTATCTTTTCAATCCATATGTGGAACAGATTAGCCAGGAGGCTGTGCTCTATGAGGAGAAATGTGGAATCAGGATTGGAGAAAGACTCATCAGCAATCTGCGACAACCCTGCTTGCTGAAATTGAGGAGGACCTGAAGCTCTTGCTGCAGAAGGTCAAGAACTGCAGCCTGATATATGAGTTGAAGCTCAACATGAGAGATTCTCACCACTCGGCCGATCGGCAGCATTATGAGGGATGGCAAAGAGATTGAGATTGTTAACAGCTTTAGTTTGCTTGGCTCCACAATCAATACTCTTGGTACCAGCAGCCAGGAAATTAAAAAATGAATTGCATTGGGAAAGCCTGCCATCAAAGACCTTTCCAAAGTACTGAAGAGCACTGATGTCAGTTTGGAGACTAAGTGCGCCTGATCCAGGCCATGGTCTTTGCAATTACTTGCTATGCATCAGAAAGCTGGACAATGATTACAGATGGTAGAAGGAGAATTGATGCCTTTGAGCTGTGGTGTTGGAGAAGAGTATTGAATATACCATGGACTGCTAAGAGAACAAACAAGTTGTCCTGGAGAGGGTGAAGCCAGGCTGCTCCTTGGAGGCAAGGATTCTGAAGCGTCATCTGACATACTTTGGACATGTTGCAAGGAGGGATCAGTCCTCCAAGAGGGACGTCATGCTTGGGAGGGTAGAGGGACCGTGCAGGAGAGGAAGACCCTCATTGAGATTGATTCAGTGACTGGGGTAATGTGTCAGAGATTGGCACAGTATAGAGCAGGGTTTAGGGCTGTTGTACACAGGGTTGCTATGAGTCGCAGGTGACTCAAAGGCATATAACAACAACATCATCAACAACAATAACATCTTTAGTATGATCCTCTTTTTTAGTTTGAGGTACAGTCTACAGTCTTCATGCAAATCAGTCAATGAATTGGATTTTTTTTGTCACTAGAATTGACTTTTGCGTGGGTTCCTATCTTGCACAGGTCCAAGAGGACTTAATGAATCCTCTTATAAAAATCTTGCTCTTCTGTCTGGGCCTGAAACTGAGAACACACAGGCTCTGGAGAAACTGTCATCATCTCATGATCCTACTGGAGCCTGAGGTAAAAGGCACACGGCCAAAGAATGAGCCGAGTGGATGGAGAAAACCAAGTTCTGATGAAACCATTTAAACCTCTGCCTCAGGCATCAGAGCCAGCCTATCTTGAGACCAATTATCTATGGGAGGCAATCAATTCTCTATTTACTTAAAGTGTTTTGGTTTGGTTTTATGTCTTTTGCAACTGGAAACTTTTTGAAATGATACCAAGAGAAAAATCACTAAGGCTCCTTTGGGGGAAAAAGATGAAGTCTTTTGTTCTTTCAGCTACTATTTAGTGCCTAACCGACCAAATAACCAGGTTCACTCTCTCAACTCTGTAAGTAGCCTCCTTCAAACTATACCCCTTGGAACGAATTCAAGGATGCCTGAGAGAAAAGACAAGCAGAGAAGCCCCCAAGTTTAGGATACCATGTTGAAAATTCCCGCTTACTTCACATAGGAGGCTGGTGATACAATGTTTGAATGCTCAACTGCTATCTGGAAATGTTGGCAGTTGTCATTCATAAGCCATTTCTCTGAAGAAAAAGCCTAGAGATATTGTGGGCCAGGTCTTCTCTAAGAAGTAATGTCACTGTGAGTAAGAATGAACTTGATCCAGAAAATAAGAATCCATTGTTCAGTTTTAATATTCATGACAAAGTGTATCTTCTTTAACTAGTCATTTCATGATTAAGCAAAACCTTACATTCACATTTATCCAGTGAGATTTGTATTCATCAACCTGTGTGCTTTCATTCCTTAAAATTCCACAGCAAAGTAGTATCGGTTTGAAAATTCTGTTAATACTTTGTGGATTTAATAACTCTACTATCAACTTGCTGGTGTTCTTCACTAACACAGTGTATGACAATGAAAAAAGATACTATGTGTTAAGAAGACAAAGATTCTCACCACTGGACCAACTGGCAGCATCAGGACAGATGGTGAAGAAATTGAGATTGTTAACAACTTTAGTCTGCTTGGCTCCATGGTCAACACTCTTGGCACCAGCAGCCAGGAAATCAAAAGACGTATTGCGATGGGAAAGGCTGCTGTTTGGGACCTCTCTAAAGTACTCAAGAGCAACGGTGTCTCTCTGGAGACTAAGGTGTGCCTGATACATGCCATGGTCTTTGCATTCACTTGTTATGCATCAGAGAGTTGGACAATGACTAGGGAAGATAGAAGGAGAATTGATGCCTTTGAGCTGTGGTGATGGAGAAAAGTATTGAATGTACCCTGGACAGCCAAGAAAACAAACAGATTCATCCTGGAGAGGGTTAAACCAGGCTGCTCCTTGGAGGCAAGGATTCTGAGGCTTCGCCTGACATACTTTGGACATGTTGTAAGGAGGGAGAGGTCTTTGGAGAGGGACATCATGCTTGGGAGGGTGGAGGGACAGCGCAGAAAGGGAAGACCCTCCATGAGGTAGATTGATTCAGTGACTGGGGTAATCAGGATGGGTGTGTCAGAGGCAGTGCTATTGGCACAGGATAGAGCAGGGTTTAGGGCTGTTGTACATAGGGTCGCTATGAGTCGCAAGCGACTCAATTGGCACATAACAACAATAACATCTGTAAACAAGTACCATGAATTTCAAGAGTTATTTAACACTTGACACATGACCTGTATTTAACGTGCAGTCGAGGAAGTATGACTACATGATGGAATTCCAAAAGAACAACAACAACAAAGCTCTATCTTGGAAAAAGTGTAGCAATCACACTTCTTAGGAGGGAGGATGGTGAGACTTCATCTAACATATTTAAGGCAAGTGGTTAAGGACGCGTGGTTCCTGGAGAAAGACGACGTGCTCGATAGAGGATTTCTCAAAAAGAGGAAGGTCCTTGATGGGAAGGCTTGCCTCAGTGACGGCCACAACAATCTCCAAGAATCGCAAGAACATGAGGATGGAGCCAGAGCTGTCACGGAGGCCGTCTATTACTGACAGGGTCTTAGAGTCAGAACCAGTTTGTTGATACCCAGCAATAACCACCTCATCATAGTCATCATAAATCACTATCATTTCCTTAACATTCTGATTCTCAGCTCTAAAGTTCTTCTCAGATTTACTTCTGACTTCTCACTGCCCTCATGTGGGAACCTACTCATAGCAAATCACATGGAAGGGAGCTGTCCATCCTCCCTCAGAGAAGCTAGTGGATTCAAACCTCCTACCTTTGGGCTGGCAGTGCAGCTCCTTATTCATTGCCAGTGCTTCCTTTTCCTGGCTTAGCATTCACCAAATCTGTATTTAATTAGTACAATGGATTCTTAAGTTATTGTTAAAGAAACTTTTTACATGGAATCATCTTAGGTTTATACAAAAGTTACAAGCGTACTGACATCAGGTTTGGGGTAAGAATGAGAAAAACTGGATGAATTATGTATACTGCATTGAAACAGATGAGGGAGAGAACAGTTTAAACGCGATATATTATAGGGCATTATGATTATCATAATATGAGTCCGGAATGAAGATTGCAGAGTGGAGTATACTTGGGGTGGGGGTGGGGGAGTGTGGAGGGATTGTACACCAATGAAGGAATTTTTCTTTTACTTTTCAAAGAGAAGACCGTACTGGCGGTGGGGGTGGGGGGTAGGGAGAAAAGTGCAACAATGAATGAATGGAAATCCAGAATCTCTGTAAATGCTCATTGAAATTAATAATAAAAAAAGTTGCAAGCACATCGGAGAAAGTGTCCATATATTCTTGATCTAGCTTCACCAATAAAGATGTTGTTGATTGCCTTTGATTCGAGCACGACTCATAGCAACTCTATGAACAAAAGGCCCAAAGCCCCTCTACAACCATCGACATTTATCAAAGTTCATGGAGTTTCCAGAGGCGATCTGAACAATTTTGTCATGAATATTTGAAGGCCATAAAACTAATCCCTAATATCTGTGAAACAAATTGTATGGAGACACTTTTCTTATTTGGACATGCAATTGTGTTTTCTTGACTAGCACTGTAGCCTAAAGCAAAAGAAATATTAAAAGTAAGTGGTGGATTATTTTCTGACACAGTATTATAATAAGCTGTTCTTGTTTATAACTCTGAATAATCATAAATTAAAACTGGCAAATTATCTAGAGCAAGGTTTCTAGGGATGTAAGATTGGCTATTTAATAATAACCCACATGCATTTATAAATAGTAATTTACCCAGAAGAAGGAGAAAAGAAGTGAGGGAAGTTAACAATATCTAAAAACGAATCTTGAGTATAATGAAATATTTTCTCCACCCTGTTTTTAAATATCTGCAAGATATTGTTAAGGAAAGATGCCAGATCTATGTCTGTGTAATTTTTCTCCCCCTTAAGTTATATAAGTTCTAGGAAAACTGGAAAAAAAAATACATTCTACTAGAAAATGGAAATAAATTCAAAGCAATCTTTCAAAGTTTTCTTTGGCTACCTAATGATTTAAAATTTTAGTCATTATTCTTGTTACTGTCAATATACACAGACCAAGGATCATTCTTTGTACCTCAAAATACTATACTGCATCACCAAGTTTTTCCTCACCATTCTGTACATGTGTGTCCTAATACAGTGATTATGTAATGCATATAGATTCGAGCCCCTTTACAAACTCTTTTTGTCAATGGTTACCCTGGCAACAGTTGTTCTGGACATCTGTCCATGAGGAATTGGCTTGAAATGACTAACTCATTTCACAAAGCCCAACAAGGCTTCTTTGATTCTCATGCTTCTCACGCTGCATGGACGTGGGACAAGGAAAAGCTCTCTCTGCATTTCTCACAGGTTCTAGGGTCCACGCACTTTGCTATGTCTTAAAAATTGAAGTTCGGCCCTTTCTTTCATCAGTTCTTGGGATGTGTCTACAGCACTAAGTTGACTATCGTGTGACATTTTCTGTAACAAATGACAGAGAATAAAAGCTATTCATTTGAAAGACAAAATCACGGGTGAGATATAATTAAACGGCCCTCTGGCCTCTGTAGGCTACACATCATGGGCCTCATACTGGCACCTACACTTGACTTCACGGCAGGGAGCTGCAATTTTACCAGCTTCATTTCGTGTGTGTGTGTGTGTGTGTGTGTGTGTGTGTGTGTGTGTGTGCTGGCCTCTGATTTTTACTTCAAACTCTCTAGGAATCTACTCTTTTATTATTTTGTTTCTAATTAACAGGAAATGATAATAAGAGCAATTACGCCAATGTGTATAGAACCCTAGTTCCATTACACACTTCTTAGTTACCTTGATGGAAGTCTGTTTCTGCTCCAAGCTCTTTCTGTGTACAGACCAGAGCAGTATATTGATAAGACATTTAGAATAGAGACCACTTCGTGCTGCCCTTTATCAAACAACAGAAGAGAAGGACACTGCTTGCTTCAGTTCAAGTTCATGGCACAAGAGGAGGTTGCTCATTTTCTCCTCCCGCTGAGCAGCTGGTGAAATGGAACCGGGTACTCTTGAGCTGGAAGTGCAAATTCTTACCACTAAGCCACCAGCACCCTGTAGTCTAGCTGTCAGTTTTCCCCCCCTTCATACTGAGGTGTAATTCATAAGGTTTTCAAGTCCTCTTCTTTTATTTGTCAGGTGAGGATGTGTCACGTGCATATGGCAATTTGTGAATAAGCCTTCTTCCAATACTGATACTATGGCCTTCAGATTGTTCACCTACTTTGATTTTTTTTTCTTATGGTACAGGTTAGTGAAGTATGATGAAAGCACAGAAGTCTGATACACACCTTTCTTCATTTCAAAACAAGTAATATCCCCTGTTCAAATGACTGTTTGCTCTGTATGCAAATTTTACATGATCACAATTAATTGATCTCACATAATCCCAACTCTCTGCACTTGCATCCATAATTTGTTATAATCTCAACATTCAAAGGCCTTTGCACAATCAGTCAAACGTAGATAAGTACTTTTTGGGTATTCTTTGCTTTCAGCAAAAATCCATCTGACATTAGCATGGATGTCCCTCATTCCATGTGCTCATCTGAATTTGGCTTTAATTTCTGTGAACAGTCAAACACACAGTCCCCCGTAGAATTGTCACTCTCCACGTAGGACTTTTGAGTTGGACATTTGGCCAATGTACTTCCTGCCCAGGCACCGCGCATCTGCCAGAGGATTGAGTGGTGCTGAGTGATGCTTTTTAACAAAGCATCTAGACAAAGCTAGGCTAGGAAGGAAAGGCTTGTGCTTTACTTCCAAAACCAACTCAGTGAAAATCACAACAGTCTAATGTAGAGATCATGTGGAAGCCACAGGTCTGACTGTGCATCATTTTGTTACAATGTCCGTGGACTCACTATAGGTTAGGGACCGACTTGATAGAAACTAACAAAAACATAGCATATTAAAAGAAGGGGAAGTAATTTCAAGAATATACTTTTAAGCAATATGTTAAAAATATTCTCACTACAAAACATAATTAATATAAAAGTACATATATAATTCTTAGATACATATTTAAATATGTACATTTTATATATATATTTTATAAAATGTATTGGCCTAGATAAGTACACACACACACACAAGTTTACTTAATTATGTCCTATGCTTTCTCCTAGAGCTAACTTCACTGCTGCTAGCAAATTTTTGTCGTCTATACTAGCCACAGTTCAAAGCTTTCCACTACTTAAAAAAATGAATGATGTGTCTCCAGGTTACAGTGGCCTCACCTCCTTCTCTACAGGCTCTACATCTAGAGATGTAATTAATAATTGGTTTTATGAGATAATCTGGATTGTGTGGTAGAATTTGGAGGGTGAAAAAGCCCAACTAAACGGCCAAAGAAATCCTTCAAAGGTTAAGAGGGAGCATAAAGTGCTATTTACATAACATGAGAAAGCATTGTATTTCACATCATGAGTCATCCAGAAATTAAAGTATATGAGAGACTGTGTGATTCTCACATCCTCTTATACTCTTATATTGCAAATACTACACCATTATATAAGGGTTCTGTGCATCTAAGGGTTTTGACATCCTCATGGGCAGGCCCAGAAATGTCCTGGAAAGAACCCTTCTTGGCTACTAATAGATGACTGTAAATGACCTGTTTTAGTTGTAAGTCCAAGAAAAGGTTAATTCTATTATTGCTCCCTACACTGCTTTAAACTTGATTTCTACCATCAAAGACGAACTGTTCATTGCTGGGGTGCTAGAGGCAAAATTAAGGCAACATCTTCTAGGGAAAATGACTTTCTGCCTCTCAATATTCATTTATCGGATGGTTTTAGAGCTATTTGAATCAATGCTGGAAACCTTGATTTTGATGTCAATACATATTTGTAAAGTTATAGTTCAGTTGACATCGAGGAAAGAAACATACATACATACATACATACATACATACATACATACATACATACATCATAGGTAGGATAAAACTCAAAGCACAAATCCACTGTTGTTCAGGCAATTCTGACTCATAATGACCCTTTCACAGATTTGCTGGCAAATCCACACCGGTAATATTTTGGTTAGAAGACTCATACTTATTATACTTATTATCATCAAATCAGAAGCATCTCATGGTTGTTCTTCTAGTGGGTTTTCAGAGACTTTACATCACATGGCAGCAGATTTTACCTCTTCCTCCTGAAGAGAAGCTAGTGGATTTGAACCTTCTGCCTTGGTGTTGGGAGCACAACTTCCTACTAACCCAGTCTCCGGAGATCCCTAGATACTTATTACACCACCAGGATTCCTTATAAGTAGTTGTTGTTTGGTTATGTGCCATCAAGTTGCCTGCGACTCACAGCGATCCTATATACAACAGCCCTAAATTCTGCTCTATCCTCTGCCAACCTTACTGTCCCTTACACACTTACCACCATTATCCCAGCCACTGAACCAGTCCATTTCCTTTATAGTCTTACTCTCTTTCTCTGTCCCTCCACCCTCCCCAGCATGACGTCTCTCTCCAAGAACTGGTCCCTCCTTACAACCTGACCAAAGTATGTCAGACAAAGCCTCAGAATCCTTGCCTCCAAGGAGCAGCCTGAATTCACTCTCTCCAGGACAAACCTGTTTGTTCTCCTAGCAGTCCATGGTATATCCAATACTCTTCTCCAGCATCACAGCTCAAAGGCATCAATTCTCCTTCTATCAATTAATATTATATATAGACAGAAGAGCAGCTGGAAACAGATGTTAGTAATCAATACAGGCAGTGTAAGTAGCTTGAATATAAGAAAGTTGGAAGTCTTTAGAAAAATTAATTTGTTTTGGTTATGTATTGTTGAGTCAGAACACCCTCATAGCTGATCCTCCAGTAAGTCTTCAAAGGTAATAAGTCTTTTGAGAAGAGACTGCCTATTTTTTTCATGCCAAGCATCTGATGGATTTGAACCACGCAGCCTTTGAGTATCATTACCACTAAGCCACAATATTTTATTCTATTGTACACAGGGTTACTATGAGTTATATTGGACTCAAGAACATTTAACATCAAACCCAGCATATATTCATATTAAGATATGATTTTTGTTTCAGTGATAGTTAACAAAATAACAACATCTTAAGCAGTAGAATTTGTCTGTCATATAGCTGTGCCCACAGACTAAGAAAAGCACTGCTGTGATCAATGATTAGTATCCACTATACTTCTCTTGACTGCTGTTATCCTAGGATCCAAGTAAAATGAATTCATTGGCAAATTCAATCATTGACAAAAATTGATACCAAGGGTAAGAGCCATCAAGAAATCAAGAGACATATTGCATGGGGGAGGGGGATGTGTTGTCAAGGAGCACTCTCCAAAGTGCTAAAGAATAACATTGTCAATGTAAACACTAAGGTTTGTCTGATCCAACCATGGTCTTTTCAATTTCTCCCTAGTAAGTTGGCAAATGAATAAGGAAGACAGAAAAATTGATGCCTTTGAGTTATGGTGCTGGAGGTACTGAATATCCTGTGGACCACCAAAAGCACAAACATGTCAGTCTTTCTTTTTATATATATATATTTAACTCATTTTAATGAAAGTTTACGGAGACTTTGGATTTCCATTCACTCACTGTTACACTTTTCTCCCTGCCCAACCTCCCACCCCAGTTCATTCTTCTCTTTGTAAAGTAAAAGAAAAATTATTTCATTGTTATACAATCCCTCTCCCCAGGTCCACTCCACTACGCAGCCTTTGTTTTGAAAAGTAAAAGAAAAATTATTTCACCACATCTGTCTTGAAGGAACTGTAACCAGGGTGCTCTTTAAGCAAGGTTGGTGAAGCTTTGTCTTATATACTTTGGGAATGTTGTTCAGGAAGGCTAAGTCCTTGAAAAATTACACCATGCAGGAAAAATAGAGGGTCAGAAAAAGAGAGGAAGAGATGCACCCCCAAATAGTGATGGTAACAATGAACTCTAACATATCAGAGATAATGAACATGGTGCAGGTTCAGATCTGTTGTTCACAGAGTCACCTTGAGTTCTAGGCATCTACCAACAACTGTACTTTTACTACTGCTCTACTCTCTGGAATCTAGACCATTTGACATCATTATCACATCGAGCTGGCAAGATGGATATGACAAGCAAAAAAGTACCTCTTTTTCTTTTAAGAACACGAAGAAGAAACCCTACTGATAAAAGTGTTCAGCTCCTATCTGAAAGTTTGTTGTTTCAGGTATTCTATCTGCTTTATGGTGAAAGATTTGGCAAGCTATTTCCATAAACATTACAACTTTGACAATCCTATGGGGCAATTCTACTTAGTCCTGTAGGGTTACTTGGAGTCAAAGCATGCTTGATGGCGATGAATTTGGTTTCATATTCAGGATACAGCTTGGAAATTGTACCTATGTCTCCACACACACCTCATTGACTAGAACTATATACTGTCCAAAAAGATACCCCTAACCACATATACCTGCTCAGAAAGTATAATATAAGTTAAAATAGTGTTGTAACTGTAAAAAGCAATATAGTTTTAATATCTAGTATAATTAAAGGACATAAAACAACTCATTATAATTCTATGGTTCCATGCTTTAGTGAAAATTTAATTTTTATATTTTTTATATATTTATAACATTTTACAGAACTCATAAAACAATGATTGTCTAAAAATTCACAACGTTGCTAGAGAGCGTACAGTTTCCAAAAATGTCCCGGGTGTTTGTTACATTCAGTTTTCTAAGATGCACTCAAATCAATGAGCAAAAGCAGAAATTATGCAGTCTTTCATTATCTTTGGTTAAACTGTTCTCATCATTTTGTCTCCTCACAGTATTTACTCTGATCTCCACTGTGTGCAGGATCTGCTATTACTAAGATGTCAGAAAACATTAAGGCTGGATCGACGTGAGGCAAGTATTAGTGAAAATAGACTTGATATATTGGCTTAAAAGACAACCCTGAGGTCATTTTAACCTCTTTATTTTTACTTTTTAAAATGTAGCTGCTAAAAATTAAATCATGTCCCTAGTTAGATTTCTATTTCTACTTGAAAGTACTGCGATCAATATTGGCTGCAACTCTGGTGGCCTCGTGGTAAGGAGCTGCACTGCCAACCTCAAGACATATGGTTCAAATCAACCTGCTGCCCCTCAGTAGAAAAGTGGGCACTCTCCTCCTGTGTGATTTAGAGCCTCTGAAAGCCCACTGGAGGGTCAGCTGTGAGTCAGTTCTGACTCAATAGCACATAACAAGAACAACAAAGCCATCAAAATATTTGGAAAGTGTCGTATTTGTTTTGGAAATCCCTATGTCCATCTGAAGGATCTGTTGCTGTGTGAGAGAATGGGATAATGGTTATTAGAAGACAACTTCCAAAAAAAAAATTTTTAAAAAAAGGAGACAACTTCTAGTATCTTGCTCATAGGACTTGCTTTCAGGGTACCAAGATTTTTAAAAAGAAAGAAAAAATATATTTTTTAGAATATGAGTTGTTGACTGGAAATCTTTCATGGGCATAACTGTGAGTGAGGCATTAACTATCCTAGATTCTGGACTGTATCTTCCAAGAAGGGTCTACAGGGGACATCTTCTGAGGATTTGCTCACACAGTAGCAAGGGCAGGCAGGCATGCTTTCTACTCCTTTTAACAGTTATCTTTTCTAAACCTAGATATAGCTCCTAGAATGAAACCTACCATGTGTGAGGATACCATCTGGCTTTCCTTATGTGACCCGGCGGGACTTGGGGCTTAATGATCCGGTGCAAAATTGGTGACACTCTGGCTACTGATATTGCTCTGAAAAAAATCAGCTGTTCATTGTTTCTGATCCAAAAGTTGGTACCTTCTAATAGCACCTGTGAAGCTATGGTAGGTTAACATGTCAAGTTGCAAGTAGGGCTTGATCTTAGAATTGTCACAGCTCTGGAGAGGAATATTCATCCTTCAACACATTCATTCATGGGTATGAATTAAAAGGGGCCAGCAGAGGATACCCATCTGTAGGAGATGCTTTCTTATGGAACTAACTCAAAAGAAAATAAAACAAGTAGTCCTCTCTCTGAAAAAAAAAATAATGACTATCATAAGTAATTTCAATGTGTTAACTAGTGGTTCATTTTTAATTTTAAGGTTATAGATAGTTCAAATATTCTTAGGAGCCAAATGAGTTTCCAGGAATCTTTAATCTTCTTGTTGTTGTTATGTCCTGTCAACTCCAACTCATTGTGACCCTAGGTATAACAGCTCTGAATCCTGCTCTAACCTGAGCCAGTTTCATTGTCTCTGACACACCAACCCTCATTACCTCAGTCACTGAGTCAAGCCATCTAATCCAGGGTCTTCCTCTACTGTGCTGTTCCTCCACCCTCCCAAGTGTGATGCCCCTCTCCAAGGACTGGTCCCGCCTTGCAACATGTCCAAAGTGTGTCAGACAGAGCTTCAAAATCCTTGCTTCCAGGATATGAACATGTACGGCTAAGCAAAATTAATAACAGCACATCTAAATTCCAAAATCAATCTCCATAATAGTCTATGTGTTTCCCACTGCCAAAAGGGCCCTTTAGAGTAGTGAGAGAAGATCTTCATCCTGAAACCCACAGCGTCCCTTTTCAGCAGGAAGTAGCTAAGAGAATACGCCATCCCCTTTTCCTTATGAATCAGGGTGAAGTCTCTCTCAGGGAGGAGTGATAGGGAATGGCAAAGGACACACTGACAAAGGAGATTAATCAGAACTGGCTTTGACAAGCACTGTGGCAATTGGACAATTAAAACAGACATTCGTGGGGGAAAGGAGAACGAACTGGGGAGGAGGGTAGAGAAAACAGTGCAACAATGAATGAATGAGAACCCAAAATCTCTGTAAATGTTCACTAAAACTAATAAAATTTAATAATAATTTAAAAAAAGATGCTGCAAAACAAAACAAAACAAAAATCCTTGCTTCCCAGGAGCAGTACGATTTCCCCCTCTCCAGGATGGACCTGTTTGTTCTCTTAGCAGTCCATGGTATATTCAATACTCTTCAACCTTATTATCAATTAATGAATTATATGCTCCCTTATGAGCAAAATTTACAGATGTTTAAGCAAAGATTGTGGAAATATTTGTCATGTGAAATGAGGCTACCACCTTCACCAGAATCTCTGTTCTCTTCTTTGCCCTCTCTCTGGTGGATTACTTGCTCTATCTATTCTTCCTTTTCAGTGGGTTTTGCTTTGCAATTGAGGATGGCCTAATGGTATAGGAGCAGAGATTATGTGTTTACCTCTATCCTGGTCAAAACCACTTCCTATATCCACCCTTTTGCTACTTCCTCATCTTCAGGCTCAACAGAAACAACTCCACAATGCAGAAGGATATAGAGTTACAATAAAAAGCCCCAACCCTCACCCTAATCCTAGCCCTAATCCACAGTTTCCTTCTTGAAAAACCATCTGGTTTTAGACATGAGAAAGAAGTCAGTTTTCACATTTGTTATTGATATTTGGAGCCATCAGCTTGGCTACAATTTCAATGACTTAATGAAGAGCAAACCTGAACTTCACCCTCTCCTGTACTAAACTCATAGTCTCCGAGCCCACTGTTGCTGCCACGGGGTCAATCCATCCATCTCCTCTATTTCTCTGACTCGACATCCTTTCCAGTACAATATGCTTTTCCAAAAGACTAGCCTCTCCTAGCAACATGCCCAAAGTATGTGAGATGAAGTTTAACTGCCCTTCTTGCATCTAAGGAGCACTCTGGTTGCACATCCTCTGTTCTTTCAGCAGTTCTACATGGGATATTCAGTGGTTTTTGTGAATTCACATTGGAAATCATTAAAGTGTTGGGGTTGCTTCTTAAATCTGTCTATCCTGACTAATTAAGAGCAGAGAAGAGTCAATTTCTTCTGTGAGGAGGGAAGAACTGAAAAGGAAAGGTGTCATAGAAACAATTTAATATAGATTTGGGTCTTTGGTGTTGTTAGTTGACGTTGTTGGCTCACATTGATCTATAGTCATATGGCCAGCAGATCTGAACCTTACCCTGTGCTACACAATCCTCTCCATTTCTGAAATGCTCCAATCCATGGTCACGGTCACTGTGTCCATATGTCTCCTGGAGGGGCTTGCTCTCGTCTGCTGACCCTCCTACCTTTCCCAGTGTTATGTGTCTCTCAAGGACTGTTTCCTCCTGAAAATACACTAAGGTAAGTGAGAAGATGCTTCACTTTCCTGGTTCCTCTAAAAAGCACTATGAGCACACTTCCTTCAAGACAGATTTGTTTGTTCTTTGGGTAGCCATGGTATAGTCTAGCTTCTTCTCTAACCTCATAATTCAAAGGCATCACATCTTCTGTGGGCTTTACACTGGCTTCTGTCATATTGTCTTCTTTCTCATTATATGAAGTAGTTGTTACTTAATATTTTTAATAAAAAAAGATGTATAGTTGAGATTGAAATTATTACTTTTATTTTACTTCCTTGCGTATGTACTGTATTTGCTCACTTTAGAAAACTTAAGTATACTAATAAAAGTGTATTTTTTTTAAAATCATCTTCTGTCTTATAGTTACAGTCCTTCACTCAGTGTATTATCTTACACACTGTTCTTTCATTATTATTCACAAGAGCCTTTTTTTCCCTCCATCTAGCCTTCAAAACTCAGCATAGACATCTTCTCTGAGACATATGATTAGTCCTCTAAGGCCAAGGAAGAAGACAAGTAAAAGATTTTTTAACTGAATTCAGTATAACTCATGTGAGTGTTAATGGAGGTGAAGATAGTTAGTGAGCAAATGCATTGAGAGAGTACATTTCCTATGACTGAGATATTAGGAGCAGTGTCTGGCAGTTTGCTCACAAACAATGCAAAGTATCACTTTGTGCCTAGAGTTGCTTTTGACATCACACACACGCGCACACACACACACACACACACACGGTGAGGGAAAAAAATTTTGTTCAAAATGTAGATCGTTGGGTGACTCTGATGCAAATAATAGGCAGGCCAGAAGCAGACACACTGCGCTACACAGTACAGCCTGATTTATGGATAATCACTAGTACTTTCTCTAATATCTGTAGTTATTCAGCCAACACGCGTGAGCACGAACAAAATGAGATGTTTGGCCAAAAGAGAAGAACACATTCTCTAGGTGATTGAGCTGCAGAAGCTATATGTATATAGGATTTCAAGGGAAGAAGGATTACAGTGGGTCAGGTCAGTAAAGGGAGAAGCAGAGGTTTCAATCAATGCAAAAGGATAGACATCAAAAGGATTTTAAATCCAGACAAACCTGAGTTTGAGTTGCAGAAAAATCAGTTGGTCACTATTTAATTTCCCCTGTTCTGATCTGTAACAGGTGAAATGCATAGTGACTACTTTGCACCTCTATATTGAGTGTTGACGTGCCTGGCTTAGTCAATAGCCAGATGTTTGCTTCATCCATGCCTGACATCCTTCCTCAGGGATGAACTGTATTTGAATAGTCACATCCCTTTGTATCTACAACACAAATTTA
Organism: Elephantulus edwardii; assembly: GCF_000299155.1. Taxonomy (NCBI): domain Eukaryota; kingdom Metazoa; phylum Chordata; class Mammalia; order Macroscelidea; family Macroscelididae; genus Elephantulus; species Elephantulus edwardii. The sequence goes on from NW_006399761.1 coordinate 9,408,587, forward strand.
AGTTGTTGTTGTTGTTGTTATGTGTCGTCGAGTCGTTTGCGACTCATAGCGACCCTATGTACAACAGCCCTAAATCCTGCTCTATTCTGTATCAATCACACTGTCTCTGACACACCCATCCTGATTACCCCAGTCACTGAATCAATCCACCTCATTGAGGGTCTTCCCCTTCTGCTCAGACCCTCCACCCTCCCAAGCACGATGTCCCTCTCCAAGGACCGGTCCCTCCTTACAACATGTCCAAAGTATGTCAGATGAAGCCCCAGAATCCTTGCCTCCAAGGAGTAGAACAACAAATTTAAGTATCATCTCTAAATGCATGCTATAAATTAGCATTATTTATTTATTACCTGAATTGTTACTACTCAACTGTCTTCAACTAAGACCAAACAAAGGCACTTTGGTGGCGTAGTTAGAATGTTGAACAGCTCACTGAAAGGTCAGAGCTTCTGGGGTTTGAATCCACCAGAAGCTCTGCAGGAGAAATACGGGGAGTCTCTTCCCCTTTAAGATTTACAGTCTTGGCAACCAAATGAAGGGTCTTTATGAGTCAGAATCACATCAATGGTCGTGAGTTTGGTTTTCTGAAATTTATGATCAAATAAGGGTGCATCAGGTGTCAGAGAATAAAGAAGGCCAGAGACGAACTCATAGCTCTGAGTTGTGCTTTTAGAAAAGAGTGTTCAATATGCAGTGGACTCAGAGGACCAATAAGTCTGCCTTGGATGAAATAGAACGAGAGCACTCGTTGGACACAAGGATGGTGAAACTTCAGTCACTCACTTTGGGCATATTTTCAGGAGTGACTAATCCTTGGAGAAGGCACTACGTTCGGAAAAGCAGAGAGTCAGAAAAAGAGAGGAAGAGCCTCAAGGGGGTGGACTGGCACAGTGACCACCACAGTGGATTTGAGCAGGATAGAGGCTGAGAACTGTGCAGGACAGGGCAAGATAAGGATCTGTTGTTCACAGGCTTGCTAGGAGTTGCAGTCAACTCAATGGCACCTGAAAACATTAACAAAAGGTCACAGAGAAACTTAGAAACAGATTTAAAATCCAAAGAGAACCAACTGTGTTGTTTCTTATTCAAAGCATATTCAAAGTTTATATTTTCAATCACAGCAACTGAATGGCCTTTTTATAAAATTCCCCGTCCTTTCCTCTAACCCCTTCCAAAAGAAATGAGTCCCAAAACTCCTAAAGCATCAGAAGTGATGGTCAAAGAGCCTTCATCCCCATTTTAACCTCGGGGTTTGTGTCCTTTATGTCCTAAAATAGTGTTGTGAATGAAGGGGCAAAGAAAGTGAGAACTGACTTTCGCATCCACTGGAGGTTTGGATCCTAGTCTTCAAAGAGTGTTTACCAAAAGCCACGCTGTGTGATCAGAGGTGAAAACAAGCAGGGTATGGGGGAATAAATACACTGGGATTTTTAAAAATTTAACTTAGCTGCAACCAAAAAGGCAGATTTCACTTCAAACTGGACCCACAGAGTGGATTTTCTAGATTTAGGAGGCTGTTTGTCCTTGGGCACTGATGCTATTTAAGAGGTGCCTTTCGCTCCTTTTGTTACTCAGACATTTTTGATTGCATTTGCCAGGAACGCTGGCAGACGTGCACTGGGAGGAGTACTCTTCAGTCCTTGACACCTCCAACTACGTTTCTTTATCCTTGTCCAATCTTTACCACGGACACTCTCAGCCCTCCTTTCATGGCTTGTTCTTTGTGCTCAGAAGTACTGGGTTGAACTGGTCTCCACTGGTGCTCCTTCTGCGAGTCTGATAGATGTTTCCACCTCTGTCTGGGAATATAAACCTCTCGCCTTCCTTTCATCTTTAACACTTGACTGACTAAACCTTGAATCTGCTTTACTAGTTGGGTCAGGTGGATACTTCTTGAGATAGTAATCTTTGAGTGAACGTCTTAAAGTTCAAGTTCAATTAGCTTTCATACGTGTGAGATAATATAGTGTGGTTGTTGAGGCAACAAAGACAAGGACTATCCCGGTTCCATTCAAAGTCATTCAAACTCTGCCTTTAATTGCTGTTTGACCTGGGGCATTATTCTAGCTCCTTCACTTCTACAGATGATTGTCAGGACAGCACAGATCTCGTGATTACACTGATGCCATTGTTGTGGCTGTTGTAGCTCAATGAGTTTTGACTCTGTGATACAAGAGCACAGACCCTGCCTGCTGTCTGTCATCACTACATTCTGCTGTTTAAACCCGCCATGGCAGCTATTGTCTCCAGGCATAATTTTGAAGTGTTTCTCCTTTTTGCTGGCCTGAGTATGATCACTTCTCTAGAGGCTGACCTCTCCTGAGAATAGACCCCAAACAGGTGAGGCAAAGTCTCACCATCCTCCCTTTTAAGGCCCATTCTGGACGTACTTCTTCCACAACAGGTCTTTTCAGTTTTTGAAATGTTTTTGGCAGTTGCTGAACCCGGTGTCACTTATGTGCCAAATGGCATAATGGTTCCCCATGGTGGACAGTGTTTGGTGGAGCTGCCAGATTAAGACAGGTTTGGAAGCAGGAGTGGCATCCACCTCTCAAACAACATGCCTCTGGAAACTCTATGCACTTAGAGAAATGACACTAATTATAGAATAGGGTTCAGGTCTTTGTGTCCATAGGGTCACTACGAGTTGTGCTCTGATTCAACAGCAATTAACAACATTGTATATTTAGAAGCACTACAATTCAAATGCATCACCTCTTCCTTGCCCTTCTTTATTCATTGTCTAGTCTTCTCAGCCAATATCAATATCAATTGAATATTTTCAATATCAATTGCAAAATACCACAGTTTAGATGGGTGTACCTGAGTTCTTAAAATCACATCCTTGTTCTTTAGAATTTAAAAAAGCCCCTTAAAAAAAAAGCCCCTAGGCAGCAGTTTGAACCAATACAATACACTGATTCCTTGACTGGTGCTTTCCTGGCTCTTGATTGCAAAAGTAAAACCTTGCCAATTTCAACCCTTTCTATTTTTATTATAACGCTGGTTTTGGTCCAGATGTGAGAATCTAATGTTGAGATTATTAGCCAACTTCCTACTTACAGGGAGCCACAATCAACACCCACTGTGGTCTCAGTCAAGAAATCAAAAGACATGCAGCATTAGGAAAATCTGCTCTCAAGGGCCTCTCCACAGTGTTGGAGAGCAAGGATGTCAGCTTAAAGAATGAGGTGCTTCTTATCCCTGCCATAGTATTTTCCAATAACTTCATATGCATGTGAAAGCTGGGTGATGGGATAAGGATGACAGAGGAATTGATGCTTTTGAATTGTAGTGATGGAGTAGTAAATATCCCAGGGACCACCGAATGACAAATACATCTGTCTTCGAAGAAGTATAAACAGGCTTCTCTTTAGAGGCCAGGATGGTACATTCTGTCTCACATATTTTGGGTCTGTTGCTAAGAAGGACAAATTGTTGGTCTAAGAAAGGTGGAGGGCCAGAGAAAGATATGACCCTTACTAATAAGATGGAATGGCACAGTGACTGTAGCACTGAGACGGAAAAGACAGAGCAGGATGGGTCCAGGTTCAGATCTGTTGTTGTTAGAGTTACTTTGAGTTATAGCTGACTTGAAGGCACTTAACAACACCACCACCACCACCACATGTTGAGGTGTAATTAATAATGAAGACTTTACGCTTCATTAATAAGTGTTCCAAGTCTTTCTTGCTTAGTAACTGTTCAAGGAACATTTAGTTGCACTAATGACTTTAGAAAAAAAACACATTGCCTGCATTTCCTTATAGTACAAATCTCTGTGAGCGTGATGTCATTGTTTTACTCAGTTGAGCTAACTACTTATATTAAAAGAATTATTTTAGTTATTCTTGTATTGTTTATATTATCAATAATGCTTATCAGCGGTGAAAGACAAAATATTGGCAATAAACTAGCGTGAATGTGTTTTGGTCCTTAGCTGGTCTTTGTTCCTCTCGAAGGACTGGATTATACTCAATTCCTTACACCCTCATGGAGTAATGTTGAGTTGCTGACCAAAACATCGGCTGTTTTAATCCACCAGCTACTCTACAGGGGAAAGATAAGCGAGGTTCTTCTATAAAAATTTATACCCTAGGACACCTGATAGAGGGTCACCATACATCAAGGTATACTTAATAGAAATGCATATTCCTTACTTAGTCTTCTTATCCAGAATTTTGCATTTACCACAGCAATAAAGAATCTACAAACTCCAGCAACAATAGTATAGTTCAACAAAGCAGCAAAAAACAAATACTGGTGAGGTTGTGGAATGAGTGGAACCCTTATTCACTGCTGGTGGGAGTATAAAAAGAGTGCAACCGAATAAGAGTTGCACAGTAAAGTGGTTGGGGGTTGGGGAGAGACTATATAACAATGAAATAACTTTTTTTTCCAAAGAAAAAAGTGGGGTGGGGTGGGGAGGGGAGACAGAGAAGAAAATGTGCAATAATGAATTAATGGAAATCCAAGTTATGTTTAAACTTTCATTAAAATATAAAAAAGAATTAAAATTATAAAATACGGTGCAACCATTATGGAAGGTGGTTTGGCGCTTTCTCAAAGAGTTGGAAATACAAATACCATATGACTCAGCAATTCCACTACTAGAAATATACCCTAAAGAAATCAGAGCTACGAACCAAACAGATATAAGCACAACCATGTTTATTGTTGTGTTACTCACAATAGCAAAGAGATGGAAGCAACCCAAATGCCTAGCAACAAGTGAATGGATGGATAGAAAAACTATGGTATATTCACACAAAGGAGTATTACACAACACTGAAAAACAAGGAACTCATAGAACATTACACAACATGGGTGACCTTGAGGACATTATGCTGAGTGACATATCTCAGTCAAAAAAGAACAAATATTACATAACACCACTGTTACAAAACAAGACTGATATGGGGTATTGAGGAGAAACTCAGGAAAGGAGATAAATAATGAACACTGCAATAGAAAAAAGGAAGGAAAGAACTGCTTAAAAAGAATTTATGATTAGGCATTATTTGTATGATATTAGTCCAGAATAAAAGGTGCGTGCAAAGTCGACTGGGCAGAGGGTGAGGGAGAAACTAGTACAATAACAACTGAATTTTTTTTTTTTTAAAAAAAGCAAACTGGGTGGGGGGAAAGGGAGAGAGAGAAATGTGCATCAAAGAATGAATGAAAATCCAACTTTTCTGTAAACTTTCATTAAATTAACAATTTAAAAATCTACAAATTATTCTATGTATTAACAACATATGGCTGGCAGCAAGGAAGCCAAGATACGAGGTGATAAGAACTCTGGTTAAGATGGTAAAGGCCATGTATCAACTTTTCTAGGCTATGACTCATGGTTGTTTTGTAGTTACAAAGTGATAATAATTTGATGTTACCTAATATTTTGTTTTAAAATGATATGTCATCTGCCATTTTGTGATAAGATGTTTTGTCCTCTATTTTTTGGATAACATCTTGGTTTTTGAACCAGAATAATGTTGATAACTAAGATATAGGCCTATTGTTTATTAAATCATTAGTTAGTTAAACATTTTAATTATTAATTAAGCTTAAGTGTTATAGTCATTAATTAATAGGTTTTATTTTCTCTTTTCCTCCCACCCTTCCCTTGCTAACTCTTTTAATACTTACTCTTTTTATACTGAAGAAAATTTTAGCATTAACCAAGGAAATCAGTTAAGTAACATAGCCTCGTACAAGTAAAATAATTCTAACAAATACCTCATTTTCTCTTAACATAATTTCTTGTACTGTGAATTTGCCTGGAGTCCTTTCTATATGGCTCTGCTTGGTGAATATGCATGTATTATGTTGTGGTAAGTATGATTGCATGGACATAAATCAGAGAGAGCTAGTCTGGATATCGGTGAAACAGTGAATTCCACAGCAGAAAATCTCTTCCTGTGAAGATGAACCCAGAACTGGTACCTTTATTCATACAATCTTGAGACATCAAAAAGTCTACATTAAGATCATTGGGACAGGCTTACCTGGCAGAGGAGATATGATCATAAAGGTGATTTTCACAGAACAAGGCTCATCTGCTGCACTCCCACATTCCAGATGTGCTGGCTCTTCGATTTCCACAGATGTGGGAAACTCTACTGCAAAATTTCTGGTAGGGAGGACTGTGTTCATGCTTTTCTCTATTAAAAAAAAAAAGTATCCTCAGTAAATGATGCTTTACTTAATAAAATGCTTGTTGCATTTTTTTTTCTTTTCAGTTGTTGCATTGTTTTGAATGGCCAACTATACTGATTTATTTGTTGTAGCAGCTAACATAATACTTAAATGAGTGATAGATACACGGGTTGGTAGATGGTCTATGAAACACCTTTAGTTAGCAACATCTTGAGTGAGATAAAGATATCTGAGCAAATTCTTGGTTTTTGTTGTCAGTTTTCTACTGAAAAGAATAAGAAGGTTAAATTGGGCAGAGGATCAAGTCTGCTGAACAGAGATTTGCAGTCATAAAACTTGGAAGTGTGAGAAAGTCGCTACTTGTGTGGCTAGGAAGACAGGATCATCAAGGTGCTCTTGATGACTACTTCAAATGCTACATTCTCTTCCCCTCAGTAGGAATAGAGGATAATGTAGGGGAAGTAATCGGCTAAGTGAAAACAATGTCAGTAATTCAATATTTCTGTCCTTGTCACATAATTTCTAATTCTGGTAATAAAGCTCATTGAAACAAATAAAAAACCAGCAAGCACAAAAGGAAACAAAATCTGGTGCATACGCAGGTGCAATGATTTTGTAAATTATTACCTTACTTGGGAGGGACTGGAGAGCATTATACTGAGTGAACTAACTCAGTCTCACAAGGATAAATCCTGGATAAGACCATGATTGCAGAACATGTATGAGGATCCCATCCAAGGAGGGAGGGAGCAGAGAGGTGTGAATGGCCAGGGGGTGGCAGTGGGGGGTGTTAATCATGGGGTCGTACAATTTGATGGGTGGAGGGAGGAGTGGGTAAAGGAAATGGGAAAGATTCATTGTGAAAAACAATGAATATGAACGCTGCATATAAACCAGTATAAAATAAAAATTTTATTTAAATTTAAGAAAAGAAAAGGGAGGAAAAAAATTATATTTTTTTTATATGACCTCAACTTTCCTAACTGGAGTTCTGCATCTCTGAATAGAAATCTCACTGACCTGAGCTGGTTCTGACTAATCGTGACCTTCCATCTGATTTCGGAGGCTGTAAAATCTTAACAAGTGGAGATTGTCCATCCCTCACCTTCAGGGTCATTGGTAGATTTTAATTGCTGAACATGCACGGTCTTAGAGGAGCAGCCTCACTCCCCAGTGACCACATGGCCAGAGATGCCTCAGACTAGAAAGAGTCAGAGAGACAGGAAGCACAAAACCCAGGGGAATCGCTCACAGTGACAGTACTGCCTGCCTGTCCCCACGCTGACTGAAAGAAAATTCATATTAAAAATAGAAAGTTTCTTAAGAAGCTCTGGTGGCCTAGTGGCAAGAAGCTGCACTGCAATCCCAGAGGTACATGGTTCGAATCCACCAGATGCTCTGCTGGAGAAGGAGGGGCAATCTCCTCCTGTACCAGTCAGATCCAATTTGATGGTAACACACAAAAAATATATAAAGTTTTCTAATTTATATGGTTAATTTTGTTTTTTTCTTTACCAACAGCACAGTTTACAAGAATATTTCACGTTGTTGTTGCTGTGTACCATAGAGTTTGAACCAGTCCACAGCTGATCCTCCAGCAAGTTTTCAGAGGCAGTAAATCGCATAAGAGAAGATTGTCCATCTTTCTTCTGCAGAGCAGCTGGTGGCCTTGAACAACAAGCCTTAGGGATTGCAGCAAAGCTTCTTGCCACTCAGCCACCAGAGTTCCCTATGTTAACATTTGTTGTTGTTGTTGATTTCCTTCAAGTCAAGCACGACTCATAGCCACCCTATGAACAAAAGGCCTGAAGCCCACAACTATTGACATTTATCAAAATTCATAGAGTTTCTGGAGGCATATTTAGGAAGTGGATGCCACTTCTGCTTCCAAACCTGTCTTAGACATTATTGTTATTATTATTATTAACGAAAACAGGGTTGTAGAGTGAAAGTGGACAAGGTGGGGGAAAAATTCTTAACTGCACTCATAGTCCATTAGAAATTGGAAGAAATCATTATACATGATAAATTCATTTGAGATAATTTTGTACATCAATTTCCTGGTGCTAGAATGGCGAGTTTAAAGTGTTCATAAAGAGTTCAAGCAACTTGCTCTGTTCACTTTAACACAACTGGAGTGAGCAATTCCTTTTCAAAATAGATTTAATTTCAAGTAGAATTAAGTTGGGCTTTCACCTTGCTACTTTTAAGGGTGTTTATTTCCTGCTCCATGACTCGGCAGTTCCCTAAAAAAAACCCAGATAAAGGGAGTTCACCAATCCTCACTCTTCTACATCCTGTCCTCATCCTGCAACTCCCCCAGGGTAAGTGAGGACATGGGAGAATCCCTCTTCTCCAGCTCCCTGGATGTTTTCAGTGAAGAGACTCAAAGCATCTGGCACACAGTATTTTGTATTCTGCCAGCTCCTCTTGGTAAAGAGAGTGTTCCCCAGGAGTAAATTAGGCAATTAACAGAATCATTAACTATTTCAAGTCAACGCAGCATCACTGAGTGCACAGAAGTAATAATGAACAAATCAGTAATCGCGCAGTCAGTGAGGACTCCAGAAGGATCGCTACTCACGTTGGAGGGCATCCTGTACCCTTGTCCATTGGAGGGACTCCTAATGCCCAGGAAGAAAAGGATTTGCAAAGTGATTTTCTATGTTCTCTGAAGTCAGCACTCATTTGTATCCTTGAACAATATTGTAAAGACAAAGTTCCATTGTTGTAACAG
>NW_006399761.1:9418424-9440222 GCF_000299155.1 Elephantulus edwardii
TATTCCATTGTGTGAATATACCACAGCTTCTCTATCCATTCATTTGTTGATAGGCACTTAGGTTGTTTCCAACTCTTTGCTATTGTGAACAAAGCTGCAATAAACATGGGTGTGCATCTATCTGCTTGGATGGCGGTTATGGTCTCGTTAGGGTATTTCTAATCTTTTAAATTTTTGTCTCTAAATTAGAACAAGTACTACTTGTTTTAGGAGCCCAGCAGATGGCCTGTATGCACTCAGTGTGTTATTGGCTGGACTTCTGCATGTAGCTAACTCTCTTCCTCTTTTTCTCTGTCCCTTCACTTTCCCCAGTATGCTGTCTCTTCCCAGGGACTAGCCCCTCCTGACATCATACAAGAGCATGTGAGACCATCCTCACCCCCAAGGGAAGCTCTAGTTGCACTTCCTTCAAGAAACATCTGTTTGGTTTTTTCCCACCACAGCTCCTCCTCTCTTTCAGCTTTGCTTGCCACAAAGCAGTCAAGTGGCCGAAGCCTTCCCGGGCCAATCTTGTCCTTCCTTGGTCTACTGGTGACAGCGATGACAACACTCAGACCCAGAATAAAGAGAGCCAGAATGGAAAGGAAATTGAAGAGGTCTCAATAGAAAGATGTCAAAACAGAAACTACATTTGTGATTTTCAAGGGAGGTGGCTTCCCTTTTCTTTTTGTGATATAAGGGCTGATGAAGATGGGATTGAACACCCTGTGCTCAGGCCCAGAGTAAGACAGTGAACATGAACAATTCCATCAGTATTCTGCTTACACGTAGCTCAATTACTCTAATGTAAATACTATTTCCAGGAACCGTTTCCTGTCTACTTTGATCATGCTCCTTTATCATCTCACAGCTTTATTCTGCTAAAAGAATTGATCCTCACAAAATGCCAAATATTTTCCAAGAACTTGTCTTTGAACATATATACTTAGCAATTACCTAGGAGTCCTGATGATCAGGAAGGGTCCTAAGTTCCACTTCAGCTCTAAGACTTAACTGTGGAGAAAGAAGGCAGGATCTTAGAGGAGCTTCCTCTGGAGGCTTTTCCCTCTCAGATCTTCTAGAGCCTTTGAGCCTCCCTAAGAATGGGTAACTGGAGATGCGGGTCACATGACTGGGATGTGAGAAAAACATGGCACTGAGCCCTGATACAGAAACCAAAGCCATCTGCAGAACCCCAAATCAAAGTGACCCAATGCGGAGCAGGCAGAGCAGAACAGCCAAGGGCTTCCTCAGCGGTCATCCTCACGCAATGAGACCGCCACATACTTCTCCCACTGTTACCTTCTAACCGACAGCTTAGCCGCAGAAGGCCTTACCCACTGGGCCACCATGGTTTCTTGAGGACTTAAACGTTAGAGAGGAGAATAGACCCTCTTTCTGAGCATACATTTAAATATGTCAGGGAATGTGATTTACTTTTTGAAGGTGGAAATGTTGTACTTTGAAGGTGGAAATATTGTCTAGATGGGTCCTAGGACGTTCACTGTTGTTGTTGTTGTTGTTGTTGCTGTGTACCATCAAATTGGAACTGAACCTCCAGTGGCTTTTCAGAGGCAGCTAATTGCATTGGAGGCGATTGCCTGTCTTTATCCTGCAGAGCTGCTGGCCACCAAAGCTCCCTAGAAGCTCCACAGAAGAAATAAAGCAATTGTTAATGTTCCTGTCCCTGGAGGGTGCAAATGGCTAACACATTTGGTTGAAAATTTGATTTCCAGAGGCATTTTGGAAGAACGATCTTGTATTAGAATAACCAGTCCTTGGAAACCCTATGTTTTACTCAGAATAAAATCCACAGTTTCATACTGGCACATCTAAGTCCTTACTGACTCCGTGGCAGTGGAGTAGCAAGGAAAGGTACCATATGATGAAGAAACTGAAGATATCAGTGAGTCTATTCTCCTTGGACCAAAACTTAACATCCACAGGAACAGAAAAACTGGAAAGATACAATTCTCCAAGTATGGGGCAGAGCCTCCTTGCCATCTGACTCAATTAACAAAAGAGGTAATGGGAAACCATCTTGCCTGCTGATATTAAATCAGTGCCAGAGAAAAAGCTGAAAGAGGCATGGCCAGTTCATTGTCAAATTTAAGAATAAGCTAGATTTCCCCAGCACCTCAGGATGAGAAAATGAGGATGTGGACAAAGTCTTAGAGGGTTACTCTACAGGTCTATCTATATGGAAGCAGAGGGGCAACCAGTAATTGCTCCCCAAACATTTCTCATCTTCAATTTAGCTTAATTAGACCACCTGAGAGATTTGGGCAAATGGAATACTATGCAGCACTCAGGAGCAATGATATAATAAACCACTATCTCACATTGGAGAGTCCAGAGAGCATTACACTGAAGTAAGTTTCATAAGGACAAATATTGTGTAAGACCATTAATACCAAAAAATGGAAGGATCACTGAGCAAGATGTGTATAAATGTCCAAAAGGGGAAAAAGGTGGGAAAAGGGGAAGGGTGGAAATTAATAGGATAATAAAGTTTAGTGGACAGATTGGGAGGAAGGGAATGTGAAAGAGTCGATTGGTATTTGAAAAGATGGTGTAATAATAGGCATAGATCAATGGTGATGAATCATATGGGATATGATGTAAATGAATGAATGTATGAAAAATAATGTAAATTAATTATTGTAGGAAAATAAACTTTTAGAAAGGAAAACAAAATACGTCGAATACATTTAAATATATATGCCATTGTGTAAGGTGCCACTGAGTCACCTACAACTCACAACAAGTCCATAAACAACAACTTGGAGTTCTGCCCTGTGTCCTCCTCACCTCGGAGATGCTTGAACCCACTGTCATACTTAATGAGGAAATCCTTTTCATTCCGGATCTTTCTCTCTTTCTCTCACCCTCCACCAATTGATGTCTTTTTCCAAGAACTGTACCTTCCTGAAAAGATGCCCAAAACATGTGAGATGAAGTTTCACAGTTCTTGCTTCTAAGCACCACCATGGTTGCACAATTTAATAAACTATTGATCCTTAACTATGCATAATAATCTGCTATGTTTATTAACATGCTATTAGTTGTAGCTTTAGATTTAATAATACACTCCTTGTATTTTCAGTCAGATACTTGGAGCAACAAGGCAACACATTTTTTAAAAATGTTTATCACAACAAATGCTGGCGAGGTTGCAGAAAAACTGGAACACTATTGGTTGGAGTGTAAAATGGTACAACCACTCTAGTATGGCACTTTCTTAGAAAGTTGGAAATAGGACTAACAATTTGTTCCTCAGCTCTTTCAGTTTAAGAAATGCCAAGTGAGTTTGACTCTTTTGGTTTTTTGACTCCAGCTCTTTGCACATTTCTTTATAATACTTAGTTTTGTCTTCCCAAGTTGTCCTTTGAAGTTGTCTATTTAGCTCCTCCACTTTCAGCTTTTTTCCCTTTATTTTGCCTTCTTAGTGCTCTAGGGCAATATTCAAAGTCTCTACTGAAATCCACCTCACTCTTTTCTTCCTTCTATGTCTTTGCAATGACCTCTTGCTTTCATTATATTTAATCAGTTTTTGTGATAGCTGACATTGCCTGCACTCGTACACTGAATTTCCTGTATGGCTCCCATGAACTTGAGAAAAATGAATTTATATTTTAAGAGGAAAATCCTAGAATGAATTTTTTTACCAGGATTAATTAATTGATTTTTAAAAATGAAGTAGAATTTTAAACGTCAACACAGATTTTCTTTCTTTTGAGTTATTTCTATTTCTCAAATAGCTTCCCCCCATTTGCTGGTTTTCATACAGTAATTAATTTACATTGTGCTTCGTTCATATACATTGTGTTCCATACTATCTCCTCTTTACATTATCTTTGCATTATCCATGCAATCATTCATATACACTGTATCCCATATAATTCATTACCAGTGATCCATTTCTATTATTACACTCTTTTCAAGGCTAGATTTATTCTTTCCCATTTCCTCCATTCCTCACTAAACTGTTATCTTAGTGATTTTCATCTGTGCAAATTACAGCCCAATAAAAACTCTGACTTTATGGCAATGAATTTGAAGTTGTTGGTGGTTTTTGTTTGTTTTTCTTTTGGTTTGAGGAGGGTTTTTGTTGTTGTTATTTTTGTGTGCTGTTGAGTCCAATCTGACCCACAGCTGACCCTCCAGTGAGCTTTCAGTGGCGGGGAGGAGTCTGTCCATCACTCTCCCACGGAGCAGCTGGTGAATTTGAACCACGTACCTCCGGGATTGCAGCACAGCTTCTTGCCACTAGGCCACCAGAGCATTCTTAAGGAGGTTTTTTTGTTTTGTTTTGGTTTTGGGGTTGTTTGTTTGTTTGTTTTTAATGTCATTATATTCTAGAGGATATTGAAGAGATGCCCTGTTAAAGACATGAGCTTAACCAGACTGAAAAATAAGTGTTGTTGTCCATTAATGCTTTGAGAAAGATAATGACAGATATGTGATATTATTCCTGTTACAGTCTTTAAATGTAGTTATATTTTAGATGCACAAAATGCAAAGAGTTTAATGTAATGAATGTCAGTATGCAATAAAAATCCCTGTCAAAGTTGTCAAATTGAATCATGAACCACTCTGAAGAATTCAATATAATATATACCATTGTATATCTTCTGCCAAGTGAGATCATAAATACCTTGAATTTATCATTCATGCTCATGCCCAGCTTTCATTACAGATAGATAGAAAACCAAGAAGATGGATAATCTTAAATGATAGTATCCTTTGACATGTGTTAAAACTTTTAGAAATGGTTTTAAATTGTATTTGTGCCATCTCTCTGCCTCATTGATATATCTGATTTACTGAACTTTACTTCATTTATTTACATTGTAGTGTACTATTTTATTAATGATAGCTAACTATACTTATCCCTTATACTATTGATGAACATTTAGATTGTTGCGGATTTCCCTTAATTCTCTCAAGTCAGCCAGCCACACATCACTTTCACTATCTTCTCCTTGGGCACATTGTATAAATGCTCCCCTGGGGTGCAAATTCTAAGACTGTATGGGAAAGACATGATCATAGCTCACTAAATATTCTATAAGCATTGAAGATACACACTGCATACCTGTAAAGAACATTGATGAATGTTACTGAGCATGCAACTTGTACAGGGGCAAGGAATTGTTGGAAAAAAATCTTAAACTGTAAACGAAAAAAACTAGATTCCAGTTCAATTCCTGAGATACTCGGAATCTAGAAGGTTAAACAAGAAATGGATTACACATATGACTTTTGTGGCCTTTACCAGGCAAATAATTTGCTGATTCTGTAAATTCAATGGGGAGAGCTAGTTTTAACAGAGCATAATTTGATACTCGACCAGAATTTGAGAGTATAATAGGTATTCATTCAAATAGAACGATACATAGATACACATTCAAAGAGCCTTTGAATCTTGTTAAGAAGTTTGGTTATGAGAAATAAAACAACATCAAGGAATAAGTCGGGTAGCAATTCAGAGGCCTAGAATATATTAAAAGAGGAATTTCATTAAGTCACACCGGATTCCTTATGCTTGTGTTGATTTCTTGGCTTTGATCCTACACATAGCTTTAACCACAGAGTCCCTGGACGAGCTCTTGTACCTCCAGATAAGTAGTTGCATCTCCATCCTTTACATATTCTTAGATTCACACCTAATGGAAATGACTAAGAGTTTCACAAATTTTCCTTCAAAGGTCTCCCAAATCTCTCCAATGTTATACAATAAAATTAATCCTATGAAATGCAGTGGATGGATTAGACTAACTGTGGGTGCCACTTGCTTATGAAAGTAAGAATGGAGTCCCACTAGCCTTTATGAGTTGAAAAGATGGAAGCATTGGATTAAAGATGGAAGCATTGGATCTTCTATTTTCTCCTGCAGACAGGAAAACTGCCTGGAGAAGATAAAGCAGAAGCTGACATGGGAAACAACAAATGTTCACGAGAAGAACCAAGATCATGTTTTCCAAAAGTTTAGCTTCCTCATCACATAGAAGAGAGGTGGGTCTCGAATCATATTTAGAATGAGAGGGCTGTTCACCCCAGAAAGCTTTCACAAGTAAAAGCATAAACTTTATACATTGCACTTTATAATTTTTTCTTCTTTTTCTTTCAGAGAAAGTCTGTGACATGTTCGTAGCACAAGAACAGAACATTTCTTGAGTGTATACATCTCTAGCTCTATCATCTATACATCTCTATTTCTATCTCTATCTATCATCTATCTATGTATCTATCTATGTATCTATCTATCTATCTATCTATCTATCTATCTATCTATCTATCATCTGTCTATAGTTGTTCTTAGATGCCACTGAGTCACTCATGGCAATACGATGATTCAGTAGCACTACCTCAAAGAGATCTCTGGAATTTAATCTCTAGGAGAGGAGACAACCAACTCTACTTCCTTTGTGGGCTTTGGTGGGTTCAAACTGTCCTTTCAGTTAGCAACCAACTGTTTCACGATTGCATTACTAGAGCTTTTTATGGAACGTATATGATATCACAACTCAGACAAATTTATTAGTTTTCAGAAAAAAATATGTTGGAACTATGGTGGTGATTATGATGATGATCCCACTTCATAAATCTGCAAGCTGAGTGTTTAATTGCTCATTGTGCAATCTGGGGACAAACAGAGACAAATTCTAGAGCCTAATAATGTCCTCTTCTAGTTTCTGTTAGGAAGTGGAAAATGTTTCCATCTTACTCATCATTTTTCTCAGTAATGCTTTGGTAACTTGTGTGTCTTTCTGATGCCAAGAACAAACGCGGGCGGTGATCTCTGCTTTTCTTTTTCCCTTGCCCAGATGTTCTTGGGAGATAGAAACCTTGTCTCAATCTCTAGGGACTAGTTGCCTTCTTTGAACTGCAAATGAAGTGCTAGCTCACATCTGATTTCACCCACTGAGCTACTCCTCAGCCAAACGCTGGGTTTTCCCTTATAGTTAACACTCCCTGTCAGGATCCAACATGATCCTCAGCTTCCTTTCGGCCTAAGTCAGAAAGACGATATTGATTCTTCATTTGGGTCAGCAGGTGAATTTTCTCACTCAATTGCAGGCAGCTGAAAATAGTGGTAGATAATTCAAACTTCCCTCTCCTGACAAAACATTCTCCTACAGTATATATTTTAGAATATTATGTTGTTAGATGCTGTCATGTTGAGTATCACAGTGACCCTATGAACAGCCGACCTAAACCTTGCCCTATCCTGTACCATCCTCATCAAATGTATATTTGAGCGAACATGGTATGGTCATTCCATCTCCTTTATGTATTTCTTGTTCCTGATTCTACAGTCCTATTCCTTACTGGCTTCTGAAATGTTTCCTTAGGTCGATACTGATCTTTTGGTCTTCAGTGGTTGATTTTTCTAAAGATCACTCCTCTCTCTAGTATTAATGTTCGTCTTATAAACCAGTCTATAAATTGTCTGAAAATTGAGTCACGGGGACGAGTTCAGTTTCAGAATTGAAGGGTGACTGGTAGCCATTGTCTTTCTACAACCAGTAAGGTCTTTCGAATAGCTGAGTTTTCTTCCATAATTTCCTCCTACCTGACCCAGGATTTTCTATGGTAGAATAGTTAGTAGCGATAACAAGGCACCATCTAGTTCTTCTGGTCTCCAGATCTTAAAAATGGAGGTTAACGTGGTTCATTAGTCCTTCATTCTAATTAATCCCATGCATCTTTAATTTTCTTCATTCTTCTTTGTCCTCGGTGAGGACAGACCAAGAGTTGAACCTTAAAAGGCTGCTTACAAGGCTTTGCTTTGTTTTGTTTTTTGCTTAAAAGGTTTTAAGATCTCAGGTTCAACTCACCAAATGTGATGTAGACTATTCCTTCTGTGGACTGTTGTTATTAGGTGTTGTCAAGTTGAGTACAACTTTATACCTATTCTGTGGACTTCGTTGTGCTCCATGGACTCGATGTCCCCAAGATGATGTGTCTCAGTCACCTGAACAGCAATTTATTTATTCAATGTGTTTGGTTATGATGAAAAACCTTGTGCATGTATTTTCTGCTATAATCATGGATCCACTGGAGCAAATGCAAATACATACGCAAATATCCTTGATTAAACATACATGAATTTTCTTCCACACTGTCTCATTTGCTTTCCCACATCTATTTACCTTGTATGACTCTGTATCTACACTTAATTGATGATGATCACAAGTTTTGAAAGTTAACAGTATTAACTTTCAATGTCTTCAATTCTTGTGCTTATCCCAAGTTTCTTCCTTTGCCTTCATCGTTTCGCTGAGGTCTCTTGAGCCATCTGTCCACTGATCGATACTTAAGTTTTTTCCAACTCTTTGCTATGATAACTATGGTGCAATAAACATGAACATGTGGATGCTAGTTGAGTTGCCACTCTTATTTCTTTGAGGTTTATATATTTAGAAGTGAGATTGATGAACCAAATAATATTTCTATTCCCGACTTTCTAAGGAAGCAGTGAAATCTTTCGGTATGCATAAATGCTTCATTTTCAGGAGATCTCAGGCATCTCGTTCCTTTTATGATTCTGTGAGCATGTTTAGTTGTGTTTGATAGTGTGCACTGATGCATACAGTAAGGGCATTAAGTCCCTACTTCTGCTTTGCTGATCTTTATAGCTTTACATTTAGGTCATTGATACATCTTGAGTTTATAATTCTGTATGGCATGAAATATGGGTCCTGTTTCGTTTTCCTACAAATAAGTATCCAGTTTTGCCCACATCATTTGTTAAAGAGAGATGATCTCTTTTAGTGTGCTATGACATGTTGTCAAAAATCAGCTGTGGATAAAAACCAAACAAACCCATTGCCATGGGGTTAGAAATTATTTACAACTGACCTCACATGGGTTTTTCATGAGCTGTAAACGACACAGGAGGAGACTGCCCATCTTTCTCCCTCAGAGCAACTGGTGAGTTCGAACCTTCTGCCTTTGGGATGGCAGCACAAATCAAGACCAACTAGGCTTCCCAAGCTCTCTTAGCTATTCACGGTATATGAATGTCCTGGATTTATTTTAGAATTTGCAATTCTATTCAACTGATTTGTGTGTTATCATTGTGCCAGTAGCAAAGCTGTGTAGCTGACTTTAAGACCAACTGACCTAGTGGCAAGAAGCTGTGCTACAATCCTGAAAGCATCGGGTTCGAGGCCACCAGCTGCTCTGTGGGAGAACGCTGGGCAATTTCCTTCCATGTGATTAACTGCCTCTGAAAACCCGCTGGAGGGTCAGCTATGGTACACAACAACAACAACAACAACAACAGGGTGATGGCTCTTTGTTCTCCTTCTTTAAAAGTGCTTTGCTTATCCAGGGTCTCTTTCCTTTTGATGAAAAGCTGATAAATAGTTTTTCCATGTTTATAAAGAATGACAATGGAACCTTGATCAGGATTGTATTTTACCTGCAGATATCTTTGGGAGATACTTATATTTCCACAGTGTTTTTTTCCTCTCTGTGCACATGGAATATGCTTCCATTTGTACAGATCTTTTATAGCATTGTTTTGTGGTTTTATTGTCTTTGTGTCTCGCATCAGATTTTTTCCAAGTGTTTAATCTTTTGTGTGCCTGTTGTAAATGGTGGCCTAGTGAAAAGGAGTTGTGCTGCCAACTCAAAGGTAGGCGGTTAGAATCCACCATCTGCTCCACTGGGGAATGATGAGTAATCTCCTCCTGTGCAGTTTACAGCCTCTAGAAAACCACTGGGGGCGGGGTCAACTATGAGTAGGTGCCAATTTGAGGGCACATAACAACACAACGACTCTGTAAATAGTATTGTTTTCTTGATTTCTTTTTCAGAGCTCTTTTTGTTTCTATAGAGGGATCAAATTGATTTTTGTACATTGATCTTGTGCCCTGCTACTTTGCTGAATCTTTCAATTAGTTCCAGTAATTTTCTTGCTGAGCTTGGAATTTTCTATTTATAGCTCTCTATCATCTGAAAAAAAATAGTTTTACTTCTTTATTATCAAACTGGAGGCCCTTTATTCCTTTTTTATATCTATCTAGTGGATTAAGCTGATAAGTTTTCTAAAATTGAACCACATCTCATATGAAACTTGACATGATGTTGATAGATTTTTTTTTATGTTCAAGTCTATTTACTAGTATTTTGTTAATTTTTTTGCACTATCTCTGACACTCCGATCCCGATTACCCCAGTCACTGAATCAATCCACCTCATAGAGGGCCTTCCTCTCCTGTGCTGTCCCTCCACCCTCCCAAGCATGATGTCCCTCTCCAAGGACCGGTCTCTCCTCACAACATGTCCAAAGTATGTTAGACGGAGCCTCAGAGTCCTTGCCTCCAAGGAGCCACCCGGTTTAACCCTTTCCAGGACAAATCCGTTTGTTTTCCTAGCAGTCCATGGTATTATATCCCATAGGTAATAGAAAATAATGTATATTGTGATGTTGTTGGGTGAAGTGTTCTAGATACATGTTTAAGAGGTCAAGTTGGATAACTGTATGTTTTATTTCTTCTGTGTCTTGTTAGCAGGTTTTTGGGTTTTGTTGTTGTTCTGTTTGGTTGGTTGGTTGTACCATCCTTCATTAAAGTCTCAGTCTGGAGTCTAAGGTGCACCTGATCCAGGCCATGATTTTCACAATAACTGGATGTGCATCAGAGAGCTGGACAATAACTAGGGCTGACAGAATTGATGACTCTGAGTTGAGGTGCTAGAGAAGAATATTGAAGATTACCATGGACTGCCAAGAGAATAAACTATTCTTTCCTAAAGAGAGGGAAACTAAGTTGCTCCCTGGAGGCAAAGATTTTTATGTTCTGTCTCACATACTTTAGGTATGTGGCCAAGAGGGACCCATCCCTGAAGAATAATATCATGCTTGGAAGGGTTGTGGGACAGCAAAGGAGAGGAAGTCCTCCGTTGAGATGGACTGACATAGTAAGTGGGGTACTGGGATATAGGTGTGTCTAAGACAGTGAGACTGGCTCAGGATAGGGTAGGATTCAGAGCTATTGTGCATAGGATTGCAAAGAGCATAGGATTGCTAAGAGTCATAGGTGACTCAATGGCCCATAACAATAACAACAACAACAAGAACTACTACTGCTACTGCTACTGCTACTACTTCCTGTCTCTCGATTGGTATATATAACCCACTCTGTTTAATTTTTCTGTTTTGCTTTGGTGTTTTTCTGTTTTGTTTGTTTGGTTGGTTTTTTTAAGTTTTGTGTTTAATTTCTGTGAGAAGCTCAGGCTTTGACTGTGTATTTCCGCAGTGAGTACAGGTGCTCTTTGCACTGCTGCTTCTTGGTCTTCCGGTTCTCCTCTTGCTTCTTGAGCCTTAAGGGCATGGCATGTGCTTTCTTGGGCCAGAGATCCAGGGGTTTGTACTTCCTGCCTTTATAGTATTTTCTGAAGTTCTCCTTCAGGGTCTGGTTGAGAACAGTGAGAACACGGGCAATAAATTTTTGGACAACTTGGATTTTGAAGCACTTGGAAGCCACACCAACTGTCACTCTGGAAAACTCTACCTTCAGATCATCCAGCGATTTCAACAGTTCCTCCTTTTTCTTTCTGCGAAGGTCCTGTGCCTTGATCTTGACCATGGTGGAACAATAGAACGCTGCTGCTGCCTGATCCAAAGCCAAGAGAAACAGCTTCACCCACTTCTTTGGCCATGTGGCCAGGAAGGACCAGTCCTTGGAGAAGGACATCATGCTTGGAAGGGTGGAAGAACAGAGCAAGAGAGTAAGACCCAGAATGAGGCCAGAAGACTGGGATTAGGTGTATGAGAGATGACGAGACTGGCTCAGAATAGGATGGGGTTCAGAGCTATTGTACACAGGGTCTCTATGAGTTATGGGTGACTTGACAGCACAGAACAACGTGTTCAATGCAATTATCAATAAATATTAATTAGTTACTTTCATTTTGCTGTAGTGTGTGTATGTATATAGGTGTGTGTTGCTAATTCATTTTTCTCTACTATTTTCTGTGCTGAACTCATTTTGTCAATAGATTTTCTTATTTCCTTCACTGTTGTTGTTATGTGCTTCTGAGTAGCGTGTGACTTATAGTGACCCTATGTACAACAGCCCTAAACCCTGCTCTATCCTGTGCCAATCTTATTGTCTCCAACACACCCACCCCAATTACGCCAGTCACTGAATAAATCCATCTCATTGAGGGTCTTCCTCTCCTGCGCTGTCCCTCCACTCTCCCAAGCATGACCTCCCTCTCCAAGGACTGGTCCCTCCTTGCAACATGTCCAAAATGTCAGATGGAACTTCAGAATCCTTGCCTCCAAGGAGCAGCCTGGTTTAACCCTCTCCAGGATAGTTGTTCATGTCCTAGCAGTCCATGGTATATTCAATACTCTTCTCCAGCACCACAGCTCAAAGGCATCAATTCTCTTTCCATCATCCCTAGCCATCATCCAGATCTCTGATGTGTAGCAAGTGATTGCAAAACCATGACCTGTATCAGGCTCAGCTTAGTCTCCAGACTGACATCATTGCTCTTCAATACTTTGTAGAGGTCACTGACAGCAGACTTTCCCAATGCAATACGTTTTATAATTTCCTGGACGCTGGTGCCAAGAGTGCTGATAGTGGAGCCAAGCAAACTAAAGCCGTTTAAAATCTCACACTATTCCCCATCCATCACGATGCTGCCAATCAGACCAATGGTGAGAAGCTTTGTTTTCTTGATATTGATCTTCAATCCCTATTGAAGGCTGAATTCCTTGACTTTCTGCAGCAAGTGTTTCACGTCCTCCTCAGTCTCAGCAAGCAGGGTTGTGTCATTTGCATAATACAGGTTGATGATGAGTCTACCTCCAATCCTGTTGCCTCAATTCTCCTCGTGGAGCCCAGAGTCCTGGATAATCTGTTATGCATACAGATTGAAAAGGTATGGAGAGAGGACACATCCCTGGCATACACCCTTTCCGATTTTGAACCATGCAGTGTTCCCTTCTCTGTTTTGATGACTGCCTCCTGGTCCAAGTATAGTTTTCACATAAGCATGATCAAGGGTTATGAAATTCCCTTTTTTTTCAGAGTTAAGCCACAGTTTGTTATGGTCCACACAGTCACACGCCTTTGCATAGTCAATGAAACACAAATAGACATTCCTCTGACACTCCCTGCTTTCAGCCAAGATCTATATAACATCAGTTACAATATCCCTAGTACTATGATCTCTTCTAAACCCAGCCTGCACTTCTGGAAATTCTCTGTTGATGTGCTGTTTCAGTCATTTTGGGGTAATATTCAGCAGAATCTTGCTTGCATGTGATATTAATGATCTTTTTTGATAATTTACACACTCAGTCAGATCAGGGCAGATTATACGAGAGGCTGGGCTCTATGAGGAGAAGCGTAGCGTTAGGATTGGTGGATGATCTATCAACAATCTGCGTTATGCAGATGACACAACCCTGTTCACCAAAACTGAGGAGGACCTCATACACTTACTGCAGAGGGTCAAGGACTGCAGCCTTCAATATGGACAGAGGCTCAATGTTAAGAAGACAAAAATTCTCACCACTGGACCAATCGGTAGCATCAGGATGGATGGTGAAGAGATTGAGATTGTTCATAGCTTCAGATTGCTCGGCTCCACGGTCAACACTTATGGCACCAGTAGCCAGGAAATCAAAAAACGTATTGTGATGGGAAAGTCTGTGGTTAGGGACCTCTCTAAAGTACTCAAGAGCAACGGTGTCTCTCTGGAGACTAAGGTGTGCTTGATACAGGCCATGGTTTTTGCAATCACTTGTTATGCATCAGAGAGTTGGACAATGACTAGGGAGGATAGATAGAAGGAGAATTGATGCCTTTGAGCTGTGGTGCTGGAGAAGAGTATTGAATGTACCATGGACTGCCAAGAAAACAAACAGATTCATCCTAGAGAGGGTTAAACCAGGTTGCTCAAACCAGGCTGCTCCTTGGAGGCAAGGATTCTGGGGCTTTGCCTGACATACTTTGGACATGTTGTAAGGAGAGACAGGTCTTTAGAGAGGGACATCATGCTGGGTAGAGTGTAGGGACAGCGCAGGAGGGGAAGACCCTCTATGAGGTGGATTGATTCAGTGACTGGGGTAATCGGGATGGGTGTGTCAGAGGCAATGAGATTGGCACAGAATAGAACAGGGTTTAGGGCTGTTGTACATAGGGTCGCTATGAGTCGCAAATGACTCGACAGCACATAACAGCAACAACAACAGTCAGAGCACCTTTCTTTAGAATGGGAATAATAATGGATCTCTTCCAGTCAGTCGTCCAGGGGGTTGACCTCCAGATTTCTTGGCACAACTTGGTGAGCACATCTAGGGCAGCATCTGTTTATTGAAAGATATAAATTGGTATACCATCAATTCCTGGAGCCTTGTTTTTTGCCAGTTTTTTCAGAGCAGCTTGAACGTCTTTCACCATTACTACAGGCTCTTGCTCATATGTTATTTTATGAAATTCTTCTATGTCCATCAATTTATTTTGGTAAAATAACTCTGTATACTCTTTTCATCTTCTTTTAATACTTCCTGAATTATTTAATATTCTGCCCAAAGCATCGTTAATTATTGCAACTTGAGGCTTAAATTTGTTCTTTAGTTCCCTGAGCTTAAGAAATGCTGAGTGAGTTCAGTCCTTGATTTTCTGACTCCAGCTCTTCACACATTTCATTATAATACTTTGTCTTCCTGCACTGCCCTTTGAAATCTTCTGTTTAGCTCTTGCATTATTCTTACTATATCCTTATGATTTCTTTTTTTTACATTTTGATGAAGTGTGTTAGATTTCTTTGTGGTTACTGTGTAATTGATTTTTATATTCTCAAGCTGAAAACATTTTCAACCCATCTTTATTTCCTTTTAGTTGCTATTGTTGTTTTATACTGTCAAGTCAGAACCTAGGTATAGCTGACCCTTCAAATAGGTTTTCAAAGGCTGTTAAACACATGGAGAGAATTACCCATCTTTCGTCCACGGAGAAGCTAGTAGATTCAAATCACATGTCTTTGCCTTAGCAACACAGATCCCTATCACGAAGCCATCAGAATCCCTGGTTAAACAACGTGCTCTGTTTTTCCTCAATTGAGGTTTAGATGGTAAATTGAGCATTGATATGCTCATCTAAGACTTGTTTAAATGGAGCTACAAGCAAACAATCAAATATGAATCTCTTCACTTTTTTGTTAATGTGAGTACTACTTTCTTTACTGAGTAAAGCTTCAAATGATAGAGTGACATAACGGAGCCCCTTGGGAAACTGCATGGGACCCTAATTATCCTGGCATGCAGCAATCATCACTATCTACTTCTTCATTAGGTTAGGTCATAAGGTGAAAAGGAATTGCACACAGAATACACTCCATACTAAGAATTTCAATCTCAGCTACAGCCTTCAAGTTCACACTGAGTGGGAATCATTGCTGGGTAGGTCATCAGGTATTTCAGGCCTATCTATCATTTGGGCAATATTCACCCTCATTTAAAAACTAATGATCTTACTCCAAAGGTCTCTGGGAATCAGGCATTTGGAAAATGATTTTTTCATTAGGAGTAGAGAAATACTGAAAATGCGAGAAGATACGACACAGTCAGAAACAAAGTCAAAGCCATCTAGTTCTCAGCAGAAATACGTAATTCTGATAATAGTAATCTGTTTGAATATAAAGAAATAATTGAACATGGTAAAAATTCATCACTTGACTTATCTCTTCTCTGCCATCTCCTCTTGAGCTGACTAGGTAGCTCAGTCTCATCTCCCTCTTTGTTGCTTTTGTTGTTGCTAGGAACTATCAAGTCAAATATGACTCATAACAACCCTATGAACAGCCAACCTGAACCCTGACCTATCCTGTGCCATTCTCACAATCTCTGAGACAGTACAGTCCATTGCTAAAGTCCACCATGTACATCTATTTCATTGAGGGTCTTCCTCTTCTTCACTGACCCTCAATCTTTCCAAGCATGATGTCCTTTTCTAAGGAATGGCCTCCTAGCTATGCGTCCAAAGTATGAAAGACATCTCTCATTTGCCTCCTATCACCATACCATTTATTTCTTCCTTCTTGTTAGGAACCTATATGTTCTTCTTCTTGGAAAGAACCTATATAATATTTATTTTTATTTCACCTGCCCCTATCTGTTCATTCTGACTTTCTACTGTATATTAATTCAGCCTATATTTTGCTTAAAACACACAATTATATTATTTTTCAACAGACAGGGAGAGAGATACGCATGTGTGACCATTTAAAAAAAAAGTAGGTCAATAGAATGCAGATTTGTAGAATGGATCATTAATATCAAGTTTTTAATACAAGTAAAATCTTGTAGAAGCTCATTTTAAAATGTATGGAACATCTCAACGAGAGAGAACTGTGAGAAATTCATGTCAGATTCATAAGAGAATGTTGAGTAAGGTATATTAGTGTTGGCATCAGATGGAGTTTGGAAGAAAAAGGTAAGTACTTGTATTTTATTGATTCCACAGACATTCAACTTTGTGGAAAATGATGAACAGTTCAGTTACAGAGTGTACTTATTTCATACTTCTTTCTTTTCTTTTCTAGTACCTGACAAATAATTATTGAGTTGGTTAAGAGGAGTATTGTACATATCTCTACTAAGTCAAGTTGAGAGTGTTGAGATCTTCTGTATCTTTGTGAGTTTTTTCCTAGTTGTCCTGTCCTTCATTGAAAATGGCATGTTAATATCTTCTACTCTTACTGTGGAGTTGTCTACTTTGCTTTTTAAATCTATGAACGCTATTTCATTAGTTTGTTATCTGCATACATATATTTTGTTCTTTCATAATTTTCAGTATGTTTTCTTCCAAAACATCTTGGACAATTTTCACAGTGCTGTGCGTGTCTTTGTATCCTCTTATTCTGGAATTTCAATCTTTTAAAAACTAAAAGAAAGAAATATTAAGAGTGATGTGTAACATCATCAAGAAGAATAACATGCTTAACAAAATTTAATACATATATGTTGTTCCAATATATCTGGATAATTCGCCAGAGTAGACCATATGCTAGGTTGCAAAACTAATTTCAATTAATTTAAAAACATTGGAGTGATGTGAAAAATCTTCTGTGATCACAGTGTTTTAGAATTAGAAATCATAACAATAAGTTATTTTGTTGCTAGTTGTCACTAAGTAGACTATGACTCACAGTTACTCCATGAACAATGTATCCAAATGTTAACAAAAAGATCATATTTAAACAATCAAGTACATTAGGAATGAAATCAAGGACTATAAACTTCATCAGAGAAAAGCCTGAGGAACTCTAGAAGCTCTAATCCACAATATGAACAATCTTCCAGCATCTTGAAAAATCTACTACCAGAAGAGAATAAAATAGATGGATGGGACCTACTAAGAACCAAATGCCTATGCACATCAAAAAACTTCCCCAACATGGTAAAAAGGAAAGCCACAGAATGAGGAAAAAATACTTGGTAATGACATATTTGATAAGGGTCTCATATCTAATTTTATAGAATACTAAAGCAATTATGAAATATCTTGTCATCCCAGTAACAATAGCAAAGTTAAAAGGAGCAGAAAACAACAAATGATGGCAAGGTTGTGGAGAAACTGGAACCCTTATTCACTGCTGGTGGAAGTGTAAAATGGTACAAGCACTATAGAAGGTGATATTGAAGAAAAAAAAAATTTAAAAAAAAGAAGGTGATATTGTACTTTCTCAAAAAGTTGGAAGTAAAATACAATTTGACCCAGCAATTCTAACACTGGAAATATATCCTAGAGAAAACAGGGCCACAACTTGAACAGATGTATGTACACCATGTTTATTGCCATGTTTTTCACAATACCAAAGAGATGGAAGCAACCCAAGTGCCCATCAATAAATTAATGGACCTGGGGGGAGGGGTTGTAAAGCAAAGAAAGAATTTTTCTTTTACTTTTATAAGAGGGTAGTGTACTAGGGGGTAGGGCTGAGAAAGGAGAAAAGTGCAACAATGAATGGAAATGCAAAGTCTCTGTAAATTTTTATTTAAAATTAATAAATTTTACTAAAAAACAAAAAAATTAAAAATTATTAAAAAATTTACAAAATGAGTGGGTAGAAAAACTATGGTATATTCACCCAATGGAATACTATGCAGCACTGAAAAACAAGAAACTTATAAAATATTACACAATATGGGTGACCCTGGAGGGCATTATGCTTAGTGAAACATCCCAGTCACAAAAGGACAAATGCTAACACAGGAGACTAGAGCGAGGGCTGCATGGTGGAGGGGACCTGGGGGAGGGTTTGTAAAACAATGAAAGAATCTTTTCTTTTACTTTTCCATAATTTTTGGACTCATGTACTTATAACTTGTTAGTCAAATTTGTGTCTTCTAGGTTGCAACACCCCCATGACACATCTTCAAGGATATGTACATGTACAGCCAAGCACAATCAATAAGAGTGCATCTGAATTCCAAAATCAATCTCCATAATAGTCTATGTGTTTCCTACTGCCAAAGGGTCCCTTTAGAGTAGTGAGAGAAGATCTTCACCCTGAAACCCACAGCGTCCCTTTTCAGCAGGAAGTAGCTAAGAGAATACGCCGTCCCCTTTTCCTTATGAATCAGGGTGAAGTCTCTCTCAGGGAGGAGTGATAGGGAATGGCAAAGGATACACTGACAAAGATTAATCAGAACTGGCTTTGACAAGCACTGTGGCATTTGGACAAGAACAAACTGGGAGGAGGGTAGAGAGAATAGTGCAACAATGAATGAGTGGAAGCCCAAAATCTCTGTAAATGTTTATGAAAATTAATAAAATATAATTATAGAAAAAAAACAAAAGGACAAATGCTGTATAATGCCACTGTTATAAAATAGGACTGACATGGAGGTTGGAGGCAAACCAGGAAAAGAGGGGATAAATAATGAACACTGAATTGTAAGAGATTAAGAAAAAAACTGCTTAAAAGGAATATATGATTAGGCATTATTTGTTTGACAGCAAAAGTGGACTGGGGCAAGGGCGAGGAAGGAAATTGTACCACAATAAATGAATTTTTTTTAAGTGAACTGGGGGGTATAGAGAGGAAAATGTGCAAAATGAATAACGACATTTTCTGTACACTTTTGTTAAAAATCACAATACATAAATAAAAAGAAAATACAATGTGAAAGAAGAATAGTGTGAAACACAATGTATACCAACTTTGTAAGCAAGCCAATATAGAACAAAATTCTTTTTAAAAATCAAGTACATGGAAACTAAAGAAAAAGCAAACAAACAATGACAATGACAAAAAAAACCTGGAAAAATCAAAGTGACAGAAGAAATAAAATATGAGATCAAAAGAATTCCTAGAAGCAAATAAAAATATAATACATTATAACATTTGGGACAAAACAGCATACTGAGGCCAATTTATATTAACAAATATACACATCAGAAAGAAAGAAGAACCAAAATCATCATCTTAACACCAAAGCTCCAACAACTAGTGAAAGAGAAGCAAAGTAAAAACTTACATTTCTTGTAGAAATGAAATAAAGTTTCAAGCAGAAATGAATGAAACAAGAATGAAAAAATAAATACTAGCAGTTGGTTCACAGAAACAATCAACAAACTTGACAAACACAAGGCAAAGTAAATAAAAGAAGACGCAAGTAAAACAAATAAGAAATGAACTAGATAATGTTTCAACAAAATTGAATCAAGAGAAAAAGAGAACAGGAAGTAGCAGCTGCACACTAAATGGAGAAGAAAGACAAAGAGCATGATGAAAAGAAACTAGAAAGAATACTTAAGGCAAAATGTGTGGATTAAAACAGATCTTAAAAAAGTTTTACTAGTCACCTCGGGAGTTCGGAACCAGTTTGCAATAATTCAAACTTTTCCAGTATCAGAAAACTATTAGCTTCCAGAGAGAGTTAATGCTATTTAGGATGACTTGGGTAGTCACTTGAAATTGTTAGCCTTCATACTGAACTCAAGCCTCTACTTTGAACTCAAGTTTGTGGCCCTATGTTTCTTGTATAGGTTTTCTATTTTCTCTTCCTCTGTTATGCTTCCCAATACTAGAAAATGGCTCTGTAGCATGCCTCTGTTTTCATTGGTTAAATATTCTGATTTCCTTTAGGGTGTTTGACATATATCTCCAATGACCAGATCTCTTCCATGGTTGGGCATTGCAAAAGAATGAAACGCAGAAGAAAAACCTCACGATTTTTGCAAGAGCTAGCCCTTAAAAGTCAGACTGTAGCACTGTGAAAAGTGTCAAAGGGAAACTAGATTTATTTCCTCCTCTCCCCCTCGTCCTCCCACCTTTCCCCCCACCCCCAAATTCACATAGAAGGGAGAGTTAAAGAAAACAGGATTGGCTTCAAAGCTGAGCTCTGGAAAGGAGATCTGTGGAATAATGAGGCTTCTGGGTGCTTTTTAAAAATCAAATCAAACAAGTTCTACAGCTCTCAGGAGATGTGCATAGACATAAATTTGCAAAGGTGCCAATTAGGGACCTGGAAAAGAAGATTTAGCATTCTTCCCAATGGGCAAAAGGTAGAATAGAAATGAAAACCTAAAATACAAACTATAAAAAATATCCATAAGCCACTAGATTTAGGAATCTCTAGACCTACCCTTTAAACATTTTGTTTATAGAGGGTCAAGCTATAAAAATATCCCTTTTGCCTTGGGAAAATCTATTGTCATGGACCTCTCCAGAATGCTGAAGAGCGACGAAGTCAGTCTAGATACAAAGGTGTGCCTAATCCAGGTCACAGTCTTCTCAGTGACTTGTTATGCTTCAGAGAGTTGGACAATGACTAAGGATGACAGAAGAAGAGTAGATGCCTTTGAGTTGTGGTGCTGGATAAGAGTCTTGAACATACCATGGACTGCCAAGAAAACAAATATGTCTGCTTTAGAGAGGCTGAAATTAAGTCTCTCCTTGGAGGCTATGATTTTGAAGTTCTATCTCACATACTTTGGGCATGTGGCCAGGATAGATTGGTCCTTGGAGAAGGACATCATGCTTAGAAGGTTGGAGGGACAGTGCAAGAGAGGAAGATCCTGGATGAGATGGATTGTTACAATAGGGGTTGAAGTGTCAGAATTAGTGAAACTAGCTCAGGACAGGGAAGGGTTCAGAGCTACTGTACATAGAGTCTCTTAGAACAGCAGTCAAGAGATCAGGAGTTGCATTATATTGGGGGAAATCTGCTCTCAGAGACCTCTCCAAAGTACTGAAGAACAATAATGTCAGTTTAAATACCAAGGTGTGCCTGATTCAAGCCACCATCTTTTCAGTCATCTGCTATTCATCTGAGAGCTAAATGGTGAATAAGGATGACGGAGGGAAAATTGATGCCTTTGAGTTGTGCCATTGGAGAATAGTAATGAATATCCCACGGAAAGTCAAAAGACAAATAGAACTTCGAGAGTGTTCCTTGGAGGCAAGGATGGTGAAGTTTCATCTTACATCCTTTGGACATGTTGTTAGGAGGGGGCCATTCTTTGGAAAAGGCCATCATGCTTGGAAGGGTGGAGTGTACGAAAGAGAAGGTGACCCTCAAAAAGATGGACTGACACAGTGACTGCATCAGTGGGCTCAAGTATGACAGAGATAAGGATGGCATGGCATAGGACAGAGATCAGATCTGTTCAGATCGTGATCACAGAGTTGCCATGTATACTCAATCGGATGGCACCTAACAACAATAACATTCACGAATAGGAAGAAACATCGCATACTCACTGTTGAGAAGATAATCTGTAGCAAGTCCTTTTGTACATTAAAAAAAAGAGAGAGAATTGCATGCCGAACTCA
>NW_006399761.1:9441888-9447421 GCF_000299155.1 Elephantulus edwardii
TCAGTATATTCCTTCCATCTTCTTTTAATACTTCCTGGATCATTTAATATTCTGCCCGAAGCATCCTTGATTCAGATAGCCCTTGAATTTTGGTAATCTGCTCATGTTATACCTGGTCATTACTGTGGCGACAGTTGATTTGATCAGTGTTTTATTGGGTTGAGAACACAAGTCCCCAGTTGTCTTCTTTCTCACTGTGTGATTTCGACTCTTCGCTGTGCCCACTGGCTGCTATAAACAACCAAGGGTAAGACTACAGGGAATGATTGACTCCTTAAAGAGGCCGGGGGGCTCCTCTAAGATATTTTCACTTTGGAAGGTGATATTCCTATTGGAAGGACCTCGCTGGGTAAAGGGAGTAGGGAGGGCCCAGGTGCTGTCTTGGTTTTGATCTAATCTACAATGGGACAGAATCCTTGGAAGGTAGGATCACTGCACAGATAGCACTTATTGTGCGCTAGTTAAACTTGAGAATATTTTCCATGTACTACTGAACACAGCAGTCCAGTGAGGCTGGTGCTGTAGGCAGATCTCATTCAGTGCAGCATACATATTCCTTTGCTTGCTTTTCTGCTTCTTTTCTCTACTTCAAGGCCAGATTCCTTGCTCAGCTCCTTCTCGCATGTTCTCCTGTCTAACATGCGGGATGCTGTTTTTTCCATACATGGTGGGCCTTCTCTTTGAGGTTACACAATCTATCCTCTGTCTCAAAACCCACCCCTGCAGATTTATTTGGTAATGCCTCCTCCTCAGTGCAACTCCCCTGTCCAAGCGTGGAGAAGGCAGCTAGCTGAAAGCCAGAGGAACTTCTGAGGTGAGCACCATCACAATGTTGGGGGGAGGGGGTGTGAAAGCTGTATGTCTTCACATCAGGAGAATGCTCATTGGTCTCCCTCAGGCATGGGTAGATTGGAAGTCCTGGAGATGTGTAGCCTCTAGTGCTATGGACTACACCACCAGAGCTCCTAAGCATGGTGAAAACAAAACTTACTCCTAAGTCTAGTGAAAACTCAGCTGAGAAAAAGCTCTAGTCTGTGCCTGAAGACAGCCAGATCTTACAACCTAGCAGTGCAAGCAGTACAGCCACAACCAGCAGTTGCACTACGACGGATTCGGACTCAAGATAACCCCACACGTGTCAGATGAGAACTGTACTCCTGAGGGTTTCCAATAGCTGGCTTTTCAAAAATAGATTGTGTGGCCTTTTTGAGGCCCTTCTGCAATATAACAGGAATGCGATAATTAGAAATTGGCATAGAGGCTTCACCCACACACGCAGGTTCATTGTAGAAGGTTAACTGATTTGTCCTTAATGAAAATTCTTGCCTTATGGTACAGCATCTTTTCAAACATCACATCTTTCCCCTCCTCCCATTTTATTTTTATTTTATATTGATTTGCACAATTCAACAGCTGCCCTTCGGGAGAAGGATGGGCAATCTCCTCTCGTGTGATTAACTGCCTCTAAAAACCTGCTGGAGGGTCAGCTCTAGGTCGGTTCCAACTCAACGGTACACAATAACAACAACAATTGATTTGCATACAAAATTCATAGATAAGAAAAAGAAATCCCTTTTGAGTGTTGACTAGATATTGTAATTAATTCATTACATTAATGGTAGAAAACAAAATAAATATGATTGTACACATCATTCTCTTTTTTTATTGTATGAAAGCCCAATATAATTTGCAAACTATCACTCAAATAAAAATCAAGAAATTAAGCGAAAGCAAACCAAAAAAAGAAATTTGTAGACGTTGTGTATCATTCACGCACACTGCATTTCAGCGATTCCTACACTCACATTACATTTCAAACCATCACTCATGTGCATTGTGTTTCAATAAATTAATCACCATTGATCTATGCCTACTGTTATTCAGTCTCTTTAGGCCCCCCACTGGATCTCTCCTAATCCCTTCCCCCTCCCCACCCTTACCTCCATTCACCTTACTGTGATCCAAGTGATTTCCACTTCTTAATTGAGGGAAGAAGAGAAGTGAGATAAGCCAGATCAACATAACTATTGGAAATATTCTTTCCCAACTATCCACTCTTTATATCCTCTTGTGCTCCTCTTGTCAATTAAGTCTGTACACATAACTGAAAATTAGCTTTGCGCCATTCGCGATGGCCTCAGACCACTCCATTCCATGTGTCTAAAGGGCTTGCATGATCATAAAGTTAATGCCTCCTCTTCCTTAATGCATTTGACTTCTCTCCTTTTCTAGTCAAGAAACCCTGGGCACTTTACTATGATCCATACTCCACGGATATCATGCTTGACTCATTATTTTATAGTCTGGCCACTAACTATGTTGGTGTTGTGTCTGTTCTCTTGCATATTCCATTATTACTGTCGTTAAGTGCCATTCAATTGGAACCCCCTCATAGCTGACCCTCCAGAGAGTTTTCAGAGCTTGTAAATCGCACAGGAGGGGCCTACCCTTCCTACCCCTGTGGAACAGCTGGTAGATTCAAATTACTTTGGGTTGACAGTGAGACTTCTTATCAGTAGGCCACCATAGTTCCCATTCAGTTATTAGGACCTCCAATACTCTGAGCTACTTCTAATTATAAATACCTTATATCACTGATACCTGAAGTGAAATCTTAAACTGTTGTTACAACTTTATTTTATATGTAAAGACAGAAGAAAAGACCTCTACCTACTTAAGAGCTGTTTTTTTTGAGTATAATTAGAAGGATTTAGAATGGGTTGCAGCCACAACTGCTTGCCAAGAAGAGAGTGCAAGGGATCCTGATCCAGGGTCACATCTCAGGAGAGGAAACAGCAGACACCTAGAGAGAGGTGAGGTCCCCAGAGAGATTGCGGAAGGAGCTGCTTTCCATCACCACACGGAAGTTGATCCAGATCTCCAAGACAACATAGAAGTGCATTCCCTTCTCAATGAAAAGGAGAAAGAAAAAAAAAAAGAGATGAGGAAAAGAAAGAAACAAAGAGGAAAGAAGGATGGATTACCATGAGGAACGTGGAGGGCAAGACAGAAGAAGTGATGAGTTTCATGGCTCCACCAAAGGAAGAAAGTGCTGGCACTGTACATGCCTCTGCCTTCAATGTGTTGCAGAATTGAAAGTACAGGAGTACATGACTAGAAAAGGTGGATGGACTCAACAGACTTCTGAACTTCATTGCATGAGAATTGAGGTGTTGAAGAATGATTTCTCCTCCGCCTCCATTTTGGTCAAAAGAATGGATTTTATATTTTTTTATTTGATATGCATCAAAACCAGGATCTCTTCCCTGCTCTTTTAAAAGTAAGAAAATCTTACTTACAAATTGTATTGTTCACTTACCTTGCCTCAGAAGAAGAAAGGTTAAACATTACATCCTATTGTTTTTTTTTAAGGAAATATCATTTGGGGCAATCATCAACCTCATTTCTTTTGCCTTTACCCCTATGTATGGTTTTTTGTTTTTATTTTTTTTTGAATGCTTGGTAGGACCTTTTTTTTAAAGTATAAAATAATTTGGATGTAAGTTAACTCCAATGAAGCAATATTTCTTTCAAAAATGGTTATATTTATCGATTTTGTTATCTCACTGTATTATAGCTACCTAATGGGCACTGCATATTCTCATTATAATGACTTTAAAATATTTTATTATTATTAATTTTAATAAAAATTTACAGAAACTTTGGATTTCCATTCATTCATTGTTGCACTTTTCTCCCTGCTCATTTCCTCCCCCCACCCCAGTTTACTCTTCTCTTTGAAAAAGAAAAAAAATCTTTCATTGTTATACAATCCCTCCCTCCCCAACTCCACTCCACTATGCAGCCTTCGTTCTGGAGGACAATGCGCTGGGTGAAATATCTCAGTCACAAAAGAACAAATATTGCGTAGTGCCATTGCTGTAAAATGGGACTGACATTGGGGTTAGGGGGAGATTGAGAAAGATGGGATAAATTATGTATATTGCATTGAAACAGATGAAGGAGAGAACTGTTTAAAAGGGATATGTGATTAGGTATTATAATGACTTTTTAAGAAAAAATATTTTAGTAAGGACTGTTTAAATATACACACAGAAACATTAACAATGATTATAGCATTACCAGAGTTGTTTAGGGTTTTTGATTTTTGGCAGTCAGGCAGCAGAAAACTGGAAAAATAAGAAACCAATAAAGCATTTTCTATCATGCAAACTAATGCATAAAATGTATAACAAATTATCTTTTATGATGATCACTATCATGAAGATGAAATATGAGTTTTTATTTCTATGATGATTTAAGGGAGTTCTGGTGGCCTCGTGGTAAGTTATTGCTAACTCAAAGGAATATGGTTCAAATCCACCAGATGCTTTGTTGGGAGAAAGATGGGCCACTTCCTCCCATGTGAAAAGCCACAGCTATGGGTCGGTTCTAGCTTGGCAGTACCTAACAACATCGTGATTTAAGCACGCTAGAGTCTGTGATGAGCTCCAGAGTCCAGCAGAGTTTTGTTCCATTGTGAGAAGTCAACTTGATGGTACCTAACAATAACACCAATACTAAAGAACTCTTCGATTGTTATCATAGGGTTGCATAACCTCTTTTCCCATCTGAACACTTTGAACAAAGCCTCAAACTGTCCATTGAGCTGGGGTGGCCTAGTGGCAACAAGCTGCTCCG
Organism: Elephantulus edwardii; assembly: GCF_000299155.1. Classification (NCBI taxonomy): domain Eukaryota; kingdom Metazoa; phylum Chordata; class Mammalia; order Macroscelidea; family Macroscelididae; genus Elephantulus; species Elephantulus edwardii. The sequence continues at coordinate 9,446,530 of NW_006399761.1, forward strand.
CAATCCCAAAGGCCTGCCTTTGGAATCCACCAGCTGCTCTGTAGGAGAAGGGGGGGGGGGCAATCTCCTCCCGATTAATTAACTGCCTCTGAAGACCTTCCGGAGGGTCAGTTATGGGTCGGTTCTGACCCGACGGTACACAACAACACACAGGGGTTCCAGGGAACTCTAGAAGATGGAACAATTCCATCATAGTAAGCCTCCCATTCTTTGTAAAAAAATTTATTTTGGAGATTAACAACAGAGGGGGAGGGAGAGGAGTAGCACAAAAGGAAACCTGAAAAGAAAAGCTGAAAGTGTCTCCTGTGGATTTTTATAAGGTGATTTATTTGTAGATTAAGAAGAGAGGAAAAGAGGGGGAAGCAAAATTGGGAGCACAGGCTAAAAAGGTCTCATGTGTGCTCATGAACTCTAGTGACACTTAATTCCAAGAAGGCAGGAAAGGCAGACAATTAGTTACTCTTATGTAATTTCCTGGTACTCTTTTATTATGCTAATAAATATATCCTCTTTGACAAACCAGACAGCATATGAGAGGCTGAGGATGAAAGCTCTTAAATGTGGATTCACTTTCCTTAGGGAACAAGACTGAACATTTATTGTTCTTGCTCTTGTTCCTTTGCGCTAATATGTGAATTGGTATTGGAAGAGACTTCCAGAGGGAAGCTTAGCTCCCACTGGGAGTTTACCCTAAAACACACACTCAAAGAGCATGCACATATGTCCCCCCAAATAGGCTCTGCATTGTGCAGGATTTAGGCGAATAATGTGCTTTATACGGGTGATATATCTGCATATTCTCACAATAATTTATGAAGTCAATATTACCATCTCATTATCTTTGTGGAGAAACAGTAGTTATATGTTGAAATTTAGGATACTCAACTTTATA
>NW_006399761.1:9447756-9464144 GCF_000299155.1 Elephantulus edwardii
AGAACTGGACAAAGACTAAGAATGACAGAAGACGAACTGATGCTTTTGAGTCGTGGTGCTGGAGAAGAGCACCACATACATCCATAGACTGTCAGGGAAACAAATAAGTCTGTCTTGGAGAGAGTGAAACCAAGTTTTTCCTTGGAGGCATGGTTTTTGAAGTTCTGTGTGATGTAATTTGGTGACATGGTCAGAAGGGACCAGTTTTTGGAGAAAGACAAATTCTTGGAAGGTTGGAGGGACCGTACAGGAGAGGAAGCCCATGGAGGAGCTGAATTGATACCGTAACTGGGGCAATGGAATTAAATGTGTTGGAGTCAGTGAGATTGGCTCAGGATAGGGCAGGGTCCAAAGCTATTGTACGTAGGGTCTCTATGAGTCCTGAAAGACTCGGTGGCCCATAACAACAAGAAGAAGTATCTTTGAAGGAAGGAGGGAAAATAAAGAATAATCACTCCATTAGAGCTGGCATGATTTTAAACTTCTCAAGCTCTCTGATGTTAGCTATTTCATGAAATCTTTTGGACAACTGTTTTAACAAGTGAAGCAAAGTAATAATGTATCTGTTTTGTATGTGAGGAAATTAAGAGTCTTAGGGGCTTAGTAAAGGTGATAAAGTGTGGTGTTAAGGGTTTATGGTTCAAAATGGCTTTCCTAGCCATTGACTTTGCCTTTGTCACGTGGATGGGTGGGAATATGTGAGTAGGGTACGTTAGCCTATACACAAAGGAATTGGCTAGCCTTGCCATTGAATTGAGCAAATTCAGCAGCAGATTGTGGAGAATCCTAACACCCCAAAAGAAGCAGAGCATGTAAGTGTGTGTTCTTTTTTTTGGGGGGGGTGGCAAAGATTCCTGCACAAATCAGCCTGGGACCTACAGGACAGCAGCAGAGGAAGGAGAGACTGCATGTGAGAGTGAGCTGACTCTGGGACTGCGATCCCATGGAACCAGAGCTGGGATCCTTTGTTCAAGTCTGTTGGGGAGACTGGAGGGAAGAGTAATAACTGAAAGGACTAGGAACTTTCTAGCACTGGCCTAAAGCCAACAGGCTGAAGGCTGAGATGCCAATAAGCACACTTTGGAAGGGGCCCTGACTGAGTGATTGTACCTTGATTCCAACCTGAAATACAGTCTTTGGACTTCCTTAAGATAGTTTTGTGTGGTGTGTGAGCTCTTGCAACAGACTTTATATTCTTCATGGTATTTGGCCCAGATATTTTTAAATATTCTTCAGGAAGATTTTCATTATATGTGGTGTTGATTTTCCACAATCTATTTGGTGATCTTTTGTTAAAATGGGCACAATTAAGGAACTCTTGCACTTGATTAGTCAAGTGGCTCTCTCCCAAATAGTTTATCAAAGACAAGTGAAAAACTCCCAGGGCCCATCTGTTTGTTGAACCCTTTCAACTGATACTCTGTCAATTCTTAGATCTTTATTTTCTGTGAATACTTTCACTACAGCTTGAACTTCTGGCTTTAGCATCTCTGGTTCTTTATCCTATGCAGCTAGCTGGCAGACATGGTAGTGGTGGTGGTTGTGCATGTGGTCAAGTTGGAACCAACTCACAGCCGACCCTCCAGAGGGTTTGCGGTGGTAGTAAATTACACAGGAGGAGATGGCTTATCCTTGTCCTCTAGAACATCAGGGAGATTTCATTTGAGTGCCTTTCAGATTGCAGCACAGAAGCTTATCACTAGACCACCAGAGAGTGTCTATTGATTATTTTGGGTACTATGACTCCATTTATTCCTTTTTTTTCCACGCTTCCTTTTCCATTCAATGTTTTGCTCATAAAACACATCAGTATTGCAATTGAATGCTTGGGTGCTTTCATTCTTTAAACTTTACAAATGCCAAGAGTATTTTTCCCCTTTTGTTTTCTAACTCCAAATCTTTGCATTCTGATACTTTGTTCTGTATTCTCAAATTGCTCTTTTGGAAATCATCTGTTTGAATTTTTTTTTTTTTGCATCACCATTTCTTCCTTTATTTAGCTTCTCTACATTCTTGAGAAACTTCAGAGTCTGTCCTGACATGCATTTTGATCTTTGTATCTTATCTTTTTAATGACAATTTGCTTTCTTCATATATTATGTCATTCTTTACTGTTGTTGTTGTGTACTGTAGATTCAAAACTGACCCATCGCTGATCCTCCAGCAGGTTTTCACAGGCAGTTAATTGCACAGGAGGAGATTTCATCCCATAATTTTTCTGATAGCTGATTATTTGTACTTAATACTTACTTTATTTTTAAAAATTGTTTCTTAATTCAGATGAGATATACTTGCAATTCTATTACTGACAATTATATGTAGGCATTTGTTTATGTATTTTTTAGTACAGGATGAGACGGTCTTTAAGTTTGGGCTTTTGGTATTCATGAAAACCAAGAGTGCAGGATGGAATCAGGAGTCTGGATCTTATATTATAGTCATAGGGCATGAAAATGGACAGGAGGGAACATTCTACGTTTATGAAATTTAATGGTATCAGAGTGTTGGCTTCAAGTAGTGAAAGGATATTGGGAATAAGAATTTGCTTACTTGAAGCCCTTAGAAACCTCTTTGGAAGGTCTCTTATGATTTTTTTTTTCTTCTTCTTCTTCTTTTATCTTAGTCCTTTCTGGCAAATGTTCCTGTTTATGAGCTAAAGTAAGTTTAAAGAGGAAACTTTACCATTTTCTTTGTGATTACACAGCAGCAATTTTGGAAGTATTTTCTTTGGGAATCCAGATAGTAATTACTAAAACTCCAAAGCTAATTATGTTGTTATGCTAGTGGGACTGTAGATATGGATGGGAAGTCTTTCCATTAACAAGCTCGATTTGTAGCCACTCGTAATTCTACTTTTGCCCCAAACCCTTTCTCTTTTGTTTTTCCTTCCCCAGGGACAGAAGAAAGCAATAATTTAATTGATATGTCTCTTTAGAAAGGGAGAACTCATTTTTTTGTGGGGGAAAAAAGTTTAGTCATAACAGAAAATGTTTTCTGTTTTAAAAGGTACAATTAAAGCATAGCCATGTTATCTTAGAGATTTTGAAAAATGAAAGATATCTTCTTTTAAAATAAAAAAAGCAAATTAATTTCCAAAGCAACTCATAAGACCTGTTAAACAAAACAGAACAAAGTGGATTATAAATAACTGATATTAAATAATCATGGATTGGATTGCTGTGAAGAGCTAATATCTCACACCTCACACGAGTAGGATGCTGTTTCTATAAGCTGTTAAGTGTGTAGTGAGGTGTGAGGCTTCAGATACACAAGTACAAAATTATACTTGGACTAGCAGTGCAGCTAAAACATCCCACACTGAAGTAAAGGCAGCTGTGCGTTTTAACAATAAGACATTTAGGTAAACAAAACAGTGAATTTGTTTAAATAGGATGTCACACAAATTCAAACAAATACACTTGTTGGAAGGGGTTATTAAGCTATCTTCTCCCCCTTTTTCTTCTTATGTTGCTCTCTTCTGAAATGTGAAAGGAAAATTAAACACATCCAAGGCAAGCTTGTAACACAGGATATAAATGGCCAGATGTCAAGACAGGGCAAACGCTGATGCAGCAAAAGCAATGTTGCTGTGGATCTTGCATTTTCAAGAAAATAAGACATTGCTATTTTTTTGGAGTACGGGAATAAATTCTCCTCTTACCTTCAGGTCACACTTGTTTTGTGACTTTGGACAAGTATGCTGAGGCTACAATGATTCTTAATATCCACATTGAAAATAGACAAAAATATTCTACAACACTCAAGGAAAGGAGATATTTTTTGTCAAGATAAAAAGAATTTCTAGTCTAACAATATTAAACACACATAACACAAAATGAAACAATTTGGCGAGCTCTCGTGGCCTAGTGGCAAGAAGCTGCACTGCAATCTCAGAGTTGCACGGTTCGAATCCACCAGATGCTCTGCTGGAGAAGGAGGAACAATCTCCTGTACCAGTCAGATCTGATTTGACGGTACACACAAAAAATAATGAAATAAAATAAAATTTAAAAAAAGAAACAATTTTACATATACACAGGTATACACATACACAGACACACACACATATGTGTGTGTATAGGCTGACTCTGCAGTGTTTTCTCAGAGGCTGTCCGTCACACAGAAGGAGGTAGGTAGCCCATCTTTATTCTGCAGAGCACTTGGTGGGTTTGAATCACGTGCCTTTGGGTTGACAGCACAACTCCTTACCAACGAGTCCACAAGATCTCCCTTCCCGTGTGTATATAGTATATAGTATATAGTATATAGTATATAGTATATAGTATATAGTGTATAGTGTATAGTGTATAGTGTATAGTGTATAGTGTATAGTATATAGTATGTAGTATGTAGTATATAGTATATAGTATATATACATACACACATGCATGAGAGTAAAGGGAAGATCTATCTTGCATTTCCCAAGCTGAGATAATGAAAAACAAATTTAAACCTCAAGTAGTAATACAGAAAGATGATGTGGGCAATATATTGAATGATCGAGACAGTATTAAAAAATAAATGGAGGGAATTTACAGAATCACTGTAGGAAAAAGAACAGATTAACACCGAAATTTCAGGAAGGACCATGTGAACAGGAGCCAGTGGTAATGAAGGAGGAAGCAAGCAAAGGCTGCCTTGAAGGCATCAACAAAAGTAAGGCCCCAGGAATTGATGGGATACCAATTGACTTGTTTTAATTAACAAATGCAGCCTTGGATGTGCTCACCAGTCTATGTCAGACAATTTGGAGGACAGCTGTCTGGCCAATGGATTTGGAAGAGGTCCATTTTTGTTCCCATTCTCAAGAAAGGTGTTTCAACAGAATTTGGAAACTATCGAAAATATCCTATCACATGCTGAAGATCATTCAAAACCAGCTTGAACAGTAAATAGATAAGGAACTTCCAGAAGTTCATGCAGGATTTAGAAGAGGCCATGGCTGATGCCAAATGGGTCCTGGCTGAGAATACCAGAAGAATTTCTATATGTGCTTTATTGATTATGCAAAGGTGTTTGACTATGTGGATCATAACAAGTTGTGGCTGATATTAAGAGGAACAAGAGTCCCAGAGCACTTAATTGTGCTCATGCAAAACTTATATCTGCAGCAGGAAGCTGCTATATAAACAAGAGGAGGAGTACACTGCATAGTTTAAAATTTAGAAGGGAGTGTGTCAAGGTTGTATTCTCTCTCCATATCCATTCAGTCTGTATGCTGAACAAATTATTCATGAAGCTGTACTCTATGAAGAGTGATGTGGCATCAGGATAAGAGGGAGACTCATCAATAATCTGCATTGTGAAGATGACACAAACACGCTTGCTGAAAGTGAGGAGGACTTGAGGCACTTGTTGCAGAAGATTTAAACTGTCAACAATTTAATATTACTTGGATCCATAATTAGTAGCCTTGGTACTACCAGCAGTAAGGAAATAAGGAGATTACACTGGTAAAGTCTGCAGTTAGGGACCTCTCCAAATTATTAAGGAGTAATGATGTCACTTTAAAGACTAAGGTGCACCTGATTCAGGTCATGGTCTTTCTGATCACTTGCTATGCATCTGAGAGCTGGACAATGAATAGGGATTACAGAAAAAGAATTGATGGCTTTGAGCTGTGGCGCTAGAGAAAAGCACTGAACATCCCATGAACACTCAAAAGAATAAACGAATGTGTCCTGGAGAGAGTGTGGGCGGAGTGCTCTTTTGAGACAAGGATGATGAAGTTTTGTCTCACGTACTTTGTGCATGTTGCCAGGAGGGACTGCTTCTTGGAAAGGGACATGATGTTTAGAAGGTGGAGGGTCTGTGAAGGAGAGGAAGACCCTCGACCAGGTGGACTGACACGGTGACTGCCACAATGGGCTCTCCAGTGTGTCAGGGAGTGTGAAGATGGCACAGGCTAGAACAGGATCCATATCCACTGTTCATAGTATCACTATAAGTCAAATTCAATGTATGGTACATAACAACAACAACAACAACATTCTGAGAAACATAAGCAATCTCCTCTTGGCTACCTTTGCCTCCAAAGAGCACTGTGGATGCACCTTCTCCAAGATATACATTGTTGTTAGGCACTGAATATGGCTCACAGCGACCCAATGAGCAACATATCTGAACCTTGTCCTCTCCTGTTCAGGACATTTGTTGTTGTTGTTGTTGTTAGGTGCTGTCGAGTTAAGTACGGCTCACAGAGACCCTGTGAACAACTGTTCCAAACCTGTCCTAACTTGTATCATCCTTACAATCTCTGACACACTAAAGCCCATTACCACAGTCACTGTACCAACCCACCCGGTCGAGAGTCTTCCTCTCTTTTGCTATCACTCCACCTTACCAAGCACGATTTCCCTCTCCAAGGAATAGCTTCTCTTAGCAACATGCCCAAAGTATGTGAGAAAAAGCTTCATCATCTTTACCTCTCAGGAGCACTCTGGCTGCACTTTCTCCTGGACAAACCTATTTGTGCTCTTAGCAGTCCAGGGTATGTTCAATATTCTTTTCCACCACCATATCTCTTGATTATGCTCATACAAAACCTATACTTGGACCAGGAAGCAATAGTCAGAACAGAGCAAGGAAACACTGCTTAGTTCAAAATCAGGAAAGGAGTGCCTCAGGGATGTGTCCTGTCTCCATACCTTTTTGATCTATAAACAGAACAGATCATTGTGGAGGCTGGACTTGATGAGGAGGAATGTTGCATCAGGACTGGAGGAAAACTCATCCACAGCTTGGATTATGCAGATAACATAACCCTGCTTGCCAAAACTGAGGAGGACCTGAAATATTTGCTGTAGAAGGTCAAGGACCGTAAACTTCAGTGTGGACTGAAGCTCAACATCAAGAAAACAAAGATTCTTACCACTGGTAAAATGGTAGCACCATAATAGATGGAGGCGAGATTGAGATTGTTAACTATTTCCTATTGCTCTGTTCCACAATCAACACCCTTGGTAAGAAAATCAAAAGACAAATGGCATTAGGAAAATCTACTGCCAGGTTCCTCTCCAGAGTATTAAAGAGCAATGATGCCAGTCTAGAGACTAAGGTGTACCTGATCCAGGCCATGATTTTTGCAATTACTTGCATGCATTAAGCACTGGACAATGACTAAGGATGAGAAAAGAAGAATCAATATTGAGTTGTGATGCTGGAGAAAATACTATTGACACATATTATTGACTGCCAAGAGAACAAATACTTTTTTCTGAAGAAGATGAAACCAAATTTCTCCTTGGAGGCAAGGATTGTGAAGCTCCATCTCACATACTTTGGCCATATTGCCAGGAAGAGCCCATTCTTGGAGAAGATCGTCATGCTTGGAAAGACAGAGGGACAGCATGAGAGGAAAACTCTGGAGAAGATTGACACAGTAACTGGGGTGATGGGGGTAGGGGTAGGGGTGTCAGAGACAGTGAGATTGGCTCAGAACAGGGCAGGGGTCAGAGCTATTGTGCAGAGGATCACTATGAGTTGCAAATATCTCAATGGCACATAACAACTTTCAGTTGTTATCTAAGTCAAAACAACCAAGTCTGCACATATCAAAGACTCAAGAATTGATTGTTATAAAACATCCTAAAAAAATTGTTATTTGAATTTTGTAAATAAACTAGTAGAAAAGACGAAATAATAAAAGTATGCAATGACAAAAAAAGTTAAAAACCCCAAAACACCTTGAGCTTTTGAGTGAATAAAAAGTGTACAACAATGTACAATTAATAAGGTTTTATTCTTCTAGAAATTTCAACATTACATAGGTGTAGAAAACTTCATATGGAATTTATTTACATTTAGAAGTTAATATATGCTATGTAACTGTTTGGTTTGGTTTTGTTGGTTTGTTGTTTTGGTTTGTATTTTTTTTTCCCCCCTTTTGGTTTTCTTTTCATTTCCAAGTATTCTGTTCTCTATGGGCTAGCTCTGGTAGCCTAGTGGGGAAAAAGCTGCATTGTGATCCAGAAAACAGGTAGTTCAAATTCACCAGCAGTTCTGCTGGAGAAGGATGTCCAATCTCTTCCTGTATGATTAACTGCCTCTGAAAAGCTGCCAGAGGGTTGATTTGGATTTAATGGTACACAACAACATTATTAAATGAGCTAACTGTGTTATCTAATGTATATAAAGCCTAGTAGCAAGTCCTAGACTATTTTAAAGATACTTATACCTTCAGCTTTGGAAGCAGGAGTAGCATCCACTTCCTAAACAGCATGCCTCCAGAAACTCTATGGACGTGGATAAATATCAATGGTTGTAGAGGGGCTTCAGGCCTTTTGTTCATGGGGTCACTGTGAGTTGTGCTTGAACCAAAGGCAATCAACAACAACAACATCATACTTTCAGCTATTCTGCAAGCCACAGGAAACAAAGGCAAAATGAACTAAATGCAATTTGAAAAACAATTATATAATACTTGATAAGGCAAATAAGCACTTAATGATAAGGACCCACACTGTCAACCCATAGGCATACTCTTTGGATCCACCAGCTGCTCTGCAGGAGAAATATGGGCAGTCTCCTTCTGTGTGATTTACAGCCCTTTATGAAGTTGGCAAAAGTCAGATATGGCTGTCCTCCCGTGGCCCTTGTTCTTTTTACACATCCTAACATAATAGTCCAGAACTATACGAAGACCCAGATTTGGGAGAAAACAGAGCATGTGGTCTGTGATAATCACAGATTCTCCTTTTAAAATTCTTCGCTTCATCTTATTACTAAACAAGTAAATTCTTATCCTTCTCTATTCAAAATCATTGTCAGAAAAATAATAAATTAAGTCACTTACTGTAAAATTATTGCAATAGACCATCTCATTTACAGGCATCAAAGCTTTAAGTCAAATGAAATCTACTTCAAATTTCAAGCATCAGAGAACCCACTGAGGATTTGAGGCAATCTTTTCTAGCCACCCACAAAATATTCTCCCTTTACAATGTTCTACTGAATATAAACTCTTAATAAGGTTTTTAAAATAAAAATACTCACTTCTACCAATTTTCTAGATTTACAGGAAATTAAATTTCTACGATTATAGGAGTTTTGGAAGGTTGTGCAAATGTCTTAGAGTCTGATGTGAATTCCAAGAATCTAAGGGACCTTTCCTTTCTGTTTTTGTTCAATGGCCAGCATTGCTTAGTATTGAGAAATAAAGGGTCAAGTTGTGGTGCTGGAGAACAGCACCGAACATACCATGGACCATCAAAAGAACAAACAAGTCTGTCGTGAGGAAATTGAAACCAAGGTGCTCCTTAAAGGCAAAGAGAGTAAAACTCCACCTCACACGCTTTGGGCATGCTGTCGGGAGGGCTCAGTCTTTGGAGAGGGCCATCGTCCTCCGAAGGGCACATGGCCAGTGGAAGACAGGACGATTTGGATGAGCCGGATTGACACAGTAACACTGACTGTGGTAAAGGTCAGAGATGGTGATGTTGGCTCAGGACAGGGCAAGGGTGGTTGTTACGAGCCATAGTCAACTCGACAACACTAACAACAACAAAAACAAGCATATTACTTGTTTCATTAGATCCTGTATCTCTGTTGCTTCTTTTGGACTGTTTGGAAGATTTTTGGAGGTACGTTAATCTATCATTCAAATATCTCACGCTGATATCTCTTTTTGGTCATTATAACAGATTTATAACAGACTCTTTGAGCTTCAGACTCACCGATATCTGTTCCCATTGTAATCAAAGACAAAGAAATAATCTCTTTATTTTCTTCTGTTAGGATATTTATGCTCTGCCTGTCCTTTTCTTCATTTAGAAGGGATTTTGGGATCATAGGAACAAGTGGTTTAGAGGTAAGGAGTTGCACTGTCAAACACAGTTATATGGTTTGAATCTACCAGATGTTCTGTGAAATATAGATGAGCAATTTCTCCCTGAGTGATTTACTCTTCTGAAAATCTTCTGGAGGGTCAGCGATGAGTTAGTTCTGACTCCACAGTACGTAGTTCATGACCAATATAACAATTTTATCCGAAAAAGTATAGAGCATTTCTTTTTATTCTTGCACAAATCTCTAAGTCAAGCATTTCTTTTTATTCTTGCACAAATCTCTAAGTCAAGAAATTGCTAAGTGCCTTTCTGGGAATTTGTGTGTATTTAGAGATGAAAAGGTACAAAAATAACATAGATGAATTCATTTACCAATAATATATTATCCTGCCACAGCTCTTTCACCCACACTAGGAAATAATTTTTGCTTGCTGTCTTAATAACTAAACACCCAACATATTGCTGCATATTTGTATGTGATTAGAAACATCAGAGTCAGCAGGGGTCAACTCTATGTAAAATTGCTTTCCTGCTGCTCTGGGTTCTTGATGTGAGAGAAAGCCAGTGAATAAATCAATTCACTCTAACACTTCCTAATTTTAAGTGTTCACCTTATTCAGAAGGCCACCTTACCCTTTGAATGTGGAGAATGTTTCTTTCTAAGGAATGCAATTATCGAAGGGACTCTAATTGCTGTTGTTTGGGAAGGCACCTAGGATAGTGAGAAACTAAAATACACCCTTTTGCAAAAGACCACAAACCTCAAAATTTGTTTACATCTGGGTCTTAACAATTAAGATGACTTTTTAAAAATGGGAATTGTTTGCTTTTAATATATTGTTTAGTCATTTAACTGAGTTTGTCGTTGTTGTTTACCATCAAGTTGGGATTGACCCATAGCAGACCCTCTGGCGGGTTTTCACCCGGGAAGAGGTTGCCCATCCTTCTCCTGTGAAGCAGCTGGTGGTGGCCTCGAACCGTGTGCCTTTGGGATTGCAGCGCAGCTTCTTGCCACTAGGCCAGGATTTTTAAAACAAGGAATTAGCATCGCTCTTTGTATATAGACAAATACTTTTTAAAATTGAAATTAAAATCTTTATTTCATACTGGTTTACTGACAAAGGTTATCTACATTTCACACCCAATCTTTCCCCTTCTCTTTATCTACTCCTCCCCCCACCTATCAAATTGTGTGACCCTATGATTAACTCCACTGCCCCATCCTCACTCCTGTATTCCCCCTACTGCCCCGTGGATCTTCATACATATTCTGTAATAATGGTTTTATACAGTATTTTTCCTTGTGGGAATGATTTAGTTCACTTAGGATAATGCTCTCCAGTCCCTCCCAAGTTAGGCCAGTAATTTACAAAATCGTTGTTCCTGTGTGCTGCATAGTAATCCATTGTGAGAATAAAACATAATTTCTCAATCCATTCAACTGTAGTTAGACATCTGGGCTTTTCCCATGTTCTTGTGATAATGAATAACGCTGCTATAAACACTGGTATACAAGTCTCTGTTTATGCTTCAGCTCTATTTTCTCAGGATATATTTATTCCAAGCAGTAGAATAGTGGGATCCTATGGAATTTCTACATTCAACTTTTTTTAAAGAAATGCCAAACTGCCTCCACCAACAATATAGAAGAGCAAATGCTTTGTGTAAGGGTTTATAAAAGTTATTTGTGTTACTGGGAAAAAAATAATTAAAAAAATCTTCAAGATATTTGCAACTTTGGGAACATAGCCAAATGAAGAAATGATAATAACTGTAACTGGTTTTGTTATCTCAACATGGTTCTTTAAATCCCTTATCCAAAAAAATGAAATAAATATATCAGAAAAAAAAATTGGAATTGTTGAATTCTGACAGCTTTGGACAGGTAATAGAATACACTGCAGAAGGAAAACAAAAACAGAGCAGGAGGAAGAGCTTTGTGAATAGGGATTCAGTCCATCTGGAGTGTATTCCCCAATCCCTGCTCAAGAAGTAACTGAAATTTTTTTTTAATTTGAATAATTTTTTTGCTTGCAGGTGGCAAAATTAGCCTTTCCTCTTGCACTGGGGGTTTAGAACTTGGAATCTTGGCATAATATGATGAGATTCTTTCTATTCATGCACAGATAAAACTGGGAATTAACATTCATTTGTAATTTCCTTAGGGATAAAGCTGGATCAATTATCAGCAGGAAAGGTCTGTCTCCTCCGAAAGCTAAGGATGATGACTTCTACATTTTCTCACTAAAAATGTATCAAGAAGTGGACATTGACCTCCGGTGCATACCACTTTCCTTCATTGGGAAATGAAGCAATTTGCTATCAAATTGTTTCATCAAGCCCTATTAGTCACCTGGGATACAGTGGTTAAGGAGTTTAATTTTATTATTTTCATTGGGCCAAACCACCAGGAGTGAATTTAATTTAGGAAAGCTTGATAGAATATGTGTTGAAATAGATTCCTAAGAAGGAAATGAAGAGTTGTAAAATGTTTTGAGACTTGATGTACTTTTTATAAGCACTTGGACTTAGCTATTGTCTGGTGGTATTTGTCTGTAGTGAGTTGTACTATCAACCTCAAGGCTCCTGGGGAGAAAAGTGGGAAATCTCCCCCAGTTACAATTTACAACCTCTCCAAAACCTGATGGAAAGGTGTTAAGTCAAAACTAACTTGATGGCAATAACTTTGAGTTTGGTTTGTTGCTTGGTATGTTTGTTGATAGAGTCACTATGAGTCGCCTCTGACTGGATGGCATTTAACAACAAGAACAACATGTCTGTATGAAACCTGGTGATTAAGTAACTAGATTATCAGAAAAACCATTCTAGGGAAACAAATGACATAAAAATAACAAACTGAAAACATGTCAAACAAGGCAGTGGCCCATTACCAAGACTTGCAGCCTCAGAAACTAGAAAAAGTATCCCTGATTAGCATGAGTTGTAATCACCTCAGGAACAGTGAGTTTGGAGGTAACAATACTTCACCTGAAATTTCAGTTGCCTCTATATTCAGGATTCAACTCAATTTCACTAAAGTACAGCACCTTGGGCTCAGATAGATTTCTGTTAGGTTATCAAGAGGTTCTCAGACCTGGTTCCTTTGTCAGGTCCAATCTAGAAAAGTTTTCCAAAATGAATGCTATAAAAGAGAAGAACACACAATGTAGACAGATTAGGAAGTCAGAAAAAAGTTTATGGAAGAAAGTTTATAAAGACAGAGAAACACTCTCAGAGAGAGTAGGCACATATCAGGAGTTGTTAGGTGTGGTCAAGTTGAATATGACTCATAGAAACCTTATGAGCAGGAGATCTTAATCTTGTTCTATTCTGTGTCATCCTCACCATCTGACACAGTTGAGCCCATTGCTGCAGTCACTGTGCCAGTGACCCTCCCTCCATCTTTCCAAGCATGATGTCACTGTCCAAGGAATTGTCACTCCTAGGAGTTTCTTCCGGAGCTTATGTTGTTGTTAAATATCGTGAGACATAGACGACTCATAGTGACCCTATGAATGAAAGACCTGAACACTTCTCCCAGTTCAGAGAGTTTCTGGAAGCAAGCTATTTCAGAAGTGGATGTCATTCCTGCTTCCAAGCTTGTTTTAATTTGGGAGCTCCACCAAACACTGCCCACCATGGCCAACCATTATCATATTTGACACATCAGTGTCACAGTGTTTAGTATCACAGCAACCACAAGTTACCTCTGTACAGCAAATGGACAGACAAGTGCTGTACCACTTAGAAGAATATTTGACCAAAACCAGTTAAAGCCAGATTAAAATCACCCACCTTGGCATGGTAGCATAACTTTATATGCACTAGGCCAATGGAGTTCTCTCTATGTTTTTGTTGTTAAGTGCCATTAAGTACCATCAAGTCATAAATGACCCATAGTGACCATAAGAATGAAAGACCTGAACGCTTGTAAAACTTTTATCCAGATATGTAGGCTTTGGTATTTCCTGGTTCTGCCCAAATACTTGTACTTCCTCCAACAGCAGGCAATTGGAACAAGGCTATTAGTTCACATGTTGTTGTTGTTGTTTTGTGCCGTTGAGTCGTCGAGTTGCTTGCGACTCATAGCTACCCTATGTACAAAAGCCCTAAACTCTGCTCTGTCCTGTGCCAATTGCACTGTCTCCGATACACCCATACTGATTACCCCAGTCACTGAATCAATCGACCTCACAGAGGGCCTTCCCCTCCTGCACTGTCCCTCCACCCTACCAAGCATGATGTCCCTCTCCAAGGATCAGTCTTCCTTACAACATGTCCAAAGTATGTTAGACGGGGTCTCAGAATCCTTGTCTCCAAGGAGCCGCCTGGTTTGACCCTTTCCAGGATGAATCTGTTTGTTTTCCTAGCAGTCCATGGTACCCTCAATACTCTTCTCCAGCACCACAGCTCAAAGGCATCAATTCTCTTTCTATCCTTCTTAGTCATTGTCCAACTCTCTGCTGCATAATTAGTGATTGGTCTGTATCAGACACACCTTAGTCTCCAGAGAGACACCATTGCTTTTCAGTACTTTGGAGAGGTCCCTAACAGCAGACTTTCCCATGGTAATATGCCTTTTAATTTCCTGGCTACTGCTGTCAAGAGTGTTGACTGTGGAGCCAAGCAAACTAAAGCTGTGAATAATCTCAATCTCTTCATTATCCATCCTGATGCTGCCAATTGGCCCAGTGGTGAGTATCTTTGTCTTCTTGACATTGAGCCTCAATCCATATTGGTGGCTGCAGTCCTTGACCCTCTGCAGCAAGCACTTCAGGTCCTCCTCAGTTTCAGCAAGCAGGGTTGTGTCATCTGCATAACACAGATTGTTG
Source organism: Elephantulus edwardii (assembly GCF_000299155.1). Taxonomy (NCBI): domain Eukaryota; kingdom Metazoa; phylum Chordata; class Mammalia; order Macroscelidea; family Macroscelididae; genus Elephantulus; species Elephantulus edwardii. The sequence goes on from NW_006399761.1 coordinate 9,462,374, forward strand.
ATAGATCTTCCACCAATCTTGACCCTACATTCCTCCTCATAGAGCCTAGCCTCCCAGATAATCAGTTCTGCATACAGGTTGAAAAGGTATGCTGTGGTTGCTTCACATATACCTGGTTTATTCAGGTCTGATGTTGGCAGGTTCTAATTGGTTCCCCTTGCTGTCTTTCTCCTTTGCCTAATTCTTGCTCAATCCGTTGTTGCCATTTTTCTTTTGACCTCTCTGACCCTAAGAATTCTCTTTAGCAAAATGCAAATTGCACCTTTTTGTGGAAAACTTCAGCTCTGCCTGAGCAAATGTCCTCGGGCCTCTATCCCTTCAGATTCTAGATGGTCTTTGGTTTGAACGGCAATGTATCTCATGTCAACTACTCTCCTAGCTACACTAATGGTAATCACAGCATTTGCATTTTGCTACAATCAGTACACATTAGCTACACTGGGGTCTTCCCTGAGAGTTAAACTTTGAAATTTTTAGCTCCATGAAAAGGCTAACGCAAAGGCATTAAAATGCCCTCATAATTCTACAAAATCTGCTAGATATCCTATTGTGTTCTTCTATGTTGAATTACACCATGAGATTATTTAAAAACAAGCACACAAACAAACTAGAAAAGCCTTTTGATTTCTCCTGAAATGATTTTGTTGGCTTGCAATTCAATATTAACGTTATGTTAGAGAATCATTCTGATTTTAGCTGCAGTCATTGAAAAGTTTATGGTTATCCCATATGCTACAAAGTAAAACTATTCCTTAGAATTTTCCTGATTACAGTTTTATTGGAGCATATCACCAGGCTGGGTTTTTCCTGCCTTGCGGAGATTTGGGACAGGGGTTTATGGGGCCATAGTTTTTGCATCCAAGAGCTGGACAACGAATAAGGATGATGGAAAAGGAATTGACACCTTTGAGCTGTAGTGTTGGAGAAGAGCACTGAACATCCCATGGATGGCCAAGAGATATGTCTTGGAGAGGGTGCAGCCATAGTGCTCTTTGGAGGCAAGAATGATGAGGCTTCAGCTCATATATATTGGACACGTTGCTAAGAGGTGCTTTTCCTTGGAGAAAGACATGACCATGGAAAGGGTGGAGGGTGGGTGAAGGAGAGAAAGACACGACACCAGATGAATTGATATGGTCACAGCTGCAATGGGTTCTTATGTATTACGAAGTGTGAGGATGGCACAGGACAGAGTAAGGTTTCAGAACTTTTGTTCATAGGGTCGCTATGAGTTATGCTTGACTCAATGGCAACAACAACTAGCTTTTATATGTAGACACAACATTAAACTTTTAGGTTTCAGTTTCCTCAGCTAGCTATAAAATGGGAAAAGTGTCATAAATTTCATTAATTAAGAGTGTGATAAAATTCTTAATAGTAAAATTAAAGTGAGTTAGGGCAGTATTATTCGTATCATTTATGGCTTTATGGCTTATTGCTTATAATGATGTTGGCATGGAGCAGGAGTGGCATCCACTTCCTAAACAATATGCCTCTGGAAACTTTATGAACTTTGTTAAATGACGATAGTTATAGAAAGGCATGAGGCCTTTTGTTCATAGGTTCGCTATGAGATGTGCTCAACTCAATGGCGATCAACAAAAGCACCACCACAACTTCTCTGGTTGAGAGTGAGAGCGAGAGAGATAAATGAAGGAGACATTTTGCAATCATGTTGTTAGGTGCTGTCGAGTCACATATGACTCATTGTCACTCTGTGAATACGGCATCTATTAAATATTCAATAATTGTAATTTTTTATTTTATTTTT
>NW_006399761.1:9464244-9465397 GCF_000299155.1 Elephantulus edwardii
TTATTTTTCAACATATTCTGACCCTTGGTCTTATTTAGAAATCATTTCTAGCCACTGAAAAGAGTAACTCTAAAGGGAGCTCTGGTGGCCTAGTGGTAAGAAGCTTCACAGCAATCCCAAAGGTGCACAGTTCCAATCACCAGATGCTCTGCTGGAAAAGGAGGGGCCTCCTGTGCCAGTTGGATCCGATTCAACAATACACAAACAAACAAAATTTAAAAAAAAAGAATTTAAAAGAGTAACTCTTATAATAATTACGTTTCTACTCAAAAGAAATCCTATCGTCATCTAGTGCACACATGAAAAACACTGCAGTTTGGAGTAGATATATTTTTACTGCAGATCTTTTTGACCCTTATTCTTGATTCCTGGCATTATGATCCCATCTTTCTTAAATAAGGATTGTATGTGTACAAGCAATGGGTAGGCTGAGAAGTAGAGTATATGCTTTAGCTTAAATGCTTGTGTTGGTGAAGCCTGGCTGAGGCACAACTGGCATCACTGCTAAACAAAAAAGAAGAGTAGGGTATTTATCCACTCTATTTCGGTCAGTTGGGGGAAATCACAGCACTTTCAAGGGCCTGGGGCCATTTCCCATTATTTCTGCACTCCCTATTTTAAATGTAACTATTTTATGACGGGTGGGTCACAAAATCATATCTAGGGATAAACAGTAATCAGATTATTTACTATTTCCTGGAACACATAGGTGTATTCAGGTAGGATCCGAAGGTCATTAAAATGGAATTGCTTTGGTTTCAGCCTTATAATGAGGATGGCATAGGTTAGGGCAAGGTTCAGATTGGTTGTTCATAGAGTCACTATATTGTTGTTGTTGTATGCCATCAAATAGCCTACAACTCAACAGCGACCCTATATACAAGAGCTCTGAATCACATCCAGTGCACTCTTTCTGATAAATCTACCCATATCCCCCTAGTTACTGTGTCAATCCATCTCATCCAGGGTCTTCTTCTCCTGAGCTCTGCCCTTCCAAGCACAATGTCCTTCTCCAAAGATCAGTCCTTCCTGGCAACATGCCCAAACTATGTGAGAAGGAGCTTCAAAATCCTTGCTTCCTATTCATCTACGTTATCTTCTCCTGGTTGTAGGTTTTCCAGGATACTGGGAAGACTGTTTATGTTGTGGATTA
>NW_006399761.1:9469382-9471850 GCF_000299155.1 Elephantulus edwardii
TAGGGAATGGCAAAGGACACACTGACAAAGGAGATTAATCAGAACTGACTTTGACAAGCACTGTGGCAATTGGACAATTAAAACAGACATTCGGATGGCAGGGGAAGAAGAACAAACTGGGGAGGAGGGTAGAGAAAATGGTGCAGCAGTGAAGGAGTGAAGACCCAGAATCCCTGTAAATGTTCATTAAAATTAATAAAATTTAATAATAAAAAAACAAAAAAACACAAAATCCTTGCTTCCAAGGAGGTACGTGGTTTAAACCCTGTCCAAAACACACCTGTACTCTTGGCAGTCCATGATATGTTCAATACTCTTCTCTAGCACCATAACTCAAAGGCATTGTTTTAAGTTTATTCAATTTGACAGCCGTAACAACAATAAAAACAACATATATATCTAGTTCTGTATGTGTCATGGAAATACAACATGTATCAACATATGTCGCTATCTCCATGACCTACAGGAGTTAAGAAATAATTAGCAGACACAGAATTGCTATAATTAGGACTTTATAGTGGTTTATAGTATAAACATAACATAACCTGCTTAAACTCGGCAGAAACAGCTGTGTGAGAACAAAAAGTCCACCTTGCAACTCAAAAGCTAATGTACAGACTTTGGAAAACAGTTCCATGCTGACGTCCACGAATTTCACCAGGACATGCCCCTGGAAAAGGTCATTATTATTAGCATTTCGTTTAGCATTTGATAAAGGGAGCCTCACTGTAGAACCAAGGAACACTTATTATAAGGTAAGGCTCTACATCTACCTGGATGAAGAAGGTTTCTGTCTTCTGAATATCACACACCCATACAATTAACAAAATACTAACCCCCTGAAGTAGCAGCATTGTTTAACCCCTGTTCCGTGCCTGCAAATACCCTGTGTTGTTGCTCATGTCCAAGGGCATCAAGGAAGCAAGATAGGTGGACATCTCCCTTTTTAAGTATGTTAATGGAGGATGGAGCCTTACCTAAATTTGTTGTTGTTGTGTGTCATGGAGGGAAAACCAACTGCAGTGGGGTTTTAAGAGGCAGTAAATCACATAGACTGACAGCGTCCAGCTCACTTTCGTCCTGAGACAGGCCTTGTGGCTTTTGTTCTTCGATTCCCATTTCATTATTTCATTAATTATCTGTATTTTTCCTTTTTTATACAGCAGGGTTTGGTGGTGTGTGTTTTTTTGGTTTTTTATTTTGTTTTGTTTTTTGTTTTTTCGAATCTCAGTAGTCATATGTTTTGGTTTTTTTAACCCTACTGAGAATCCACATTTAACATTATAGGGGGGGGGGGGAATGTTTCTTTCTCCCGGTCTTTGAAACTGGCTTAATTCTTAACTACTTGGAGTCCTGGGCTGTTGAATATCTTTCTGCATTTTCAACATGAAGCAACAAGACTACTTAGAATGCCACCACTAAAGAGAAAGAAGCATAATTCCACAGGCTTTTACTCTGGATGGTCTTCAGTCCTGTGGAGGTTATGCGCTTTGATTTAATCAGTTAAACAACTCAGTATTAAATTGGTGGGCTTTTTTTTTAAATCAATTTGTTCTATACAGTTTACAACTAAAATTAATTCAGCATTCAGTTGGGATTAATTTTCAATTCAATTTCTTGACCAAATTGCATTTTTACATTAAATTACATTCTTATTGATCTAAGTGGAGTGTGATTATAATGATTAATAAGGCCATGTAACGTCATAAATTAACAATAATTGGTCACAGTGATTGGTAAGGTAAATTCCATTATAAAGGATCTGATTTGAAAGACTCAAGATAGTGTTTGTGGGTGAGGGGCTTTCACCTTTTCTTATCAGTGTGTTGAGGAAATATCCATTAGCCTAGAGGGATTAACATTCATTCACCTGTAAATTGGTTTCACTTAGCTCAATACTAAGGTTCTTTTAGGTTTGGTTTTCTTAAAAAAAAAAAAAAAAATTGGAACCAATGAATGAGTGGATGAGTGAGTGATAAAGAAGAGCAAATTTTAGAAGTTGCTTAAGAAAACTATAAGGTTTAAACTGAAAGGATTCTGTTTTGTGGACCTTCAGACCCTACCCGATTTATGTTCCTGTGTTCCAGATTATGTCCCTGTGTTCCAAGATATAGAAAATAATCTGACTAATATTTATTCCTACACACGATTTTAGGACCCACCCGAGGAGTTAAAACAGGGAGTGCTGATATAATGGAGAAAGGCCCCAGGACCTTGAAACTGCCGTGACCACCCCCAAGCAGCCAACATAGAACAGATAAATGCCCTGCTTCCTTGCTGAGGCCAATTGATCTTCACAGTCTGCTTTCACCCAAGCACGTCTTTTAAATAAATCATATTTGCTGTACACTTGGCTGGTGTTGCCTCTAGATCTTGTAATGAGTTTAGACTTTTCAGAAACAAAATTTTATTAACCATCTTTCAAGAAATCATGATGTTAAATTAAGAAGCAATTTTTCCTACTCAGA
>NW_006399761.1:9472220-9474388 GCF_000299155.1 Elephantulus edwardii
TATCTCTCTATATATATACATCTGTATCTATCTATCTATCTATCTATCTATCTATCTATCTATCTATAGAGAGCTCTAGTGACCTAGTGGCAAGAAGCTGCACTTGCACTGCAACCTGAATGCATGCAAGTCAAGGCCACCAGCTGCTTCCCAGGAGAAGGATGGACAATTTTCTCCTGTGGGATTAACTGCCTCTGAAAAATCTGCCAGAGAGTCAGCTATAGGTCGGGTTGGTTCTGACTGAACACACAAAGACAAGAGAGAGAGAGAGAGAGAGAGAGAGAGAGAGAACTGTTGTGTGCTGTTGAGTTGGAATTGCTCCACAGTTGACCCTTCAGGTTGTTTTCAGAGGTAGTTAATTGCAATGGAAGAGTTTACCCATCTTTCTCTGGTGGAGCTGGCGGATTTGTACATTGTACCTTTGGAGTTGGCAACACAGCTTCGTATCGCTAGACCACCAGAGCTCCCAATGTATATGAAGTTGCCAAGACAAAAAGTCATGTTGGAATAATGCATAAGGTGTTGGAATACTAACCAAAATCGAACAATTTTAGTCCACCAGCAGCTTCTCAAAGACTAAGAATATAAAGGCACGTGGATTGAATCCACCTTCTGCTCCATGGGACAAAGATGGGCAATCTTCTGTGAAATTTATAGCCTCTGAAAACGTCCTGGAGGGTCAGTTATGAGCTGGTCATGGCTTAAGGGTGCATAACAATGGTAAGAAGCAATTTAAAAAAATTTTTTTTATTTATAGTTTAACAAAAGTTTACAGGAAACTTGGATATTTTCATTCATTCATTGTTGTAACTTTTAAAAATTAAAAAGCATGCAGTTTGGTCATGTAAGAATTCACAGTCTGGAAACTCAATGGAGGGTCACTATTAGAACTGACTGGGCAGCAGCAGGGAGGGGATTCTTCTTTCCTTACTAAATAATCCACTAAAATTAGACTTTTAAAACTATTTTTGGTAACATAAATATCAGGGCCTGACGTCACACAAGTGTTGAGGACTTTCTTTCATAGGGTCACTATGACCTACAACTCAATGGAACTTAACAACAACAAATATCAGGGAAAAGACAAAGAGAAATCATTTCTAAGCCAGGATGCCTTTGTATCAGCTCAGCTCAGCTCCCGTCTGGCAGCTAGTTGATTCTGCCTCATCACAGGGCTTCCTACGCTGTAAACGGCACAGCATGGTGGAGTCAGAGTGGGCTTTGCATTGGCAACACAGCTTCTGATTCAGAGCACCAGGGCTCCATGGCCTGTGTGCAGGCTTCACTTAACATACTGCTATTACGGAGCTCTGGTGGCCTAGTGGCAAGAAGCTGCACTGTAATCCAAGAGGCCTGCGGTTCAAATCCACCAGATGCTTTCCTGGAGAAGGAGGGACAATCTCCTCTTGTACCAGTCAGATACAATTTGACGGTACACACACACACAAAATAATAATCTTTAAAAAAAACACAAAGAAACAAACAAAAACCATACTGTTATCAAATATAGAGGTCTAAAGTGGGAATGGGACTCTCAGGATCCATTGCAAAACTGCGCTTGGGTAAAAGACACAGCGAAGGAAGCCAAATATCAAATTTAATATTAATAATAAACCAAATGCTGTATCAGGATATAAAGGGAGGCTTAACACAAGCTGAAGGTCACCTTGTGGCACTAAGGCATTCCCTAAGAGTGAACATTGTTCTTAGTTTGTATTAACTGAATCCCTCCCTCCTGAGATAGGCATAAAGAAGAACTTGGCCTTATCTGCAAAAGACTTCCCCATGATCTCTTGTTTTTGTTTTGTACTTCCTTATTATTTTACTTTGTTTACCTTCCTTATCTTGCTTGCATGTGAAATCAACTATATTGTCTATAGTTTCCATGCCCTGTTGGGTCACCCTTCTTTGAGATTGGAACAAATATAGATCTCTTCCAGTCAGTTGGCCAAGTGGTAAGTGGTTTTTCTCCAGATTTCTTGGCACTACTTAGTAAGCACGTCCAGGGCAGCATCTGTTAGCTGAAATATGTCAATTGGTATACCATCTATTCCTGGAGTCTTATTTTTTGCCATTTCCTTCAAAGCAGCCAGAACTTCTTTCATCATCATAGGCTCTTGTTCATATGTTGTTTCATGAAATTCTTCTGTGTCTGCCAATTCCTTTCA
>NW_006399761.1:9475928-9483568 GCF_000299155.1 Elephantulus edwardii
AACAACAACAACAACAACAACAAAACAACAACCTTCCTTATGATTCTCAATAAATACTTAGAGTGTCATGGTTTGGGGGCCTCAGTGGAGAACTGCCCCCTGTTTTTCACACTCTCTATTCTATCTCATTCCTGGTAGTCTGTCTCATCATTAATAATTATAAAAATACTTTACCCTTGGTCTGCAAGAACACAGTTACATTCATGAGATTGTGGAAAATCTCACCTGACAAGACTGTAGATGGTGCCAAGAGACAAGTGGGCATGTCTCAGACTGGAAGGGTCTTCGATGCTAACCCACAGTACTATAGCACCAAGCTGCACTTAAGGGTCAGACATAAAAATAAGGCCCCAGGAGCTGACAGAGTGTCAGCTGAGGTGCTGCAGGAAAATGATGTACTCCTGGACACACTCACCTGTTTCTGCCATAAATATGGAAGGTCAACTGACTGAAAGAGATCCATATTTGTTCCCATTCTGAAAAAAAAAGGTAGTCCAAGAGAATGGGAAAGTTATTGAACAATAATGTTATCAGGGATTTCTGGTGGCCTAGTGGTAGAGATCTGTGCTGCCCATCCAAAGGTGGTGGTTGTTATGTGCCATTGAGTTGCCCGTGATGTATAGCAACCCTATGTACAACATCCCTAAACCCTGCTCTATCCCTTGCCAATATTATTGTCTCCAACACATCTGTTGTACCCATTACTCCAGTGACTGAATCAACCCATCTCATTGAGGGTCTTGCTCTTCTGCATCACCCCTACATTCTTTCAAACATGATGTCCGTCTCCAAGGACTGGTCTCTCCTTGCAACATGTCCAAAGTATGTCAGACGAAGCTTCAGAATCCTTGCCTCCAAGAAGCAGCCTGGTTTAACTCTGTCCAACGAACCTGTTTGTTCTCTTAACAGTCCATGGTATATTCAACACTCTTCTCCAGCACCATAGCTCAAAGGCATGAATTCTCCTCTTATCATTCCAAGTCATTGCCCAGCTCTCTGATGCGCAGCAAGTAATTGCAAAGACCATAGCCTATATCAGGTGCACTTTAGTCTCCAGACATCATTGCTCTTCAGTACTTTGGAGAGGTCTCTGACAGCAGACTTTCCCAATGCAATTCATCTTTTAATTTCCTGGCTGCTGGTACCAAGAATGTTGATTGTAGAGCCAAACAAACTGAAGCTGCAACAATCTCAATCTCTTCACCATCTATCATGATGCTGCCAATTGGCCCAGTAGTGAGAATCTTTGTTTTCTTGATCTTGAGCTTCAATCCATATTGAAGGCTACAGTCCTTGACCTTCTGCAGCAAGTGCTTCAGGTCCTCCTCAGTTTCAGCAAGTCAGGGTTGTGTCATCCACATAACGCACGTTGTTGATGAGTCTTCCACCAATCCTGATTCCACATTCCTCCTTGTACAGCCCATAGTGACCCTATATACAGCAGCTTTGAACCCTCCCATGTTCTGAGCCAGTCTCACTAATTCTGACACACCAACACCCATTGTCCCAGTTACTGACTGTATCAACTCATCTCATCATAACAACAACATTAATATCACAAGCAAATAAAATAATATACATTGTGTTTCATTCATATACTTTGTTTTATCCAGTTCTCATTCGTATTGTGTTTCAGACATCATTCCCATACATTGTATTGTATAAAATTAATCACCACTGATCAATGCCGACCCCTACTCTGCCTTTTCAGGTCCCCACTGGATCTTTCTTAATTCCTTCATACCTTCCCTCTGCTTGCAACCTCATGATTTTCCTACCCTCTCCATCTTTTGCCTCCTTCCCTCTTTCAACTTTTCTGTACATATCTTTTTAGTAATGCTTCTATTTTTAAAATAATGGTCTTAAGTCACTTGCTATGTATCTGAGAGTTGGACAATAAGCAAGATGATCTAAGAATCGATGCCTTTGAATGATGGAGTTGATAATGACTAAGAATGACAGAAGAAGAATCGATGCTTTCGAGTTGTGGTGCTGGAGAAGTGTCTTGGACCGCCAAGAAGACAAATAGGTCTGTCTTGGAGAGAGGGTGAAACCAAGTTTCTCCTTGGAGGCTAGGATTTTGAAACTCTGTCTCACATATTTTGGGCACGTGGTCAGGAGGGACTGGTCCTTGGCGGACATCATGCTTGGAAGGGTGAAGGGACAACACAAGAGAGGAAAACTCTAGATAAGATAGATTGATACAGTAACAGGGGCAATGAGGTTTGATATGTCAAAATTAGTGAGACTGGCTCAGGACAGGGCAGGGTTCAGAGCTTCTGTACATAATACGGTCGATGTGGGTCACATATAACTCAATGACACATAACAACAACATGAACTGTTAGACAAACAAACAAATATATCTTTGAGAAAGTACAACTAGAGTGCTCCATAGAGGAAAGGATAATGAAATATTGTGTCATATACTTTGACATATTATTAGGAAGGGCCATCCCTTAGATAAAGAAATCAAGCTTAGAAAGGCAGAGAGAGTGTCAGAGAAGGAGAGGAAGACCCTCAGTGAGTTGAACTGATCTATAACAATGGGATCAAATATGTCAGAAATGAGGAGGATGGCATGAGAGAGGGCAAGATTTAAGTCCTTTGTTTATAGGGTTATGAGTTATACTCGCCCAGACAGCATCTGACTACAACAGTAACATAAAACTTATATTTGATACTATAGCAAAAGTGTATTAAAATTAGTATAGTTTCAGCATTGCAAATTGCTGGATTTGGGGTGGGTTGTTTTTTTTAGTTTAGTTTAATTCTTGAATTACAAAAACGAACACTCTCCATTCCATCTTTGCTCCAGCTGTGCTTAATATATTGGCAGATGCCATTGGGATTCGGAACCTATCCCTCTCATTAGCTATTTCTGGTAAATTCGTATACTTCTGTTCTCCTCAGTTGAGTGGATTATTGACCCAAAGTTGGTTGCTTAATGTTGAAACTGATTGTGACAGTTTGAATCTTCAGTGTAATTTAATAATGTAAGTCATTATTATGCAAGCAAATGAAATGTGAGTGTGAAAAGATACTTTTGTTTCAAGTTAAATAAAATCAGTGGCTTTGAAAGGCTTGAGAATAGTAAGTGTCTAAAATCAATTGCAATTGTATTAGAGGGGTGTGATATAACTATAACGATTAAGAAATTTATACTACTGTCAACAGATTTCTCATATAATTTGGAAATGTCTCTGCATTCTAGTTCCATCTAAAAAGTAGCTCAAATTTGAAATATTGTATATGCACATTCTATGAAATGGACCAGATATTATATTTTCAAAGTGTTGAAAAAGATAGATAGATAGATAGATAGATAGATAGATAGATAGATAGACAGACAGATAGATAGACAGGTAGATACACACACACACAGTTAAGTGATTTGTTTCTTTTTAAAGAAGGTTTTCCATCATTTTATCTCTTTAGCTTGGGTGAAAATTTATAGAGCATATTAGCTTCCTATTCAATAATATATACACATCTTGTTTCATAACCTTGGTTGCAAAATCCTCAATGTGATATCACTCTTCCCACTTCTTCCCTTATCTTCACTTCTCTCTTGTTCTTCTTTCCTGACCCTTCTTGCCTTAGGTTTGGACAGATGCTGCCTTTTTTCCTTTTGGTTTACACTGCCCACCGCTGTTCTGTTCCCCACCACTCTCTCCAGTTTCTCTCCCCAGAACCTTCTACCCAAACTAGAGAGATAAACACAGTAGCTGGCCACCAACTAAGTTCTTCTGATCACAGGCTGGTAGAGACTGTGGTTCATGCTTTAGCCTCGGTGTTTCCTTGAGTCTTGGATTTACCTTCATTCTCTGCTCTGGATGGGCTCAGTTCACTGACCTTCCGGAGGATTTTCCGAGGCTGTCAACTGTGTAGGAGGAGATGCTCATCTTGCTCCTACAGAGCTGCTGGCTGATTCCAGATGCCCCAGACAGACTTGTTTAGCAGAACAAGCCACCAGAGCTCCCTTAGTTGTGGAGCTGGGGGTGGGGGTGGGGGGAAGAAAAGCTGCCTCTTGTATGGTTCATCTTCTACCACTAGTTTCTCCTCCCTAGACCTTTTTAATTAAGCAGCATACAATCTTGAATACATGAAATCCGCTTCTAACTAGGGTAAACATACCCACTCAGAGTTTAATTACTATGTTTTGTGATAAATTAATTTCTCTTAAGGAGGTTGCTCTCCATTCCATACGAGTATACAGGAAATAGAACTTGTTTATTAAACTAAATTATCATGACAGAGGATTATTCCTTCTAATGAACTCTGAATTTTCAGGTTTTGCTTCCACTGTTTTCTGGTTTTTGCATCTAAGGACTCGGAGTAAATGAAGTTGTGCAAAGGTGAGGAAGGCATGGAATCTATGAGTCAGAAAGGGGCTCATCTAGATTGCTGGTGCATCAATCCTTACTTATTATATTCCAAGGTGTGATACACTGAGGTCACTGTCAAGCGCAATGTAAATCACTGATTGTCAAGAATGCTGGAGATTACTCTGACAGGGAATTTGAAGAGTTTAAGAGTCTTTATGGTGGTGCCTACCAAGTACACCATTGACCAAATGGCTGGATGTTTCCAGCAGTTTGAATCCTTTTGGAAATCCATAGGAGAAAGATGGACAGTCTCCTTCCATTGAGACGTACAGGCTTAGACAGCTGATAGAGGTTCAATATGAAGCAGAACTGTCTTGATGACAGTGATTTTGGTATTTGTTTGATTTCGAAGTCTAAAGTCCATACTTTTTAAAAGTTCTATGAACTTACAAATTTCTGAACTATTCCCAGTAAATGATATCTATGAGCATCAAACCAAAGTTATCAAGTCCATTTTCTGTTTTATCTGAATCAGGATAAACACTCAGAATAAGAAGGGAAGCCTTGTGCTTCTGTTGTTGGTGTGGTGTTTTTTGTGTTGTTTTCTTATTTTTAAAAGAAATTAGTTGAAAGTGATTGACAACTGACCCTCCATCAAGTTTCTGAGGCTGTAAATCTCACTGGAAGAGAATACCCAAGTTTCTCCCTCAGAGCCATTTGTGGGTTTTGGACCACAAGAGAGGCTCTGCCTTGGGGTTAGCTCATTTCTCAGTGGACTAAGCCTTTAATCAACGTTTTGAAAAATTTGTATTACAGTATAAATTGCATCTCAGAAATTATCTAATTTTATGTCTATAGTCATCCCATACCAAGTTCAAGGGTTATCATTTGCTCTAGGAACAAATGCGAGAGTTGCTATGTAGGAGACATCTTTGCATTAGTTTTTGGTTTGTCTCTCTCATTTTCTGGAAGAATGAAGGGATTTTTAAATTACAAACGGATTCATTTTCTAGGTGCTTCATCCCTGGCAGATAAGAAAAGACGGAGCTTGTGGTGGTTTTTTGTTTTTTTTGTTTGTTTGTTTTTTCCATTTGCATTGAATCAACTCATGGCAAGCTTATATATAAAAGAATGAAAAATGACTTTGATCTGAACTATCTTTATGATGACTTCTACATTTGAGTCATGACAGTCTTTACTGGTGCTTGTCTTTTGTGTTGATATGTTCAAAACAAGGAAGTCAAAGTCTCTCCCATCTTCACATCTAAGGAATATTCTGGTTGTATTTCCCCTAAAGTGGAGTTGTTCATTCTTTTGCCATTCCATAGTATATTCAATATTCTTTGCTAGCAGCTCAGTTAGAATTAATCAGTTAGGTCTAATATATACATACATGCAAATAGGATATAGTGCATTATGTGTGAGGCTAGGAATTAAGAGATTAGCAGGTCAAATCAGCCTCTCTGCAAAGAGAGAGACAGACAATACCCTCCCATAAAGACTTATAGTCTCCGAAACCAGATCAAGGAACCTGTGAGTAAGGAGAATCAGTAACAGTGGAAGTGCTTATAAATATGTAGACAGAATAAATAGGCTATACTTTTAAAGGAGACGGTGCAATGTTGTACATAAAATAGACTCAAAAGAGAAAGAAGAAGAAAATTAGAGTTATATCAGACCTCTAAGTTCTCGTGTATCACAGACGAAGTAGAATGATAAAAATTGGAAAAAGAGAGTAAAAAGTGATATGCAGATGCTAGAGGAGTCCTGAGAATGTGGATCCATAGAAACCTAAGTAAAGAAAGTCTTTGAGGAAGAACAGATGACCAATGAAATAAAAGAAGATACTGTTATAGTAGAAGAATACTTAAAAAGACCATTGTATGTATATGAATGAAACACAATGTAAAGAATTACTGCCTGGGGTAAAAAAAAGGGAGGAGATAAGGGAGGAGTAGAAAAGGGGAAAGAAGAGATGGTCACTGGGATGGTGGAAGTCAGTGGTGGATCTGGGGTGGGAAGACAGAGGGAGAGGAGGTTCACTGGGGTTTTGGGGGGCAGAAAAAAAAAAGACCACTGGGCTAATCAGTCGCTGAGTCTTGGTAACCAGCTAACGTCTAACTCATCCACACCGCCATGAACTGTGAGAGTGCAAATTTGAGTCTTTTCTCACAGTAGCTTAAAGGCATTAACAAACTGTGTTTTGGCTTCCTCTTGGCCATTTAATGCTTTGCCTTGGGCACAGCAGTTAAACATATGAAACTATGGAGCAGAGTTGGACATCCTAGGCATTTAAGATGCCAGAGGAAAGTGGCAAGGTGGTTTTAAAGATATTTAACAGTAAATATAATCAAGGGAGAAGAGAGCATACACACAGAGACACACAAAGAAGATGGTTAAAGACAAGATGGATCTAAAATGCGTGACCCAGAAGGCTTTCAAATATGTATTGAAGGAGCTCTAGTGGCTTAATAGCAAGGAGTGATGTTATAAACATAAAGGCACTCAGTTCAAATCCACCAGCTATAAGCTCCTCTCACGTGCTTCACAGTCTCTCAAAACCCACTGGAGGATCAGCTATGAGTCACTTCTGACTCATAGGACACAATAAGCATACCAACAACTAAGATAAGAAAAGCTAATATCAGAAACACAAGGTGAAAGACTTAGTAGATCTATTCCAACAAAGGACATTACAAGTTGTCATTTAGGTGAACCGTACTTTACACAATGTATGGTTGATTTTTCAGACTACAACTACTGGCATTTTGCTTAGTTGCCAACTATGTCAACCGTTTGTACCACTCAAAGGCAATTCAAAAGATGAACAAGTACCGAGTGGAGACTATATAATACTATTAAGAAAGAGCAAATTATTGCCTATTATATTTCATGATTTCACAGGTTTGCAATTCTTTCCCTCCCCCCTGCTTCAGTGTTCTCATTGATTTTATTAAGTCTCAACGCTCATAGCTATAATTCTAATTTCTCTGTAAATGAAAAAGCTCAACTTAGTATGTTATTTTTAGGTGACACTAAGTCATAGTCATCTAAAAGTAGACTCTCTAGCAAATTTTCAGAGGCTGTAAGGTGCACAGTAGGAGAGTACCTACCCATTCCCTGAGGAGAAGTTGGTAGATCCGAACCATTTGTCTTTGGTGTGGCAGTGTAACTCCTTACCCATTATGACCACCAGAGCTCCCTGAATGTATAAAATGATTATTTTGGGTGTTTGTTAAGAAAACATATATACATATATATATTTATATTTACATTTTTTCTATTTCTATTTCTATATCTATATCTTTATCT
>NW_006399761.1:9483677-9490545 GCF_000299155.1 Elephantulus edwardii
AAAGATTAATTTTGGGGTTTTTCTTTGGCAAAGATGAAACAAACAGATCAGATTCCTTACCGTGTGTTTCAACAACTAAATTATAAGCAACAGAAATGAGCTGGAATATCAGGATGTTCGTACCACACTGCACACAATGCCAGAGATCATTTTGCTTGCCAAATTAATTCAGTTGGCTCTGTTATGAAGCCTACCACATGGATGATTAACAGGTGGAAGGGCTATAAACAAAAGATAATGATAAATGGCAGCGTATCAAGAGGGAGGTGTAGAGATGTCAAATGAAATGTCACTGAAGTCAGGGCTAACCAGGCTGACTTAACAGCTTCACGGTCTGCTTCACCAAGGCAGCAATGCAAAGAACAAAATTAACAAGCATCCCAGAGTCTTCTTGCTCTGACACGAGGAAGTCCAACAAAATGCAAGTGAAATGGATTGTAAGTCTCAGAAGGACCTGTTTTCCATATTCTTCACAGACCAGGGAGAAGGGATCAACAAATAATTTTTTAAAAACTACACTGCAGCAAACATTTTAAGACAAAATGATAGTATGAGCTGTAAGATAGCATGATAGCTATGATGTTGTGAAAATGAAAGATTTTACAGTGTTGCAGTATATGTAGTAAGCACTCACAACCGTTATTCATATTTTATAGGAAAAACATAATTTATATATGCAAATAAAATTATATAAGACATTCTAAGTAAAGGAACAGAGATGTTACCCCCAGGCCCCGCCTGCTGATAGTTCTTATCAAGTTCTACCAGGAACATCTGATTAAGGAGCCAGGGCATTTATTAAAAATTTGTTCTTCTATAAATACAGAATGTCTGGATGAAGGAAAAAAGGTAAGTGCTCATTTAGATTGTTCACAAAAGCTTGGAGACTCAAATGTATGCACAGTCACCTCCAACAGAAAGTCTGGCTGTCTACTTCCAAAAGTTCTCAGGCTTCACAATCCTGTGGAATGGTGTTCTGCTCTACATACATGGGTAATTATGAATAATAATAAATAATTGCTTTCTGTACCTCTAGATACAAATATATATAGGATGAAGGCATATTGGCTCATTTAAAATCTGGGAAAATGTGCCTTGTATGTGGCTTGTATCTTTTCTCCATATCTATTCAATCTGTGTGCTGAACAAATTATTCAAGAGACGAACAATACTAAGAATGTGGCATTACGACTGGGGTAAAAGTCATAAACAGCCTGCTTTATGCATAAGACATGATCTTGCTTGTAGAAAGTGAAGATGACTTGAAGCACTCACTGAAGAAGAGCAAAGACCATGATCTTCAAAATAGATTCCACTTCAATATTAAGAAATAAAAATTCTTAGGACTGGATAAATAGGCAACAACATGATAGACAGAAAAAACACTGAATTTGTCAATGACTTTATTTTTCTTGGATCCACAATCGATATCCATGGTAATAGCAGTGAAAAAATCAAAAGATGTGTCCAGTGGGCAAACCTGCTGTTAAGAAACTCTCCAAAGAGCTAGAGAACAATTATGTCAGTCTAAAGATTATGGTGTTGTAAAATGAGCAGAGACAGCCTGGGGGCAACCCCAGCTGACCTCCCCTGGACTGCCAAGCGAACAGGACAAACAAGATGTTCGTTCAGGTCAAGAGTAATGAAGCTTTATTTTTTTTATACATTGGGCATGATGTCTGGAAGGACTAGTCCTTGGAAAAACGCATCATGCTGGCAAAATTGGAGGGTCAGTGAAAGAGAAGACCCTCAACTAGATGGATTGATCCAGTGACTGTAAAAATGCGCTGATGCATATTAGAGATAATGAGGATCATAGAGGAGAGGGCAAAGTTCACATCTGTTCCTCACAGGGTCATTATGAGTCTTGGTTAACTTGATGGTTCCTCTGTGTGTGTGCGCGTGCGTGCATGCGCGTGTGTGTGTGCGCGCGCGCGCGTGTGTGTGTGTGTGATCCTGTCTGAACTGACTCTGACCCTCCAGCAAGTTTTCAGAAGCAGTTAACTGCATGGGAGGAGACTGCCCAGCCTTCCGCCACAAAGCAGCTGGTAGATTCAACCATGTGCCCTTGGGATTACAGTGCAGCTTCATACCATCAGGTCACGAGAAATCCCCTTATACACATATTCATATACACAAGATATTTATACTACGTATTTAGAGAGCTCTGGTGGCCTAGTGGAAAGAAGCTGCATTGCAATCCTTAAGGCGTGTGGTTTGAGGTCACCAGCTCCTCTGCGGGAGAAGGATTGACAATCCCCTCCTGTGTGATTAACTGCCTCTGAAAACCCACCAGAGAGTGAACTATGAGTTGGTTCTGACTCTATGGTACAAAACATAGGTTATACTTTTAATAGCCTTTGGGGAAAGCATTGTGGTATGCCAGAAATAGGTGTATGTTTATTTATCTTTTAACAAATATTTGAAAAGTTTTATGTTAGAGTTTAGAGAAAATTATAGACACGACCTTTGTCCTCAAACTACTTAGAATCTTGGAGATCAGAAAGCACCAAATTTCAGTTTCACTTCTGCTACTGTGCTGAGTAAATGTTAGCCAGATTTAGCCAGATACTGAAGAGAGCCCTATTTTTTTTTTTTTTATCTATGAAGTAGAGCAAAGAACATTTATCTCCTGTTCCACGGCAAAAAGTCAACTCAGACAACAACACATTGTAAGAGATCCTTTTATTAAAACATAAAAAGAACGAAGTCAGACAGCTCATTCTAGGACAAAAGAAAACATACGCATGATTGCCAAAAGTACTGTACTTAGTCATGAAGTCAATTCCACTGAGATGATTTTGACTCAAAGCAACTCTTCATCGAAATTTCCAAGACTATAAATCTTTATGGGAGCATATGGTCCATCTTTTTCCTGAAAAGTGCTAGTGGATTCCAATTGTCAACATGTAGGTTAACACCCCAGTGTGTTATGTACTAGATAAGCCACCAAGGCTCCTGGATTATGGTCAAGAATACATAGATAGGATTTGAAAACCAAGAAAATCATCACCAGATTGTAATCCTCAGAAACTATTATCTATCACTGTTTCAGGCAGAACTACAGGGGCTGACAAAAAAAATCATGATTTGAAAGTAATCCTCATGATGAAATGTATCAAGTTGCTAACTGGAAGTTTAAATCCACTAACTGTTCTGAGGTCGGGAAGCAGGCAATCTCTCAATAGAAAAATTAAAATTTCAGAAAACTAGTGGTGTTGTTATGACTTGGAATCAATGTGATGGAAATGGACTTTTGTGGTTTTAGGATATAAGCATAATTACAGATAACTGGATTCATTCTGAGCATCTGGTAGTCCAAGATGTAACCTATGTGAGCAATTAAAGATATGTCCAAGCAAGTTCCCTGGTAGTCCATGCAAGCCTAGAGGGGTAAATACCCTTCTCTTAATTTATTGAGAAGACTTTCAATCCATATTGAAGATTATACCCTTCAATATGGATTACGTCTCAATGTCAAGATGTCAAGAAAATCTCAAACTGGACTGATTGACAACATTGCAATAGATGGAGAAAAGATTAAAACTGACAATGACTTCATCTTACTTGGATCCACAATCAACATTATTGCTACTAGCAGTTTCCTCCTATAATGAATTATAGCTTCAGAAATTCCATGAAAGGTCAAGTTGACTAAATTGTGTCTAGTTTGTACACACACACACACACACACACACACACACACACACACACACACACACATATTAGGCTCACCGTTCAGTGGTAAACCGTTTTCGACTATATTCTTCCTGAAGACAAAATCCAATTGCTGATTTACTGATCCACAAGAACTAAATGACTCCTGAACGTAAGTAAAAAATAAAAATGGAATCAAGACTCCTCTACAGACCTCAGCTTTTCATAAACCCAGGAAGTGCTTCCAATTTAAAGCTCTAATACACATGTATGGTAATAATAATGAATTAATGAAATAGTTTGCATCAAGAATCCATACCGATAATGTAGTAGGCATTTTGGGGGCTTTCCTTTTCAAACAGGGTGCCAGAATAATAAGAGGACAGGGACAGAATTCCAGAATTTTTTCTTATTAAGAAATAACAATGGGAGTAAAAAGACATTTCAGTCACGAATTTGTTTCGGGTGGTTTAGTGTGCAGTAGGTTGTGCTGGTTCAAATCGACCAAAGGCTCCTAGCGCAATTCCTCCAGGTAAAGGTCGAACCCCTAGGAAACTCAGTGGAGGGTCACTGCGACTTGGAATCAACCTGAGAGGTATGGGCTTGATTTTGGGGTATGGTGGGATTGACCTTTTGGAGAAAGAATTTAATACATTCTTAGATAAGCAAAATGAGTTTTAGTGGCTTAGTATGCTACATGATGTGCTGTTAACCAAAGGCTCAATGGTTCGACTGTACCAGCTGCTGCCTGGGAGGAAGATGAAGAGGCTCCTTCCACAGGGATTTACTTCTAGCCTCAAGAAACAGGTGAAGAGTTGTTATGAATCAGAAGCATTGACTCCATGGTTGTGAGTAAACTTTCACCATATGGAATGAAACATCCACAGGCACTACAAAGTTCAATTACTGAAGGCTCCTCATTTATGCTAGAGAGATATCAACTACTTATCGTAGATGAAGAATTAATGCCTTTGAGTTGTGGTGTTGGAAAAGAGTACTGCATATCCTATGGGTAAAAAAGAACAAAAAAAGTCTGTCTAGAGGAAGTGTAACCAGAGAGCACCTCAGAGGCTACGATGGTGAAAGCTGGTCTGACCATACTTGGAGAATGTTCTCAGAAGAGGTCGGTCCTTGGAAAAAGGCATCATGCTGGGAAATGAGGAAGGCCAGAGTTAGAGAGGAAACCAGATGCATTAACACAGTGACTAAAAATGGACTTGAGCGTCTCAGAGATCTTGCGGATCGTGAGGTATTGGGTAAGGTTCAGCCTGGTGTTCATAGGATTTCTATGCATTGAGTTTAACTCTACCAACATCTAACAACAACGACAGTGTATATTTTGCAATTTACTTTGAATCATGAGATTTAAGGATAGTTCTCTACTCCTTAGTCACTATTAGTCTCTTTATCTGTTTTGAAGAGTTTTGCTAAAATTTCATCTGCTCTTATTTGCAAGACTTAGAGCTTAAAATCAGGTATCATCAGTGTTTTCAGGGGTGAAGAGCTGCTAAACCTTTAACACAG
This sequence comes from Elephantulus edwardii, assembly GCF_000299155.1. Classification (NCBI taxonomy): domain Eukaryota; kingdom Metazoa; phylum Chordata; class Mammalia; order Macroscelidea; family Macroscelididae; genus Elephantulus; species Elephantulus edwardii. The sequence goes on from NW_006399761.1 coordinate 9,488,859, forward strand.
AATCTGTAGTCTCATCTTTGTATAATGTCAACACCCAATTACACATCACTCACTTCATAGGTGCTTGCCAGACACAAGCCCTTCTAAACAAAGAACTGTAGAAATTATCCTTGATCTAAATGCATATAGTTTGTATGATCTTTCCTTTTTATTTCCTCATCAATTCTTCTGAAAGTATTATAATGCTAATATTCTAAATTGGCTGTGCCCTAGGTGAAGTTAGGAACTACTTGTGGAAGCTAGTGAGTTAGAGTTTGTTAGGTAAGGTCAGACGCTTAAAAGAAGAAAAAGAAAAAAGATACATCACCTATATTTATCTTCCATCTGCTCAGAAACTGTTCAGATTGCCAACACACTGATGCATCATTTACTTACAATAATGCGTTAATCATAATAATGAGCAATCAATTTTCAGATGGTAAATGAGCACTCAGAATCCGAAACCTTGCCATTCAGAAGGCCAGTTAATGAGAGCAAGGTGGGAAAATGGCTTGATTAGCTGATTTTTAAACACAAATGTTTGTATAACCACTTTAGAGTCAGCTAAACAATTGAGCATCTTTATGCTGATTTTCAAACAAATTAAAGAGAATAGGCTGCCTTAAAGAGGACCTTCCAGTACAGCTGCATCTACACTTGCTCCGATTCGTGAGAAGTGGAGAATAGAAAGTTCTTAAATTCATGTAAACAGAAAAGCTGAAAAATGAGAGCATACATGTCAACATGTTGGATCCATCAGATACAACCTCAAATATACCAGTTTTAGTCAACTTTAACTCATGGTACAATTTTTCAGTCAGTTTCAATTAATTGTGGACCCATGTGTTTTCAAGTGGTGCTATGCCCTATAAAATTTTCAATGACTAATCTTTTAGAAGTAGATTACTGGATATTTCTTCTGAGGCACGTCTGCATGGATTTGAACAGCCAACCTTTTGGTTGCCAGCCAACTAACACTTAACTTTTGGTGCCACCTAGGCATTTCTATATAGGGAATTCTATCTTAACGCCCCCCACCCCCCATCATGTGATATCAGGAGATCTTGTAGAAGACAACAGGGTCACAATGAGTCACATTCAACTCGATGGCACATAACAACAAATAAAATTTACTTAAGTTCTATATATGGCCAATGCATCAGAGAGCTGGACAATGACTAGGGATGATAGAAGGAGAGTTGATGCCTTTGACATTTGGTGCTGGAGAAGAGCATTGAATATACCATGGACTGGTAGGAGAACAAACAGATTCATCCTGGAGAGGGTGAAGCCAGGCTACTCCTTGGAGACAAGGATTCTGAAGCTTCATCTGACATACTTTGGACATGTTGAAAGGCGGGATTAGTCTTTGGAGAGGGATGTCATGCTTGGGAGGGTGGAGAGACAGCTCAAGAGAGGAAAACCCTTGATGAGATGGATTGATTCAATGACTGGAGTAATGGGGATAGGTGTGTCAGAGACAATAAGATTGGCAAGAGATAGAGAGAAGAGTATAGGGCTGTTGTACACGGGGTCACTATGAGTCACAAGTGACTTGACAGCACATAACCACGACAACATGATTTCTATGGCTACTTTGAAGGCATTTTGTTGACACAATGGTTAAAACCTTGGCTATTAACTAAAAAAGATTTCATTAAAACATATTCAAGCGATTTGTTTGTATTAAGCCTTAAACTGGACAAGC
>NW_006399761.1:9491795-9505580 GCF_000299155.1 Elephantulus edwardii
TTGAATTGGAACTGACTCATAGCTGACCCTCAAGTAGGTTTCCAGGCTGAGTGGATTGCATGGGAGGAGATTGCCCATCCTTCTCCTGCAGAGCAGCTGGTAGATTTGAACCATGCGTGTTTGGGATTACAGCACAGATTCTTACTACTAGGTCACCAAGAAAAATTATCCCAAGATTATGTTTCATAGTGGGTACAATCCATCACTGTTACAGCTGAGATTACAGGTGTGTGGGAAGTTAATGACTGGGATACCTAACTGCAGGTTAGAAGAGATTATAGGTTAGCTCTGAGGTTTCTAAGTAGTGGTCAGGGTGTGACTCAGGAAAATGTGGCCATAAGTCATGGTTATCAGGATTCAAACTTCCAGTTTAAATTAGATACATGTAACTATTTTTGCAGCATCACTAAGGACACATTCAGTTAAGTCCTCTGTCTTTTTGTGCAAGCCTGAGGACAAACTGGGTTTACCTGTACTTGTCTAACCATAACCATGTGGCTGGTTTAAGGATCAGAAGGCAAATGACATGTGAAACTGTATCAAGACTCAAAATAGAGTTAGTATCCCTGTTGTGGACCTTAGCCTTCAACAAACCAAATGCTTCAGAATGTCAACGGTGATATATAAACAAAAGGTCAGCAGTTTGAACTTACCAACCACTCTGACAGAGAACAATGTGGCAGTTTGCTTCTGTAAAGATTTATAGTCTTAAAAAGCCCACAGGACTTTTTTACCTTGTTCTATAGTGTTGCTATAGTTCATAATCAACTTGACATCAACAATATGACTACTTTTATACTCTAATCCAAAACAAGAGTTTTCAACAGTGGACTGTTTGGTTTGCAAAGTTAGTAATACCTACTTTCCACTGTTGGTTTAGAAGAGTAGAAAATAATGAAATCAAAGGAGAAGGGAAAGAGTACACATTGAGAAAGTGAAATACCACTTCTCATTTTGAAAGTATGTAAAAAGCAACAAAACTTTTACTTGTTTACCTTAAAATATTAATGAAATTTTCACATTTATCAAGTACATTTAATCTGATTCTGTTTTAAAAAGTAGGCTTTGTTTTTTTATTGGTTAACATTCAGTATTTAATCATATAGAACTCAGAATTTTCAATTTAACAACAACCAAAAACCCTGCAACAAAGTAATGGCATGCATTTGAATAGGCACATGGTGCTAGAATAAATTAAGGTCATTGCCACTAGGTCAATTCTAACTCATAGCGACCATATGGGACTGAGTAGAGTTTTCCCACATGGAAAGAAAACTACTAGAAATAAAGCTGTGTTTAGAAGAGGCTGATGTCAGATGGAGTCTCTGAAGAATACCGGAAGACTGTCTATTTGTGTTTTATTGGTAATAGAAAGGAATTTGTCTGTGTGGATCATAACATCCCAGAACACTTAATTATGCTCATACAAAACCTGTAACTAGACCCAAAAAACTGTGGTCTAAAGAAAGTAAGAGAACACTGTCTGGATGAAAATCAGGAAAGGTGTGCATCATGGTTGTATGATGTTCCATGAAAGAACATGGAAACATCCCAAATGTCCAACCACAATCAAATGGATTGAGAAATTATAGTACATTTATATGATGTAATATTATGCAGCACATGGGAAAAATGATTTTGTAAATCACTACCTGTTTGAGAGAGACTGGAGAGCATTATGCTAAATGAACTAACTCATCCGAAAAGGACAAATGCTGTACAAGACCTTTACAGTAGAAAGTGTATAAGGATTCAAGGGCAGACAGCAGAGGGGTGTGGGTCACATAATTTGATAGGTGGAGAGAGGGATGGGTAAAGGAAATGGGAAAGATCTGATGTGAAAAGCAATGTATTCAAACAAGTATGTTGTTGTTTGTTGCTGTTGTTAAGTGCCGTCAAGTCATAGGTGACTCATAGCAACCCTATGAACAAAAGTCCTGGTCACCTGTATAACTTTCGTCCTTCCTCCAGGTTCATAGGGTTTCCAGAGGCAAGCTATTATGGAAGTGGATGCCACTCCTGCTTCCAAGCTTGTTTTATTTAATCGGGGAGCTCCACCAAATACTGTCCACCATGGGTAACCATTCTCGCATTTGACTCATCAGGGTTACAGTGTTTGGCTTCACAGCAACCATGAGGGACCTCTGTATAGCAAGTGGACCTACCAGGGTTACACGACCTAGAAGAATGTTTCATCAAAAACAATTAAAAGCAGGCCTGAGGGTCACGGAGTAGATCAAACAAGTATACAAGTATAACATAAAAATTTTATTTTTAAAAAAGAAGCCTATAATATGGATTGCATCTCAACATCAAGAAGACAGCAATATTCACTACTGGATCAATAAGCAACATCATGTTAGATAGAGAAGAGATTAAAATTGTTAATGATTTCACATTGGATCCATAACAACACCCTAGCAGTGAAGGGATCAGTGGAAGAACTGTATTGGATAAGGGTGCTGTCAAATTACTGGACCTCTCCAGATTACTAAGAAGCAATGATGTTTGTTTGAAAATTAATGTGCGCTTGGTCTTCCGCAGCACTAGCTATGCTGTTGAGAGTTAGACAACAACTAAGGATGCCAGAAGAATTATTGATATTTTTGAGCTGAGGTGTTGGAGAAGAGTAGAGTACTGAACATCCCATGAGTTGCCAAAAGAACAAATGAATATGTCTTGGAGAAGGCGCAGCCAGAGTGCTTCTTCGAGGTAAAGGTGGTATAGCTTCCTTTCACATACTCTGGCCATGTTACTAGAAAAGCCTACTTGTTGGAGAGGACGCCATACTTGGAAAGGTGGAGGGTTAGCAAAAGAAAATAAGACATTCAACAAAATGGATTGACACCAAGGCTACAGCAACGAGTTCAAGCGTGTCATTAATGACGATGGCACAGGATAGAACAGGGTTCAGATCTGTTGTTCTTAGGGCCACTCTGTGTAGTACTCCACTGGATAGAACCCAACAACAGTAAACTTTACAGAAGCAGATTGCCACATCTTTCTCCTGCAGAGTAGCTGGTGAGTTCAAAACTCACTTAAACACTGTGCCACCAGCGTTCCTCTGCACTCTTTGCTAACATGTGGTTCCTTTGGTTTCCTGGGTTAAAGCATCCTTATCCAAGATGTCCAGCATATAAAAGCATTTCACTGGGCACACATATTTATAACTGTTAGACTGAAAGAGAGATGATAGATAGATAGATAGATAGATAGATAGATAGATAGATAGATAGAAAGATAGACAGACACATAGATAGATAGATAGATAGATAGATGATAGATAGATAGATAGATAGATAGATAGATAGATAGATAGATAGATGATAGATAGATAGATAGCTGTCACTGAGTCGACTCCAACTTATGACTACCCACAGTACAAAACAACATAATGCTGCTTGGTTCTGTCTCTCTCAGGATTGCCAGCAAGTTCAAGTCCATTGCTGTGGCTACTGTGACTGTTCATCTCACAGAGGCACATCCTTGTGCCCATAATTTCTCTACTTCACTGTTATTATGTGCTCTTCCAACAATGAATCCCTCCTCGTCGTGGCATGTCTCAAGCAAGAAAGTGAGACAATGGCCTGCTGCAACCCATGCTATTTTTGTATTCTCATTTGCACAGGGATTCTTGCTGCCAACCCAAAGGTGGGTGGTTTGAACCCACCAGCTGCTCTTGGGCTAGAGATGGCAATCTCCTGTGTGATTTACTGCCTCTGAAAATCCACTGGAGGCTCAGCTGAGTCAGTGCTGACTTGACAGCAATGAGTTGAGTTAAATTTTCAGAAATAGATCACCATGCTTTGTTTCTATGGTCTATCTTGGTCTGCAAGTTCTGTTTAAATTGATCTATTATGGATGATTCTGCTGCTATTTGTAATACCAATGGCATATCTCCCAGCATAAAAGCAACACACCAGTTACTACAACATGGGAAACAAATGGATGGTAGCATGACAATAGTCAGTAATAAAAACCTACTGAACACTCTTTTTGTCTCACTCCTGTTTTAAGTACTTTTCATGTATGAAATGGTTAACAATATTATCTTATCGGATCCACAGTTAACACCCTTGCTACTAGCAGTCTGGAGATCTGGAGACATATTGCACTGGGAAAATCTGCAGCCAGAGATCTCTCCAAATGATTGAGGAACAATGATGTCAGTTTGAGGACTAAGGTAAACCTGATTCAGGCCATGGTCTTTTCAATTTCTTGCTATGCTGCTTATAGCTGGACAACAAATAAGGATGACAGAAGAATAATTGATGCTTTTGAGCTGTGGTGCTGGAGAAGAGTACTGAATATCTCAAGGGCTGCCAGAAAGTGCAGAAAGTGGAGAAAGTGCAGTCAGAGTGCTCCTTCGAGGCAAAGACGATGAAGTTTTGTCTAACACTAACACACTTTGGACATGTTATTTGGATAGGCTATTCCTTGGAGAGAAATATGCTTAGAAAGGTGGAAGCTCAGCGAAAGAGAGAAAGACTCAGCAATTACAGCAAAGGGTTCAAGTGTATCAGAGATTGTGAGGATAACGCAGGCTAGGTTCTTAGGGTCACTGTGTGCTGTGCTTAATTGGATGGCACCTAAACTGACTGACAACCTCTATGAAAATATTCAGTCTTCACGATAATCCAATGATGTAGATACTATATTTATTTCTATCTAATAAAGAGAAAACAGAAGCAGGAAATGTCTCAAAATTAATATGATAACTTCTGTGAACTATGTTGGGGGGGAAAATTGTAGGAATGTCATAAACTACTTTCTGAGACTGGCCACTCTCTCCCTTTATATTATATACCACACTGGGATTCTATGAATAAATCAGAAATATCTCTGTGCTCATGTGTTCAAAAAGTACTGCACTGGGTGAAACCATTCCAACTGTACAGCAAGAAAATGCCTTAGTTCCCCTGACATTGAAAAGAGAGGAGGTATCAAATGCACTCCTGTCCACAGAGTTTTGAATGACTTAGTAATGAGCCTTTGTTAGTCATTCAATAGTACCACACTGCTGATGTGCATAATTTGACACTCTTCCTATATCAGAACAAAGTGAGACAAGCTGGTGGAATAGAGCTCATTTGCATAATGTTTCCTCAAAGATAAAATCTACATGGTTATGCAAACAGTACATATGTTTGGAAGTCAGCTGCATTATGCATGCCTATTTAGAAGATTCAATTATTGGATTCCCCCTCCTTTTTTTTCTATAACATTCCTGTCATCTTCTGTCCTCACCCTTAACTCTACAGAGAGATGGCCAAGCATTTGGATTTCCCAGCCTCAGTGGAAAGCTATGAATCAGGGGATAAAAATAGAAGATACTCAGAGCCATTCTGTCTTTCTGTAAGCATTGGGAGAGAATAGAGTCCTTTGAGTTGAGAGGGAGTAAAGAATCTCCTAGAGACTGGGAAGGAGTCCAAGTCACTAGGAACGGCCCTACCGGGGGCTCACATTTCCATGGTGCAACCCCAGAGAGGTGACAGCAAATTGCTAAGCTCCAGACTACCAGGTTCACAGCTCAGCAAACACATCTGTTCATAAAACATGGAGCAGGGGCAGCCCAGCTGCTTGATATCAAGAACCTATCTTGGCTTAGACAGTATAGTTAGGGGGGGGGGGGCGTGGGTAACTAAACTACAATGACTGAAAACTAGAGACACCTCTTCCTCTTGTCAAGTACTACTGAGGCTTCCTGAGATCTGGGGCACCTTTAGAACAGAGGCCAGTCCTCCAGTTAACTCCTAAAAACCCCAATGGGACTTTCCAACGAATTTCTGACATTACAAATATTTATGGGTGGAAACTACCTATCTTTCTCCTATGGAGCAAATACTGGATTTGAACCACCCAGTTCTTGGTTTAGCAGTCTGACACGCTATGCCACCAAGACTCCTTAATCATTTACAAAGAATGTCATTTTCCCTATCCTACCAGGAAAGACATTTTTCTTAAATTTTTTTTAGGTTTTAAAAAAATGTTTTCTATTAGTTTATTTACAAAATTTGAATACATTGTTTTTAAGAACAAATTCTTTCAATTTCCCTCATCCTGCCCCCATCAAATTGTACAACCCCATGATTAGTCCCCTCTTTCCCCTGCACATCCTCATCCCTCTGCTTCTACCTTCTCCCACCTCTCCTGGGTCCTTATACTCATTCTACAATAATCGTTTTATACAGTATTTATCCTTGTGGGACTGAGTTCACTCAGCATAATGCTCTCCAGTCCCTCCCAAGTTAGGTGATAATTTACAAAACCATTGCTGCTACGTGCTGCATAGTATTCCATTGTGTGACTGCACCACAATTCCTCAATCCACTTGTTTGTGGCTGGACATTTTGGCTGTTTGCATGATCTTGCGATGGAGAAGAATGATGCTATGAATTTAATTTTATATTTAAAAATATAAAAAAGAAACAATTATCGCACTCTTGATATTGTAGGCTAAAGTTTATACCCACTTCTTAGGTACGTATATGCAAAACAAGTTATTCTTCTAAAAACCCCAAACCACATCTTTGTATGCCATTCTTCCCCTGAGCTGTATAAAACCATGTCTAAGTGGGAATGAACGGGATTGCCCAATCAACAAGTATATAAACTCTTCCTTTAACTTCACAGCATGCTGCCTGACAAATGGCACGTCTCAGCACTGGTCCATCTCTAAAGAGCAACACCGCTTTCCATGATTCCTATTTTTCACTTGCATTTCCATTAGTTTTAGACACTTCCCTTAGGCTTTACTCCTCCCTCATTTACTTTAACTCAACATGGATGAAGATCCAGACTCTTGGATTCTTTATCTTCCCAACTGAGTCCTAGCATTGCCTCTGGCAACCATTTAATCTCATTCCCCTGAAATGCAGAAGGCAGAGATATCCACCAATAAGAGCATCTCAGAGCACATTTGATAGTTCTACCTAATTACTATTGGTGAAGGATTGGAGATCCTCTAATGAAAACGTCGGTTTGCAGGGCAATATGCTGTAATTTAATTTGGAACTATTATCCTTCTGTGTTCTGCTTTCACAAGAGCATGTGGATATCAAGCTTCATATTAAAGACATTTCTTTGTGAGGCAAATAAGTAAGAGCCTCAAATGAAAACCGATCATTACAAATGCCAAATGACCAATTCTATAGGAAGTCATAGAATTTAGCTCACTATTAGCCTGTTTATTTCAAAGAGAGATAATACTGTATTCTTTTCCACTGTTTACTGTTTATTTTCTTAGCTACTGTTTATAGCATTTCATTAATAACAGACTATATTTCAGACTAAACTTAAATATAGTATTTTCTTTTCTCACTTATTATCAAGTTTTGTTTTCTTTCACTTAGGGCCTTAGGATACAGTGCAACAATTTACAGGCAGAGATTAAAAATTGCTGTTTTCTCCTTTCTCAAGATCCACCGGCAATATAATAAAGAACTGCAATTTTCACTTAAAAGCCACAGTCTGAGAAAGCTTAGGAAGTGGAGCTGGTGGGTCATTCCAAAACTGCCTAATTTCATTTTACAAAAGTTTCAGTCATGATTCATATAGGGCATACTATTTAAAGAACATAAATAAACCTTGAAATTGCCTATAAACAGAAAGCTAAAAACAAGTGGGCTTAGCTGCTTATAATATATTTTTGTTGTGGAGAAAATATATATATATATGACTGATTTCCTACGAACCATAATAGCAAGACAACAAGATATGACATAGAAGGTATGTGAAAGGCTCTGACACTTGAATCATGCCTCCCAGCTACAGGGAAACATTATCAGAAAGTCTTCTACAAGTAACACTTTCCTTAGTTTGGGGTGCTTAGTTGTTCTTTTTCAGTCTTTACATATTTGTGGGAATGCCAGAATGACATGTTTAATGTCAGAGATCTAGGTGGCTAAGTTTTGGTGGTGAATTTTGATGTACTGAAAGCTGAACCGTGATTATCTGGTGTAGATGGCTTCTGACTTGGAGTAACCCTACGTGCACCAAAACAACGCAGGGCCCAGTCGGCAATCACGGCCGTGCTAAACCCATTGCCATCCAGCCATTCAGTCATTCTGCTGCTCTGTCTCCTCGGCCATCTTTTTCTCTGACCCTCTGTTTTATCCAGCACAATGTCCTTCTCTGGCAACTAGGTTCTTCTGCTAACATTCCCAGAGTCTTTCCATCTCATTTCGAAGGAACATTCTAATTGTCTTTCTTCCAGACAGACTTCTTATTTCTTCTGTCATCCCATGATATGATACATGCAATATTGTTGGCCAACACCCTAATTCAAAGGCATTGATTCTCTTGGATTTTTTTATTAATTGTCCAACTTTGATATGCATATGAAGCAACTGAAAATACTATGTGTTGGGTCAGAAACATCCGAGTCCTCAGAGTGCTATCTTTGCACTTTAACACTTTAAAGAGGTTGGTTAAATTTCAACTGCTGCTCTCATGGGAATTAACTGTGGATCCAAGGAAAATAAACTTTAATCCTTTCTATAGTTATGATAAAGCTGACCCCTCACAACCTCTCCAAAGTACCGAAAAGCAATGATGTAAGGTGCACTGGATTCAGGCCGATAGTCTTTGCAATTATTTGCTATGCATCAGAAAGCTGGGTAATGACTAGAAATGATGGAAGAATTGATGCAGTTGAGCTGTGGTGCTGGAGAAGAGTACTGAATATACCATGAACTGCTAGGATAACAAACAGGTTCAGAGGCCGAGACAAGGCTGTTCCTTGGAGGCAAGGATTCTGAAGCTCCATCTAACATACTTTGGACATGTTGTAAGAAGGGTCCAGTCCTTGGAGAGAGATGTCATGCTTGGGCGGGTTGAGGGACAGTGCAGGAGAGGAAGACCCTTGATGAGATGGATTCATTCAGTGTCTGGAGTAATGGTGGTAGGTGTGTTAGAGACAATAAGATTGGCACAGGATAGAGCAAGGTTTAGGGCTGTTGTACATAGGGTCACTATGAGTCTCAGGGGACTCAACAGCACATAACAAGGACAACATAATTATCACAAAACTACTAATTAGTCCACTTGTGAGAAATTTTATTTTCTTTACATTTAGATAAAATTTCTCGGTAATGGTTAAAGTATTTTGACCTTCATCTGTAAGCACTTCAAATTGTATTAGCTTTCAGCAAATAAGATTTTGTCAATAGAGGGTCTTTAATTTTCCTAGATTCATTCTTTACACTTTCCATATTCTGATTATGCCTGTAGCTGTTTGTTTGTTGGGTGTTTCTCCTCCCCCCCCTATTTCTCCTCACAAAGAGTCATGCCATACCAGTAGATGAATGTCCACAGAGCTTTACTCCATGCTGAAGGCACGCGGTTCAAATCCAACAGCTGCTCTGCAGAAGGGGGCGAGGGGACAATCTGCTCCCATACAATTAACTGTCATTGAAAACCTGCTGGAGAGTTAGTGATGAGTCGACTGAGACTCAACGGTACACAACAACAATTAACAACAACTACATTTTGGGACTTTTATTTCTCAGTAATATTTTTAGACAAGCTTGGAAGGAGGAGTGGCATCCACTTCCATCGTAGCTTGCTTCCAGAAACTCTATAAACCTGGAGAGAGGATGAAAGGCACCCAAGCATAGAGGACTCTCCTTCATAGGGTCGCTATGAGTCGCCTGCAACTCACGGCATTTAACAACAACAACAAGAATATTTTTAGTGCCTTCTAACCTGACCAGTGGTATCTATTTCCAAAATAGTTTGCCTCCGTAAACTCTATGAACTTGAAGAAATGATGAAAGTTACACAAGTGTTCAGGTCTTTTGTTCATAGGGTCGCTATGAATCATCTATGACTCTATGACTTGATTGCACTTAACAACAACAACAACAACAACAACAACGAGAGAGCTCTGTTGGCCGAGTGGACTGAAAGTGATAATACCAAGCCAAAGGTCAGTGATTTTAACCTGCAGCCCTAAGGACTGATTTTAATTGTTTTTTGTCAAACATTCTTCTAAGTGGTACAGCACTTGTCTGCATTGCCGTACAGAACTAACTCCTGGTTGCTTTGATGCTGAACACTGTGACATTGATGTGTCCAATGCAATAATGATTACCCATGTTGGACAGTGTTTAGTGGAGCTCCCCAATTAAAACAAGCTTGGAAGCAGGAGTGGCATCCACTTCTGAAATAGCTTGCCTCTGGAAACCCGATGAACTTGGAGAAATGATGAAAGTTATACAAGTGTCCAGGTCTTTCATTCATAGGGTCGCTATGTGTTGCCTATGACTCAACTGTACTTGACAACAACAACCACCACCTGAAGGACACAGAGACAGAATGTGCCTTAGAGGTGTAGATGGTGAGGCTTCTTCTCACATCGTGGACATGTTATCAGGAGGGTTACTCCGTCATGGGAGAAGTCATGACAAAGCCCTGACAGGAAAGTGAAGGAAAAAGCAAAATCACTTCCACACTGCCCCTCAGGAGTTCTATTACTCAAATATGTGTTCCACTTACAGTCTTTCATCAAGGCTTTTAGATTTCTGACAACTGTTCTAATGATTGTTGTTGTTTACTGTCAAGTTGGAAATGTCTCATAGCTGACTTTCCAGTAGGTTTTCAGAGGCAGTAAAATACACTGGAGGAAACCGCTCCACTTTCTTCTTCAGAGAAGCTGGCAGATTAGATCGCTGTGCCTTTAAGATTGCAGCACTGCTTCTTATCCCTAGGCCAGAGCTTCAGTATTGAGCTCCTTATACATGGGCATGCTAGCTATTTGGTGGTCAGGATTTTCTCCCAACTCAGAGTTCAATACTGATTTATTTTATATTTAGTATTTCTCTCCCTGTACCAACCAAATGATAATAAACTTCTTAAGAGGCTATACTTGATAACAATAAGAATTTGTTGTGCATTTAGACATTTAAATCAATATAGTGTTAAGTCACTGAGAACAAATGAGTTTGAATAAATATTTTGCTCTACTTTATGCCAGCTGTGTGATGTGACAACTTGTAATTTATCTGCTAATTCACACCAAATAAAGAGCAAAAATAAATACATACATAAGATAGGGCGTTGCAGAACTCCCTACTTAAATGAGGTTATTGGGTTGTTTTTAAGATTAGGGGTGTGTGTATGTGTGTATGAGCTAGGAACATATACAGAATAATAAGGGAGCTCTGGCAGCCCAGTGGTAAGAAGCTGTGCTGCAATGCGCAAGGCACACGGATCAAATCCACCAAGTTCTCCTTGGGAGAAGGATGGGCAATCTCCTCCTGTGTGAATAACTGCCTCTGAAAACCTGCAGGAGGGTCAGCTTTGGGTGATTTCCAACTCTGCGGTGCCCAACAACAACAACACATAATCCGGGCTAAATGTTGTTGTTATTATGTGTTATCACATAATAAGGAACAAGGGTTTTCAGAGACCATAAGTTGCAGAGAAGGAGATTTCTCCCCTTTCCCCTCAAAAGTAGTTGATGGATTCGAACTGCCTACCTTTGAGTTGGTGGAGCAACTTCCATACCATTAGGCTACCAGACCTTCCTAAGACCTAGATTATTGTTGTTGTTATGTGCCACTGAGTTGGAAGCAACTCATAACTGATCCTCCAGTGAGTATTCAGAGGTAGTAAATCGCACAGGAAGAGATTTCCCATCCTTTGCCTGCAGAGCAGCTGGTGGATTAAAACCACTGCCTTTGTGATTGTCTTACCACTAGAATGAAATAGTTGTTGTTAATTATTGTCATTTACTGCTAAGTATATATCTATTAATTAAAGCAACAAACATGAAACAAAGTTAACACAAAGCAATACAACAAATGTATCCATGTAAATTGAATACCTGTATAGTATGACCTGGCTATTATCCTACTGTTGGTAAGTGCCGTCGAGTCGTAGGTGACTCAAAGCGACCCTATGAACAAAAGTCCTCAACACTTGTGTGTCTCTCATCCTCTCTCCAGGTTCATAGGGTTTCCAGAGGCAAGCTATTATGGAAGTGGATGCCACTCCTCCTTCCAAGCTTGTTTTAATCGGGAGCTCCACCAAACACTGTCCACCATAGGTAACCATTAACACATTTGACACATCAGTGTCACAGTGTTCAGCTTCACTGTGTATTATCCTATAGAAGTAAAATAAGAAGCAAAATAGAGACAAAAGAAATCCAGCAAGAGAGAATGGTGATTTGGATTTGCCTGATGACAGTAGAGAAATTGATAAGGAAATCTGGTGGCATAGACCTTCGTGTGTTGCATTGTTAACCAAAAGGCTAATTGTCTCTGGTGATCTGAATCTATCAGCAGCTGCACAGGGAAAAGATTGGCAGTGTCTTCTCACGGAGATGTACCACTTTGGAAACTCAGTGAAAGCTCACAATGATACAGAATCGACTGCATAGATATGAGTTTTATTATCATTGCCTATTATCACTTATTTTTTTGGAGTAAAGACTTCCCATATTCAAACTGTCTGTGTGGTATCCTTTTCAGATAGAAGATCGATTGACTTTTCAAATCCTCCTTAAAAGGTTAGTAGAAAATATTCTCTAATTTCAAAATGAAACTGATTTACAGTGTCCATCTATATGGCAGGACAACTGGAATTCCAGAATTTTATGGCTGAAGGAGACCATAGGGACCATAAAAGACAGCAGGCTTGAAGCTTTATGTTGGGCTGTGTAATTTTTCCCTCCAAATACATTTTACACAGAAGCCCAATACATAACATAGATAAAAGATGCTGACTGAAATGAGGCTCAGGCCTTGTAGCTCGATTTTTGTTGTGGATCCAAAAAAATTCACGCAAAGCCAAAAGGCCCTAGTTGAAAATGACCTCACTGAATTCAAAGTGTTAATTTCTTATCTGAAGAAACACAGGGTTTGAAGGTAAAGATGTTAGATTCAGGTCAGATCCACTAGAAACAGGGTCAGGAGCAGAATCAAGGTCTCCAGATGGTCACTCAACCTTTGACTTTCCCCTTTCTTTATGTTAGGAGAGACAATTTTATACTTGCTCCAACTGAAGTTTAAGCTAGGTAATGCACTATGATTCCATTGCCAAGGTCACATTTTAAGGGAAGCATATGGGATGAGAGATATTGTTACCACCTCTTTGAAGAATTAAATCTGCTACAGCCCTTTTTCTGACCACAAGAGTTCACATTCACTGAACATGAAAAGTACACTTAATCCCTCCCCCCACATGGTCTGGTTTCACCCCACAACTGCATTAGCTCAGAAACCCTGATTTCGTTATCTAAAGCACATTCAAGTGCAGAAAGGCTTCTGAGATGTGTTTTTTTAATGGATGCAACTTCTCAAGTATCATTTGTAGTCTGAGTGTTAATGAATAAAACACACCGGTTAATCCCTACCCCGGACAATGGTACAAAGAGTCCCAGATAATGTACAGAAACTCATAAACAACATGAGAGAAACCAAACAGCACAGAGCAGACACTACTAATCTGCTAGCTTCTTGATTAGGCATGTGGTTCGAATCCACCAGCTCCTCTGTAGGAGTAAAGATGGGCAACCTTCTCCCGTGCGAGTTACGCAGCCTCTAAAAACTCGCTGCTGTAGGGTCAACTGTGAGTCAGTGCGGACTTGATGTCACATGCCCACCTCCACCATAGCTCCTATATAGGGGCTCCTTTATACCATCCAGGGGCTGTCTCACTTGCTTCCTGCTCTCTGGGCCTTCCTTTCTTTTCCCTTTCTTTTCCATAAAAAACTGCTCATGTTTGCAGCTGAACTTTTACAAACGTAAAATATCTTTCACATAGGAGTTTAAAGGGCCT
>NW_006399761.1:9505795-9506406 GCF_000299155.1 Elephantulus edwardii
ACTAGACTTTATAAGGAGGAATATGATGTCAGGATTGGAGGAAAACTCATCAACAGCCTGTGTCATGCAGTTGGCACAACCTTGCTTGCTGAAACAGAGAACATGAAACTCAACATCAAGAAGACAAAGATTCTTACCACTGGGCCAACTGGCACCAGCATTATAGATGGAGAAGAGATTGTTAACAATGTCAGCTTCCTCAGCTCCACAATCAACACTTTTGGCACCAACAGACAGGAAATCAAAAGACAAATTGTACTGGGGAAGTTTACAGTCAGAGACCTCTCCAGAATGCTAAAGGGCTAAGACGTCAGTCTAAAGACTAAGGTGTGCCTATCCAGTCCACAGTCTTCCCAATCACTTGCTATGCATCAGAGAGCTCAATAATGACTAAGAATGACAGAATAAAAATCGATGTCTTTGAGTTGTGGTGTTGGAGAAGAGTCTTGAACAAACCAAGGACTGCCAAATAGGTCTGTCTGGGAGTAGGTGAAATCAAGTTTCTCCTTGGAGGCTAGGATTTTGAAGCTCAGTCTCATGTCCTTGGAGAAAGACATTATGCTTGAAAGAGTGGATAGACAGTGCAGGAGAGGAAGACCCTGAATGAGATG
>NW_006399761.1:9506842-9513873 GCF_000299155.1 Elephantulus edwardii
GGGAGAAGGGTGCAACAACGAATGAATGGAATCCCAAAATCTCTGTAGATGTTCATTGAAATGAAAAATAAACAACCTAAATTAAAAAAAAGAACATCCGTGTGTAAGAACATTACATGATAATTCCTTTTTATCTCTTTGAAAGAGTATTTGAGAGGCAGCCTTAGCTCCTTTTGACTTCTCAGTAAGGGGATTTAGAATCATGCCCTTGGCATCTTCTTTGAACCATGCACTCTCTGAGAGTACCAGCAATTGAATATCTATTCACAAATATTTATTTTAGCTCCATTTATCATCTAGAGGATTGAAACGAGGTCCAGTTCTATTTCAAAACCCAGGAAGTCCTGACTCCTTTATATAACACAGTTCTCTCTTTAGCCTTTTTTTTTTTGTTACTGTTGGTTTGGGTCTCTTTTTACTATCAGCTGTTTGAAGACCCTGGGCGTGTCCTGCAACATTTTATCTGAAAAGCTCGGTAGGTGCATGTTCAGTTTCCCATGGTGCCACAGACATCACCTGTGTTCAGCAGAAATGTGGCTGCACCACTATATAAGGAGAGGTCTCTCACCTCCGTCTTCACTGGCCATCCACGCAGTGTTCTATAGGTATCAAGTCAGCCTTAAGTCTGAAGCTTTTCCAAGTCTGCTCACCACCCTTCTCCCAAGTCAATGCCACTTGTTTTAGGTTTTTCTACAGTCCCACAGCATTGCTTAGGTGATAATAGCTAATTAACAGACATAATAGACTAGAATAACAAGAATTGTCCATTATTGTCTTTACATCCCAAGACATAAGCTCTATTTAGACAGTGCTCCTTTGAGTTGGCTTTAGGTGATTGTGATCATTCAATGACTGAGACTAGAATAATTTCAAAGGCTCCTTTATGCAGACACACACCTGGCAGTTGATGATACCTGTTGTCTTGAGCTGGCTCTTTCTCTGGCATGGGAGTCCTTAAGGCGCAAGCTGTATGGCCTATTATGACCTTCCCGATCAGTTCTGTAACGTTAGGCCCCTCGATCAAAAACTCAATTCATTGCCAGTGGAATCCAAACCGACTCAGTCCTGGCCCTGCAGTCCATGTTCTGAGACCATAAACTGCACGGAAGAAGAGGGCCCAATCTTCCCTTGGTTGGCTGGTGGAGTCCTCTGGATTAGCTTGACTATTCCCTAGGGGTTATGCCATCAGAGCTCCAGAGTGGGACCCTAAGTGGTGAAAAGCAAGTGGTTTTGTGTCCACAGATTTGCTCCACTAGAGAAAGACAGGCAGTCTCCTCCTGTGTGATTAATTGCCTTGGAAAACACTCCAGAGGGTTAGCTATGGGACCATTGTGACTCTATGGTAAACAACAACGACCACAATGATTGTCATGAGGGAGATATGGTGGCCTCCTGGTAAGGAACAAAGCTGCCAATCCAAAGACACAGGGTTTGAATCCGCCACCAGTTGCTCTATGGGAGAAAGACAAGCAATCTCCTACTGCGAGATTTATTGCATCTGAAAACCTGCCAGAGGGTCAACTGTGGACCAAAGCAACAACAACGATTGGATTAAAGATTATACATGAGAAAACCCTCTGGAGCAATTCTAGTCTGTAACAGTGGGGGTCACCATGACTCAGGCCTACTCTTTTTTAAGCAGTTTGGTTTTGGTATAACAACCTTCCACTTAGTTTCGACCAGATAGGGCGTAAGCTCTTGCTTTAGATGGGAAAGGAAAAAGAAGAGCATGAATGATGAGAGATCTACAAACACCACAAAATGCCAGCTGTAATACATAAAATATAAAAAAAACATAATAAAATTTTAAAATAATTACATTAAGTGACATCATATTAAATAGATGCAGCTTAGGGCACTTCTTTTAAACTCTTTGCCTTAACAGAGGTATTGCAAATACTATCTCAATTTTTGATGTTGGAAATAAGACAGATGCAGGAAAATGTATGATAGCTGCTGCTGGGAGAAAGTAAATATTTCACAATAAATGAAAATAGTCATATTTAGTAGAAAAAAAAATATTTCAAACCATCTAGGAGCGATAAATTGACCAGAATGCAAAGAGTAACTTCCCTGCTAAACTCTAAGATAGTTATATGACAAAACCATAATTTCTGATGAACTAAACTTTATGAATCTTAACCCTATCTGCTCAAGTGTTCTTTCTTTCTGTTTTTGTAAGAGATTTTTCTTATAAAATAAATTATATTTAGATAAAATACAGCTTAATTACTGTAAAGGCTATAGCTACATTTGGGCCACAATTCAACATGCTTTCAAGTACAGATTAGAAAACTCCTCTTCGTCTCTCTTGCGGTAGAGGAAGATGAGGGTAATTTAATGAGTTGCAGACTATTAGGGTTTCAAGGTTACTGGCATTTAAAATCAAGAAGTACTTCAGTCAGAAGATGAGACTCAAGTAGATGGTATCTTAATGCTTTGTTTAAAGTTCTGACTCCATGGTACAAAACAATAACAACAAAACCCTTTTATAATGGGCTAATATCTCTCATTGTGGCTCTACTTTGCATGTACATTGTATGCTCTTCGCTATTTCTTTCTGTTGAGGCCTTTAAAGAACTCTGTAAATGGAAACTACTTCTGCATGTAAAATATTACATTCTGGGGACTACACAAGTTCTTTGATGATCCACAGGAGACAGATGCGGTGCTCGGCTTTTGTAAAGATGACAGTCTAAGAAGCTCTCTGGGCAATTTTACATTGCTCTACTGAGTAACTTAAGTTGGAGTCAACTCTAGTAGCCTAGTGATTAAGGAGTTGCACAGCCAAGTCAAAGGCAAGCAGTTTGAATCCCCTAACTGCTACATGGTAGAAAGATGGACCACCTCTTCCCTTGCTTCCTCTTAAAACCCACTGGAGGGTCAGCTATGAGTTGGTTCTGACTTCTTGGCCATGACACTTGTAGGGAGCTCTGATGGTATAGCCAGTTGGACTACTCCAAAGACCACTCTTGCTTGGCAATTGGACTCTGCCAGCAGCTATTCAGGAGAAAGGTGGGCAATCTCCTCTCAAGTGATCTACAGCCTCTGAAAATCTGCTCGAGGGTCATCTATGCATTGGTTCTGACTTGAAGGAATTGAGGGCCCAGTTTTGAGGAGCCACCTGACAAAAGTAATAACACAGGCAGTGTTTACTCAGTGGGAGGTGGATGGGAAGGGGGAGATTTGTACACTGTTGCTGTTAGGTGTCACTGACTCGGTTCTGACTTACCGCAGAAGAGACACTGCTCTGTCCTGGACCATTCTCACAATCGCTGATGTGCTTGCGCTCGTTGTCCCAGACACCATGTCAGCCCATGTCATTGAGGCTCTTCCTCTATTTTGCTAACTCTTGACTATACCGAGGGTGATGCTTTTCCCTTGGTACTAGTCATACTGGATAACACGCCCAACGTATGTGAGATGAAGCGTCACTCTCCTTGCTATAAGTGCATCAGTGCTAGACTGGCTGCGCTTGTTCCCAGGCAGATATTTCTGTTCCTTTGGGAGGCCACGGTACATTCTCTACTCTCTGTCAACACAGCAACTCAGAAGCCTCAATTTGTTTTTGGTCTTCCTCGCTTGTTGTCTATCTTGTGCATGCGTATAAAGCAATTGAAAACACTGGAGCTTTAGTCAAGTACATCCTGGCCTTCAAAGTGACATCCTTGCTATTCTGGACTTGAATGAAATACTTTGAGACCTAATGCAATATGTCATTTGACCTGTTGACTGCTAGTTCCATGGGCATTGAATGTTGATTCAAATGAAAGGAACTTCTTGACAATTTTAATATTTTCTTCATTTAAAATGGTATTATTTTTGTAAAAAATGGTATTATTTATTGTTTCAGTTATTAGGACTTCTTTACCATTTTGAAGTGTAATACATACTGATTATTATGGTTAATTAGAAAATTCTCCTTTTATAAAGGAACCCAATGCAAAGAAGCAAAGAATATAAAGGAAAATCCTACAGAATTTGGCTACATTTGGCACATACATACAACATAGTGGAATCTACTCAAGAGCTACCAATAAGTACTAATATACCAGCCTCTATGATCTCATCCACCTCCTTATTATCTTGGAACAAATACCATGAAGTAATAATTTCTACACATGAAACACAATTTTCCATAATTTAAAATATAAACACCTTTCACACTCAATATAAATATTTTTGCAGGATATTTTTATTTGAAAATGATGTTTTTCTTTTACTCTTGTGTGAGGGATAGTGCATGAGAGGAAGACTCTCAATGATATGAATTGATTCATTGCCTAGGATAATGAGGGTAGGTGTGTAAGAGACAATAAGATTGACACAGGATAGAACAGGGTTCAGAGCTGTTGTACATAGGGTCATGATGAGTCGCAGACAACTCAACAGCACATAACAACAACAACATGTTAATTCGGAAACTCTTACTACTTAATTCAATTTTTTCATGTCCAACAATATGAGAATCACTGTCTTTATCTTCTTTTTGTTGATAAATATTTGCATCATTTAAAATTGTCAATACTCTCAAATTCCCTCACCCCTCCACCCATCAAATTGTACAACTCCATGATTAGTCTGTTCTCAAAATCAATGTATTCGAATTTTGTAAATAAGCTAGTATTTTTTTAAAAAATGTCAATACTACAATCCACAACTGATGAATATTTTACATTGTATTTATTGAATATTCTCTGAAAGGCAATGTTGGTTTAAATAAAATTTTTTTACATAATTTCATGAGAATAGATTATATTAACTGAACACAGCTTTTATACATTATTATTAATCAAATATTAGAGTCAAAACAAAACCCATACTGTTGTGTGTTCGTCTTCTTTTGTCATTTTTTCTTTTTTTTTAATAATAGGAAAGGGAGGAAAAGGCATGAAACTGGGAAAGCTGGAGAGTCAGAGGAAGAGAGGAGGGTCCTCGTTAGATGGATTGACACAGTGACTGTCACAATGGGCTTAAGTGTGTCAGAGATGAGGAAGATGGCATAGGATAAGACAGAGTTAAGATCTGTTGTTCAACGAATCACTAGTCCTAGTCCATACAGCCTAGTCCACTTGACCTCCTGCGAGTTTTCAGATGTTGTAAATCACACAGAAGGATATTGCCCATCTTTCTCTCTTGGGGCTAGCCTGTGAATTCAAACTGCTTATCTCTGATTGCCATTGCAACTCCTAAACTAGGTCACCAGAGCTTCCGAATGTAAATTGTGTCCCTATTTATATTTTGCCTGAAACATGGAATACCAGAAAAATGTGTTTCATTGACTATGCAAAGGCATTTGACTATGTGAATCACAAGAACTTGTGGCTGACTTTGAGAAAAACGGGAATCCCAGAACACCTGATTGTGCTCATGCAAAACCTATACTCGGACCAGGAGGCAATCGTCAGAATAGAGCAAGAAACCACTACATGGTTCAAAATCAGAAACGGTGTATGTCAAGGATGCATCCTATCAAGAATGTGTCCTGTGTCCATACCTTTTCAATCTGTATGCAAAATAAATCATTCAAGAGGCTGGACTTTATGAGGAAGTATGTAGCATCAGGATTGGAGGGATATTCATCAATATCCTGCATGATGCAGACATAACCTTACTTGCTGAAACTGAGGAGGCCCTGAAGCATTTGCTAGGATCAAGGACTGTAATTTGAAATATGTGTTAAAGTTCAACATAAAGAAAATGTATATTCTCACCACTGGGCCAATCAGCAGCATAAAAAATAATGGAGGAGTTGAGATTTTTAACAATTTCAGCTTGCTTAGCTCCACAGTCAACAGTCTTGGCACTGAAAGTCAAGAAATAAAAAACCAAATTGCATTAGGGAAATCTGCTGTCAGACTTCTCCAGAATGCTGAAGAGCAAGGGCATCCATCTAGAGACTAAGGTGTGCCTAATCCAGGTCATAGCCTTCACAATTAATTGCTATGCAAGCTGGGCAATGACCAAGGATGACAGAAGAGATATTGATGCATTTGAGTTTTAGTGTTCCAGAAAAGTATTGAACATACCATGGACTGCCAAAGAAACTAACAGGTCTGCCCTGGAGAGGGTAAAACCAAGCTGCTCCTTGGAGGCAAGTATTTTTGAGACTCGGTCTCACATACTTTGGGCATATAGCCCAGAAGGAAAGTCTTGGACAAAGATATCATGCTTGGAAGGGTTGAGGAACAGTGCAGGAGAGGAAAATTCTGGATGAGATGGATTGAAACAATAACAGGGGCAATAAGGTTAGGTATGTCAGAGACAATGAGATTGGCTGATGATAGAACAACGTTTAGAACTACTATGCATAGGATCACTATGAGTCGTAGTCAACTTGATGACACATAACAACATTATGCCCTGATTTTTCAGAATTCCTGGAGAGGGCTATACATATGATATTAACATGATCACGAATCATGCAATAAGATGAGTAACAAGGTACCGATTTTATCAAAATGATTTACAAGCTTTGAAGGCTGGTGATCATAATGCTGAGTGAACTAACTCAGTCTCATAAGGACAAATACCACAAAAGATCATTATTGTAAATATTAGAGGAATAACTAGTAAAACATGTATGGGAACAAAGGGAGGAGCAGAGGGGTGAGGATGGGTAGAGGCAAAACCACAGAGCTGCACAGTTTGGTGGGTGGAGGGGCTGAAGGAAATGGGGGGGGGATGCAATCTTTTCAAGATTGGGTAATGATGGGCAAGGTCCAAAGATGATTGAGGATATAAAACATAATGCATGGAATTGATTATATGAAATACAATACCAATGAAGACTAGTGTGAAACACAATGTATACGAACTTCATGAGCAAACTAACATAAAAAACAAAAAAGAAAGAAACAATGTGGGGGAGGGGGGAGTCACAAGCACATGCTTCTAAAGTTTGCTGAATCATGAATACTCTAGTCCGTTTTGATCACCTGCAAAGAAACACTGTGAATGAAGAAACACAATGTAGATGAATTTTGTATGCAAACCAATAGAAAATAATTTTTTCTTTCCTAAATAAAATT
>NW_006399761.1:9513999-9515433 GCF_000299155.1 Elephantulus edwardii
AGAGACTTTGAATTTCCATTCATTCATTGTTTCCCTTGAAACATAATTTTCTTATCTTCACTTGTGAACATAGAATGCTGTATGGGATGCATTATGTCTGAAAGTAGTTTTTCAACACTGCAACTTTAAATCTAAACAATAGTTTGGCATAGAGTGATGTTATTTCCCCTCTCAGAGGTTATGTTTTAAGGTGATGAAACACTTTGTGCACAGTTTTGTATTGCCAGATGTGGAGAACTTATAGTGTTACTTTTGTATTTTCAAGTATTCTGCAAAGGGTGGGAATAAACACACCCAGGGTGGGCACGGCCCAGAGCCTGGAGGTGTGCTTCTTTCCTGAGTGCTGGCATTAAAGCACAAAAATCTCAAAAAAATTGATGTTATTTAATTCTCTCATTTTTGGTCTTTTAACATATATTTTGAGCACATAATTGAATTAAAGTTTACTATTTTGAATTAAAATTGGAATTTAACTACAGCCAAACAATTATCTTACAAGGAAGGATGCTGGAAATCCATTGCCATTCAATGAAATGATGATGAAAATTTTAGATCAGCAAAAGCATCCTAATGAAAATGCTTAAAATGAACTATGTTATCCACTAGATTTCTAAAACGAGTATTTATAATGGTTGAGGAAAACAGACAAGTCAAAATTGTACATGCTAAAAAAAAAAAATTGTACATGCTGTTACTTAGAGAGGGTGTTTTTCTGGTGGCCTAGCGGTAAGACGTTGTGCTGCCAAGCCAAAGGGATGTGGTTCCAATGCACAGTTGCTCCATGGGAGAATGATGGGCAGTGTCCTTCAGTGCAAATTACTGCCTCTGAAAACCCACTAGAGGGTCAGCTATGAGTCCGTTCCAACTCAACAGTACATTAAAACAACAGATTGATTGCAATATATGTTGTATGTCACAGAGGTGTCTTGAACCTTGACTTCTTAAATTTATCATGATGTCTAACATGACATCATACATATCATATACTATTTCTCCAAATATATATTGTTGTTGTTAAGTGCTGTCGAGTGACCTGCGACTCACAGCGACCCTATGTACAAAAGCCCTAAACCCTGCTCAATCCCATGTCAATCTTACTGTCTGCAACACACCTACCCCCATTACCCCAGTCACTGAATCAATCCACCTCATAGAGGGTCTTTCTCTCCTACCCTGTCCCTCCACCCTCCCAAGCATGGTGTCCTTCTCCAAGGATTGGTCCCTCCTTGCAACATGTCCAAAGTATATCAGATGAAGCTTCAGAATCTTTGCCTATAAGGAGCAGTCTGGCTTCACCTTCTCCAGGATGAACCTGTTTGTTTTCTTAGCAGTTCATGGTATAATCAATACTCTTCTCCAACACCACAGCTCTAAGACATCAATTATCCTTCTATCATCCCTAGTCATTGTCCAACTCTCTGATGCATAGCAAGT
>NW_006399761.1:9516243-9524716 GCF_000299155.1 Elephantulus edwardii
CAATGAGGGAGTTTTGCTTTTGCTTTACAATTTTTTTTAATTTTACCTGATAAAGAGACTTTGAAAATTTGGTTATTGGATATTCAAGTAGGCCCAGTCTAATCATCTGAATTCTTAAAAATGAAAAGAATTTTCTTGACCTAGTTACAGAAATGTGAAGACTTACAAGAGTGAGAAGCATGAGACTATGCTGACTGGCTTTCAAGATTTGGAGAAGAGGCTTGGGAATCAAGGAATGCAGGGGTCTTCAAGCGAAATGCAAGAAAAACAGTTATCCCCTTGGGGCTTCCAGGAAAGACTAGAGTGAGGAGACTGTATGCCCTACCTATCTAATCTGCAGCATTGTAAAATGCTATATTTGTGTTGTTTCAGCTGCTACATTTGTCATAATTTGTTAGGCTGGTATAGAAAACTAATGCACAAAACCTTCAGAGCTAAATTTCTTGAAAGAGCCTTCTCTTGTTGCTGTCCTGATTAACTCACTTTGAATCTTCTTTTGAACTGACTCTTACTGGGTTTGCCTCCTCACTTCCCCACTGTTTACTTTTCAAAGGCAGCTTTTATTGTTGAATATTTTATTTGGCTTTGGGTGAAAGTTTGCCAAGCAAAGCAGCTTCCCATTCAACAACTTAAACGCGTTTTATTTTGTGACATTAGCTATGATCATCACAAAGTAATACCACACTTACCACTTCCCTTTTGGTTCCCTGTTTCCATTTGTACTTCTTTTGTGTCCCTTCCTGTCTTCTGAAGTTGTTAGTTTTTTTGTTTTTGTTTTTGTTTTTTTTTGAAGGTGTGTGTGCTGTTTTGATTAAGTGTTGTTCTTTCGTCTTATGTCATTTACTATTTCCAGGCATAAGTTCCTGTTAGGTGTGTTTGTTCCATTTATAAAAATATTTTGGCTTAAAACAGATCACAGGGATGGATTCAGTTCCAAATTGGAAGGATGTTTAAAGGTCAGAGACTCTCACCTGTATCTGACTAATGAATCTATGTGGGTGTGTGTAGTTTTGAATTTTGTTCTTCCTACATTGCCTCTCACTTTATCCATGACTGCTCAATCTGATACTAAGCAGAGTGGTTAGGTAAGTGTCAACAGGGTACCATTTAGTTTTTCTAGTTCTCAGTCTACTGGAGGCTGAGGTTGAAGGGGTTCATTACTCCTTTGAACTAACTGTTGCCTTAGAGCTTTGTTTTCTCTGCTCTTCTTTGCTCCTAACAGGCAGAGAAAATAGCTGCAGAGATCATCTTTGGTGGCCTTTTGTAAGATTTTAAGACCTCACTCTCTACTCACCAAAGTAGGATGTAGACCATTTCCTTTGTGGACTATGTTATGCCAATCGACCTAGATATTCAGATGTACCTTTTAAACATTCTTCTAAATCCGATGACATTGTCTCTATTAACTCTTCCTTAACAATAGTATATGAATCACTTTATTCTATTTCTTTTATTCCCTCTTTTTTAAATTTTATATTGGTTTGCTTACAAAGTTCAATAGTGCTTCACACTATATTTATTTTGTGTTTCATACAATCACTCCCATGTATTATGTTTTATAAAATCAATCACCATTGGACCTTGCCCATTGTGACCCAGTCTTTTGAGGTCTCTACCAGATCCTTCTCATATCCCTTGTTCTGTACCACTAAGTTGCCTGCGACTCATAGTGACCTTATGTACAGTAGCTCTGAATTCTGTCCTATCCTGATCCAATCTTACTGACTTCAACACACCTGCCCCCATCACCCAGTCATTTTGTCAATCCACAGGGTCTTCTCCTGTGTTGTCTCTCCACCCATGCAAGCATGATATTCTTTTCCAAGGACTCCTGGCAACATCCCTAAAGTCTGTGAAATGGAGTCTCAAAATCCTTGCCTTCAAAAAACAAGTTGGTTTCACACTCTTCAGAACAGACCTGTTTGTTCTCTTGGCAGTCCATAGTATGTTCAGTCCTCCTCCAGCACCACAACTCAAAGACGTCAATTTTTCTTCTGTCATCCCTATTTATTGTCCAGCTCTCTGATGCCTAGCAAAGTAATTGCAAAGACCCTGGCCTGGATCAGGAATGCCTTTCTGTCTAAACTGAAATCTTTGGACTACCTCTCTGGAGAGGTCCTTGACAGCAGACTTTCCTAATCCAATTTGTCTTTTTATTTCCTGGCTGCTGGTTCCAAGAGTGTTGATTATGGAACCAAGGAAGCTGAAATTGCTGACAATTTCAATCTCTTTTCTATCTTTAATGGGGCTGCCAATTGGCCCAGCGGTGAGAATCTTCGTTTTCTTGATGTTGAGCCTCAAGTCATATTGAAAACTGTAATCCTTTACTTTCCACAGAAGATATTACAGGTCCTCCTCAAGGTTGTATCATCTGTATAATGCAAGTTGTTGATAATTCTCTTTATTCCTCTTTATAAAGACCAGCCTCCCAAACGATCTGTTTTCATATACAGAATAAAAAGTATGGTGACAAGATGCATCCCTGATGCATTCCTTTCTTGATTTTGAACCATGCAGCATTTCCTTGCTCTGTTCTGATGACTGTCTCCAGGTTCAACTACAGGTATCATATGAGCACAATCAGGTGTTCTGGTATTCCAATTCTTCCCAAGATTAGAAGATGGAAGTAGTATACGGAGTCACTGTACCAAAAAGAACTGGCTGACACAGAAGAATTTGATGAAATAGCATATGACCAAGAGAAAATGATGATGAAAGAGGAAATTCAAGCTGTTTGGAAGGAACTGGCAAAAAACAAGACTCCAGGTATTGATGGTCTACCAATCAACAGAGTTCAGCAAACTGATATTGCCCTGGACATGCTCAGCAAGCTGTGCCAAAAAAAAAAAATCTGAAGGGCAACAACCACCTGGCCAGCTGACTCGAAGAGATTCATATTTATTCCCATTCCAAAAAAGGGTCATCCAACAGAGTGTGTAAATTATCTAACAACTTCACTAATATCATATGTAAGCAAAATCTTGTTGAAGATCATCCAAACATGGCTGGCACTGTACATCAACAGAGAAGTATCAGAAGTCATAGGCTGGGTTTAGAAGAGGATATGGTGCTAGGGACATTATTGCCAATGTAAGACAGATCTCGGTAGAAAGCTGTACCAGAGGAATGTCTGCCTGTGCTTCTATTTGTGTTTGATTATGCAGAGGCATTTGACAGCATGGATCACAGCAAATTGTGGCTAACTTTCAGATGTTTCCCACACTGAAGACAATTTTATGTGGGAGAGGTAAGTTCAGTGAAAACTCCCCTATTAGTGTTTTATTACTCCATTTCTTATCAATAAACACAACATATATGAAATGATTATAAATCTTCCTCTCCCAATTTCTATAATTCAATGGTCTTCCCCCTCCCTCATTCTTCATTTAGATATCTTATCATGTTGTTGTTGTTGTTGACTGCCTATGAGCTGAGCACTCTCATAGCAACCCTCTGGGCAAAAGGCCTGAAGCCGCTCTACAACTATCAATATTTATCAAAGTTCATAGAGTTCCCAGAAGCATATTGTTTAGGAAGTGGGTGCTACTCCGGCTCCCAAACCTGTCATAGTATATTATTGTTGTTATGTGCTAGAGTCACTTGCGACGTATAGCAACCCTATGTACAGCAGCTCTGAACCCTTCCCTGTCCTGAGTCAGTCTCACTAATTTTGGCACACCAACTCCCATCGCCCCAGTTACTGTATCCAATCCATCTCATCCGGAGTCTCCCTCTCCTGCACTGTCCCTCCACCCTTCTGAGCATGCTGTCCTTCTCCAAGGACCAACCTCTCCCGGCCACATGCCCAAAATAAGTGAGGTGGAGCTTCAAAATCCTAGCATCCAAGGAGAGACTTGGTTTCATCCTCTCCAAGACAGACCCACTTGTTTTATCTAATCATAGTTCAAACATTATGGTCCAAACAAAATAATTAACTTATACACCTTCCACCTATTCAATTGATCAAACCAAACTCTTAGGGATTACCCTAGATTTGTTTCTGTTTCCAATGATTTAATCCTTTGGAAAATACTTTACTCTCTATTTCAACAATGTTGGTTTAAAAAAAAAAAATTACCCTTACCACTACTCTAATTGAAATTGCCACTAACTCTTGCCTAAATATCACAATAGTCTATGATTGAGTCTAAATTCTCTAATCTTTACAACCCAGCCACTCTTATTGCCCATGAAAGATTAAAAAATAAAATGACATTAAAGAAGGTAAAAAGCTGTAGCCTCATCTTTCCACCAACACTCCTCCAAAGACATCACATTTTCCTTACATTGAAAGTTAAACTCCAACTTGTTTTACAAGTTCTAGACTGTAAAATATCTTTTACTTCTCCAACTTCCTGTTATGGAAACACCTTCGTTTTTGACCTCCAACCATAATGTCCTTATGGGCCTCTATAATTATTAATTTTTCTGCCTGGCATACTTTTCTCTGAGAGTTTCACCTAACTGGCACCTTCTATTGCTTTGATCTTCAAATTTTGAAGATGTAACCTTATAAAAGTATTCTGGGGACATGAAGTGTATAATAAGTCATAAGTCATTATCATATTTCTTGTTTTAAATTTGTGCAGTCTTTCTTTTTTTATTCCATGTAAGTGCATCTTTTCATCTACTTCTCCTTATCAGAATATAACCTCACTGACTGCAGGAATCTTCTCTCTTCCCAGGTATCTTTTGAGACTAGAAAAACATCTTTCATATATAACACCAATCGTTTGTATTGTATGGGGGAAATTAAGTGTCTTCCATACATTTCCCACTGGGAGCCTGAAATCAGGGGGCTATAGCAGAAGGCTCTCTCTACTCTAGAATCCTGTCTCTAGTGTCCAGGATTAGAGATAGGTCTGTCTTCAGATGATGTGTCTGCCTTCCCCTGTGTCTGCTTTTGGTGCCTAGTGTGCTTTTATACACACACACACACACACACACACACACAAACACACAAAATGGCCTTTCTACGAAGATGACGTAGAAAGTGAAGAAGAAAGCCCCTGCCCCTCCCCAAACTGAAGCTAAAGCAAAGGTGTTAAAGGCCAAGAAGGTGTCCTGAAGGTCATCCACAGCACCCCCCCCCGAAAGAAGATCCTCACATCATCCACCCCCTGGTGGCCTAAGATGCTGAGACCCCAAAGGCAGCCCCAATACCCCCGGAAGATCGCCTCCAGGAGAAACAAGCTTGACCACTATGTCATCATCAAATTTCCCCTGACCACTGAGTCGGCCATGAAGATAGAAGATAACAACACTCTTGTGTTCATTGTGGATGTCAAGGCCAACAAGCACCAAATTAAACAAACTATGAGGAAGCTCCATGATGTTGATGTGGACAAGGTCAACACCTTGATTAGGCCTGATGGAGAGAAGAAGGCCTATGTTCGACTTGCTCCTGACTATGATGCTTTTGCCAAAAAAATTGGGATCATCTAAACTGAGTCCAGCTGGCTAATTCTAAATAAAAATTGTTCTCACCATAAAATAAAAAAGATTACTTTAAAACACATCCCACACTCTTACATGATTTTTATTAGGTGCCATTGAGTGGTAATGGATTCATAGCTATTTTCCAGTGGATTTTTAGTCTGTAAACTTCATGGGAGGAGACTTCACATCTTTCTCCTGTGAAACAGCTATTGGATTTGAACTGCGTGCCTTTGGGTTGGCAGCACAGTTCTCTATCCCTAGGCCACCAGAGACAACAATAAGGTTTCAATAATATAACACAAAAACTTTATACTCAAATGGAATTTCATTTACATATATAACAATTACAGCATGTATTTTGGGGAGCAATAATCCAATGCATAATAACAATCTTCTATCTTACTATCTAAAGAGAGAGGTTTTTGTTGTTGTTTTTTTTTATAAAAAAGACAGTATTACTTATAGTTAAGTTCTCAGTTAAATTTAAGCAGGCTTAGTGTTTAAATATACTTCTTAGGAATCTATCTTTGATAAAGAGAATCAGTTTTAGAAAATTAAATCTGCTGATTCATTTGCATATGCTTGCATTATAGTTACTTTAGCATTAAGGATAGAGTGATTTTGAATACTTACCAATTTATAAGCACAACCCAAGGTAAAAAAAGTCACATTAAAAAATCATTTTTTGCCATAAGATAAAATACTTCACCTTTCAAGTCACTTCACCTAAATGTTAATTAGTTTCTTTAAATTATAACAAATATTCATGAGATTTCACACATTTTCACACAAAAATTCCCTAATGTGGGAAGAAGTCTAAATTACTTTTCAGACTAAGTGATATTTCTGTAGATGTTGATAAAGAGTATCTTGTAACTATGAATAGAAGAAGCTCCTTTCCTCAATACTGTTTTCATTGCAAGATTTTTAATAAAATAGGACCATTTATTGTCAGACATATATTTTTCCCTCCATATCATGTAATTTACTAGCTTAGTAACATGAGGAGGATCACATAGTTTCTGAAAGTGTAGGGACATTTGATTACAAGTTGTAGATTTTGGAAAGAAGATACATAAAAACTCTGTAAAATAAAATAAAAATCCAAAGAAAACCAAATAACACATTTATTATTTTGCTTTCTCCTACCTCATTAACCATTAATTGTGAGAGAAAAGAGTGAAACATAACAGTACTACGTAATTACCAAGTTTTTAAATAATTTCATAAGCATCCATCCATCATTGCTTTAAACCCTCAACTCAAAGCCCATGGAAATCTAGAGGGCTCTCTGCCCACCCCAATGTAATGTGCATTTTCTACAAATACACAGATTTGACACATTTCATTCTTTTTGTCAACCATCTCATCATACCTCCCTCCATGGCAAGTGTAAGATTCCACACTTCGCATGTTTGTGGTCAGTGATGATGATGGATGAGCCAGGCCATGTGGATTCAAATACAAAAAAAGTTATTTGCAAGAAGACGTGTGAAACAAGAACACAGTCTGCTGGTAGAAGTGTGTGTTCTGAACGGAACAGACATGATGGCGTGAACTAGCAGAATCATTTCAGGAAAAAAAACCCATATCTGATATTCAGGGAATGTCACACAGATCCCACAATTATTAACTCATAATCAATCCTGTTTCTTTAATATATAATTCAACTCCCCTGTTACTGGAATATTTTTAATAAAATTTCAAATGTTTACACTTATGTATATGATTCAATGTTTTCTTTCTAAGATGTAGATTCTACTACATAACTTAATGTTAGTGCTGTCATCTCACTCAGAAATCAAAGTAAATTCATTAATTTGTTCCTATAATCAATTGTTGCTGTGTGCTGTTGAGAAGGAATAGACTCATACCTGACTCTCCAGAAGATTTTCAGAGACAGTAAATTGCATGGTAGGAGATTGCCCATCGTTCTCCTACAGGGAAGCTTATGGATTTGAACTGCATGCCTCTGGGATTACAGCACAGTTTCTTACCACTAGGCCACCAAGGCTTTTTCCCTTTATCTTTCCTCATCTTCTTTTTAACAGTTTTCTAAACTGGCATCCATTCACTGAAATTCAGTGATGTATTTCTTAAAACTCTCCTTAATCTATTTTGTAATTTTTTTAATAGTTCTCAAGATGATGGATTGAATTCTGGCCAATTTCTGGATTTTTGTTTTGCTTGCTTTTGAATATCCCTAATCAACAAAATAAATGAATTGATGTTATCTTTTGAAATGATTGTAACATGGTAAAAGAAAACAAACTCTTAAGAGACTACTGTCACCTAGAACTCTTCACGTGTTCCATTTTCTTTTCTGTTTTGCTTTTTGGTGCTGTGGTAGATAATTGTTGTTGTTGTTATGTGTCGTTGAGTTTCTTACGACTCATAGCGACCTTATGTACAACAGCCCTAAACTCTGCTCTGTCCTGTGCCAATCGCAATGTCTCTGACACTCCCATCCCGATTATCCTAGTCACTGAATCAATCCATCTCATAGAGGGCCTTCCCCTCCTGCACTGTCCCTCCACCCTACCAAGCATGATGCCCTTCTCCAAGGACTGGTCTGTCCTTACAACATGTCCAAAGTATGTTAGACAGAGCCTCAGAATCCTTGCCTTCAAGGAGCCACCCAGTTTAACCCTTTCAAGGATGAATCTGTTTGTTTTCCTAGCAGTCCGTGGTACTCTCAATATTCTCCTTCTATCCTCCTTGGTCATTGTCCAACTCTCTGATGCATAACAATTGATAGCAAAGACCATGGCCTGTATCAGATGCACCTCAGTCTCCAGAGAGACACCATTGCTCTTCAGTACTTTGGAGAGGTCCCTAACAGCAGACTTTCCAATGGCAATACGCCTTTCAATTTCCAGGCTACTGCTGCCAAGAGTGCTGACTGGGGAGCCAAGCAAACTAAACCTGTGAACAATATCAATCTCTTCACAATCCATCCTGATGCTGCCAATTGGTCCAGTGGTGAGAATCTTTGTCTTTTTTTTTCTTTTATGCATCTTTTTTTTTACTATTA
>NW_006399761.1:9528086-9542056 GCF_000299155.1 Elephantulus edwardii
GCCACACAGTCAAATGCCTTTGCATGGTGGTGATAATACTCATTGATATTTCCAGGTGTCTTCTCCTTCCAAGGAGCACTGGTGGTAAAAGAGCTGGACCATGAACCAAAAATCACCTGAGTTGAGTGGATGAGCTTCTCCAAGAGAGAAAGGTGGGCAATCTCCTCCTGTGCGATTCATAGCCTCTGAAAACCCACTGGAAGGTCAGCTATGAGTTGATTTTGACTCCAACGTACACATCAGTAACAACTTCCCAACAATAACAACTTCTCCCTCAACTTATGTGAGAAGATAATATTTAATTACCTTTCAAGTGTAAGGATTAACGGTCATTAAATTAGCTGTGTGTACTAACAAGAGTTATGTGTGCCATTGCCGTGTGAAAGCACCGAGTGGCAGGGTGATTCCCATTGTTTCCATCTCATGCTTCAGCCATTGGAGAAGCACATGCTGAAGAGAAGGTGGCATGATGGCACTAGCCCCTGGCATGTTGAGACACCCCCCCCACCCCAGACTGCACATGCACTGAAAAATGGTCAACGAGTCGTTTTTGTGCCAATAGACTGATATTTTATGGTTGTCTGTGATAATGATATATGTAACTCAATCCAACTAAGCTGATAGAAAGAAGAAGCAAATTCATGTTAGGGAATTGAGTGATGAAAACCTTTCCTATTTTGAAAGTAAATGTGTCTACTCTGCTGTTAGTGCTATCATCTTGAGACCTGACTCATACCTGACCCTCTAGTGAGTTTTGAGATGCTGTAAAAGGCACAGAAGGAGATTGCCCATCTTTCTTTGCCCTGAGTAGGTGGAGCTTCGAAACACTTGTCTATGGGGTGGGTGGCAGCTCCATATCCACTAGGCCAGCAGAGCTCCCTGCTGTTTAAAAGTGTCGAGGAATTGAAGTAAACTCCTTAAGTCCACTCTCTCACTGTCATCACGTAGTTTTCAACTCAGTAAACCCCTTAACTTTCCCAGGCTGCCAAATTGTGGGAGGAGATTACTCTTCTTTCTCCTGTGGAGCCACTGGTGGATTCGACCTGCCAGAAACTATGGAATTCGGGTTAGCAGTGAAACACCCAATGGCATATAACACCAGAGTCCTTTACGCTTGGTCAAAACCATGGAGCCACCTTCTAGCGGACCCAAGAGCAGGTCTGTGTCAATCACATGAGGGGAAAATGAGACCAGCTTTCTCTGGAGGAGCTGCTGGTGGATTTGAACTACCAGAGAGGTGAGGCCTTTGGTTAGCAAGGCAACTCCCTCTAGAGTAGGTCTCTAGAGCTTTCTAAAGAATATTCTCATAGTCCACTCATTGCCTTTGACTCGGACCTGACTCCTAGCTGGCCTCTATGGGTTTCTGAGGCTGTAAATCGCACGGGGGGTGGGGTGGGATGGGGGAATATTGTTCACCTTTCTCTCTCAGAGCTGTGGTTGGATTGGAGCATGCAGAGAGGTGCCTTCATCTAGCAATGGACTAGGTCACCAGAGCTCCCTCTTCAAAACAGAAAGAGAGGTTCTTGAGTAATCCATGTAAGTGATATTTTAGTGCAATATCTCTACAAGCAAATAATTCATGATGAACAGAATGCTAGTTTTAACGAAAGACACAATCTGTCCACGCCTTGGTAAGTCATACTGGAGCCTGATGGGAAAAACAAATAAAGAAATAGATAGATAGATAGATAGATGGAGTCTGATGCAAAAAAATAGATAGATGAATGGATGAATGAAAAGGTGTGCGTTCTCTCTATTATTTAATGCACTTTAACATAAATGTAAAAGAAATTAAAAAATATTTAAAAGTAAAAAGTGTATTAAAAGTCACAGCTATTTCTAAGCTGAAATATTTCATTTGTTCCAAAAATAGTGTGTTGCAATTTTGCTATGTTGGCTTGGCGGGACCGAAGTCAAGCAGAGGAAGCAAACTGATATATTGCAGGGAACTTTTTAGCAATTTTTTCAAGTTCAACTAGAAAAGGAGCAAAAAACAAAAACCAAATCCACTGACACAAAGCTGATTCCGACTCCTGGTGTCCTCTTACGTTCAAGAACCAGAACAAATAAGAATAATTGTAATAATATTTTTTTTAAATGTGCTGATTGATTAGAAAACAACTCATTTTGAACCTAAGTAGATCTTGTAATTCATTCACTGCTGTTAAATAAATTCATCGCAACTCTCTCTATTAATTTTCCAAGGCTGTACAACTTCATGTGAAGGAAATGCCCACCTTTCCATGTCAGAGAGGTTGGTGGATTGCAACCTTTTGGATAACAGCTCAGAACACAGTGCATTCTGCTATCAAACTTAAAACTCAAATCCTCTGCCTTTAAGCTGGAACTTATTCACGGATGACCCTCCAGTGGACTTTCTGAGGCCGTAAGTCACACGAGAGGAGATTGCCCATCAGCTGGTGGATTCAAACTGCCTGCCTTTGAGTTGACAAGACAACTTCCAAGTACAGTTCTTGGCAACGTATATTGGAAGAAATATAATGATGACTTTCCACCATCATTTAATGGGTTTTGTTTTGTCCCAAGTAATTTACTGAGTAGTACTCAATAATAATGCAGTGTGTGGCAGGATTCCTCCACCCTTTCTTACTCTTTCATCTCTCATGGCATATATCAGCAAAACCTGAATTTCAATATGTTTTCCTTTTCTCTGTTTCTCCTACATTTAGCTTTCTGAGTCCCCAGTGTGTTTAAGGTATTTACTTCAATTAACTTGGGTCAGAAGGTGACGTTGCACACTCCTCTCACATAGTTGACTGTGTTGCTCATAATAATTCCATTTTCTAATAAGCAAGCTGGCTTAGGAAAGGGAATATACTGATTAATAACATGTTTGTACTCTGTTTTCCCAGCATGTATTGTCAGAGGAAAATACCTGTTTAAGAATGAGTTAGAAGATGAGAGTGTGAGAGAGTGTGTGTGTGTAAACACCAGTCAGAAATATAAGAAAACACAAGGAGGTACCTAGGCCCTGCTCTTTCCATGTACTGCAGCACTTCAGTGTTATTATTCCCCACCTACTGTTGTTGTTGAGTTCGAAGCCACTCATACCTGACCCTCCAGGGGGTTTTCAGAGGTTGTAAATTGTGTGGGAGGAGAATGGACCATCTTTCCCCCATGTAGCAGCTGATGATTTCAAACCACCTACCTTTGAGTTGGTAACACAAATTCTTAGGGACTAGACTACCAGAAATTCCCATTTCCTACCAATAGCGAGATTTAATAGTTATGTTTTCAGAACGAATACTTTTTTCTCATCTAGATGCCACAGACATCTTTCTCTAATGTTCCATATCATAATACCATCCAGTAGCCTTTCTTCTTCTGCAATCACTCTACAGAGAGAAGGTCCATCAGTATGATCCATCAGGAGCAAATAACCTCTGTAGAGCACTAAAGAGCAGAGATGGCAGTTGAAAGACTAAGCTATGCCAGATCCAAGGCATGGTATTTTCAACTGTTTCCTATGCATCTGAAAGTTGGACAACAAAAAAGGATGACCAAAGAAGAATTGATGCCTTTGAATTATGACGTTGGCAAGGGGTATTGAACAGCCCAAGGATTAAAAAAAAAACAAAACAAAACAAACAACTCTGTCTTGGAAGAAAGTGCAATCAGAGTACTCTTTTGGCCATATTGTCGGAAGGGCCCAGTCCTTGGAAAAAAGGCATCATGCTAGGAAAGGCAGAGGTCAGAACAAGAGAGGGAGCCCCT
The DNA here is from genome assembly GCF_000299155.1 of Elephantulus edwardii. Taxonomy (NCBI): domain Eukaryota; kingdom Metazoa; phylum Chordata; class Mammalia; order Macroscelidea; family Macroscelididae; genus Elephantulus; species Elephantulus edwardii. Next base: position 9,531,822 of record NW_006399761.1, read on the forward strand.
CAACAAGATTGTTGATTGACACAGTAACTGCAACAATGGATGTGAACATGCCAGAGACTGTGAGAATGGCGGTCTTCTTAGTTTAACAACCTATTCCATATTATTATTATGATCAGTGAATAAGTGAAAACCCACCATTTATTACTGAGAATACTTGCTCCACTTTTTTACCAGTGAAGGTTTTGTTGACTATATTACATTTTGTAACAGTCACAGAAATCATTTCCTATAATCCTCACCACCTCTGAGGAGGATATTTTTACTCTTTTACAGAGGAGAAAAACCAAGGTTTGGAGAGATTAAATAATTTGGTAAGAGGCACAAAAAGGAAATGGGAAGCTGAGCTTTGATAATGGGGCTGTCTGATTGTAAAACTCAAAGTTTTTCTTTTTCCCCCCTCCCAATTTCAAGCCTCTTATGCCCCAGGGAGTATCACAGACTTTGGAGAAATCTGTCTGCTTTCACCCAAGCATTCTTATATGGTAGAAAATGTCTTACATGTGCACAATTTGGCAAGCAGAAAACTGCTGCGACAAATGCCAACTACAATTTCACAGGATATTTGTAGGCTTGGTAAATGGCAAAATTTAGCGTTTTAGCACATCTAAAAGGAAACTAAGTATCATGGTCTATATCTTCTGACATTCCAACAGAAATAGAGAAGTATATTTTTAGAATACAAACATGTCCTTGAAATATGTTGCCAACAAAACCTATTTAAGTTGGATTTTAAAAATGCCCCCCTTTGAAATTTAAAAACTGCCTTAGTAACTAAGGACAAAGATGGAGTTTAATGACTGTTTACTCAGCAGATACACAAGAGCATCAACGGGAAATGAAGTACTGATTTTTTAAAAGTAGATATCCCTTAACGCAGATGCCCTCGCCCCACAGCTACAAGGATCTCGTGGCATCCTCCACTATGTACGGAGATGCTACCAGTTTCGGTCAGTCTTTTGTTCACAAGTTAGCTTTCTCTTCTACATTATTCTGCTGTAACAGCGATTAACAACATTATAATGAAGACACTTATTAAAACCCAGAAAGGGCACAAGCCAAAGCGCACCTCTGCTTTTTGGACGGCAGCAGGATGGGAAGAGGGGGAATGTTACTGGGCAACCGAGCATCAGGGGCTGGACGAAGTCTTAATGCCCAGTCATAAATTATGCATCTCAGTCTATAAAAGTGTTCATCTGAACGTCCTGCTAGAAATAATAAACCGTACGATGGAGCAAGCAGAAAAATTAATAATTAAACCCGTGTGCGCTCACAAAGACCTGCATCTAAACACTAAATATTTCAACTTGCTTTCTGACCTTTCTTACACCTTTCACATGGGCCTCCTTTCCTTTACAAAATGCTACAGAGAATAGAAGTGTTGTCAATTAAGGAAAAAGGGTGTTTGCATCAACCTTTTCATGTGTGGAATTTAATGACATTTTAAGGTTAAAGTAAAAGTCAAACATTGATTTTTTTTTTTAGTGTCTTCCCCTAATGCGGCTAATGAATAGAGATTCCAATAAAAACCTTTTAATCCTTTCTAAACCTTCCAGTATCAAAAGACTTATTTTCCTTTATTTTTATTACTGAACTTTCTTTTTTAAACTCCACTGGCGAAGATTTAAGACAGAAAGCAAGAGCAAGTCAAGATGACCTGGGGAATTCAAATCCAGAAAAATCTTGACAATGATGTGTTCTAAAATAAAGTTAATTAGATGAATCACACGTATGCACACATCTTTCGGAAATTAGGACACTGGAAATACAAGATCAATGCAACAACAGTTTGCTTATTGATATTTTTTAAAAAATATTAAAAATTTGCTTATCATCTTTATTTTATACTTGAGGTATAAGATAGTTTATTATTATTTCTTTTGATCCAATGTTTTCTGCATCTTTAAAAAAGAAAATCTGAAGGGTTAATACAATGAGGTATAACAAGAAAAAAAATTGTGTAAAGAAGCAGTGCTGCTTGGCCAGCAGGGACCCAGTATCTCATAATAACAGAAAATTATTAAGAAATAAGCTGATACAGTATCACAGCTACATATTTTACAGACAGTTTGTATACAGAAGAGAGCCAGCTAGATAGAGCCTTTCAACGAGATTCAGACCCTAGCAACCTGGTTCTCTAACACTCCATTGGAAAGCTAAAAATACTTCGTCTTCCTCAAGTAAGTGATATGACCTCAAATTTGTTACACACAATCTCATTTGTCTTGGAATATGATATTTATACTGATTTTCCATCTGTACACAGGTTGATTACTTGGTCCTGTCTGCAGTGGCAAGGCGGAATCATATATAAGAGCTTCTTAATAGACAATAAGTTTATCTCCACATCATTTACATATTGGTGTTTTATAGACAGAGTTAAATCCAATATAAACTTGCACAGTTATTTGTTCTGGCTCTAGACTGAGAGAGGCAGCATCATTATCGAAACGTGAATTCACTCTTGACTTTGTCATAAGCTTTCAGTAAAAACATTTCTCCATTTTGCACTTCCATTTTTCTCACTTAGGAAAAAGGAGGGAGTTAACTCTCCTTTTGAGTTCTAAATTATGTATCCTTCATCTTAATGAAATGCTAGTCTGAAAAACTAATCAGTGGTGCCACTACCTAACCCCACCCCCACCCCCAAAAGGATTCATTTGGTGCAGGATTTATGCAAGAAACAGCTCTGAGACTTTAGTAGATATTCAGTCCTTTAACAGAAAATAATACTCTTTTCTAGGGACTTTAGTATAAAACAAAGTACTTGACTTCTCAGTTTGTTATACTTAGGTGTTTGGTTTTTAGTTTTTCTCTTTCACCCTCAGCAATGTTGGGTTTTTTGGTTTGTTTTTGCCTATCATAAAAAGACCTCACTTACAGATACTACCCAATTACTTCGGCCACCAAATGGCCTCAAAGTGGTCTTTCCTCTTGAACCTTTGTAAAGACGAGGGGAACAAAAGATGGCATGTTGACCCTGTTGAAGAATACCAACTATGAAAAATTTACTCAGTCAAAAGAGAAATTCCAATCTTTAGACTTTTCCAGAACAATTCAGGGCTGATGAATTATTTTTATTTATTGTTTGTTCATTCATTTATTTCTTTGTTGGCTTAGTCATTCAAGTAAAATGTAGAGAATACCTATGTGTCTGACCTTCACCAGGCATTGGTGAGAAAAAGAAAACCACAGTCTGACCATTAAATGATCAAGAAACATTCTACTTGTTAAAAAGATCTGTGCATTATGGTCTCATGTTATAAAAGTTACAAAGGGAGAAATTTATGTTATTGGAGGAACAGAGAGGAAACACAATCTACTGGAGAGGAAGAATGATTGGTAAAGGCTCTACACAGAAGAGAAAATTTGGGTGCAGGTGGCTGGAGATGGAGAGAGAAATGGAGAAGTGAGAGGAACTAGTACATGTGGAGGCCTGGGTAGAGAGAGGGTGCCAGGTCTGGGAAAATGAGTGTAGTTAGGGTGGAACACTTCAATGCAGGAGAGAACATGGTAAGTCATACAGCTATTGAGTTAAGAATGAGTTCTGGTAAAACCCTCTCTCTTTGCCCTTACGTCAAAATCAATTCATAACTGACACTCGGTGTATTTTCAGAGGACCAACTAGTGGATTTGAACTGCCTTCCTTCGGTTTGGAAGCCCAATTCCTTACACATGACGTAACAAGTTTAACATTTATCTAGAAGGATAGGAAGGGATTTATGGAAGTTTTAATTTGGGAGGGAGTAGTTTTGCCAGACTAAATGTTAAAAAATTAAACAATTTGGAAGGGCTTGTCAAGTTTATGACATTAGTCCTATGTCTATTATTAAACCACTATCAGAAGGCTTTCACTGCTGGGATGATACAGTATTTGGTATTCTTTGATATTGAAGCATGTGTAGTCATTTACTTTGTTCTTTTTCAATATTATTACTTGGGTAATTTGGACTCTCTTTCCCTCTCATATAAAGTTGGCTATTATTATTATTATTATTATTATTGAATTTTGGTACAGAATGTTGAAGGTATTTGGAACAGGATTGCACTTCGTTTGTAGATGTTTTAGGTAAAATGGGCATTTTCATTATATATTAAGCCTTCCAATTCATAAGTTCCAGATTTCCTTCTATCATAGGTCTTTTTTGATCCACTCCAGTAATGTCTTATAATTGTCACTGAGATAAGTCTCTCGTGTCTCTGATTCAGTAAGTTCCTAGTTTTTCCATTATTTGGGAGGCTCTTGTAAATAATATTGTTTCTTTGATTTCTGAGTACATGTTGGCAGTGTAAAGGAGCCCAGTTGATTTTTGTATTTCACCTTGGACCCAGAAATCTTGCTGAATTCTCCTATTGGTTCCTGAAGATTTCTTGTGGAAATCTATGCATGTTGTTGTTGTTTTTAATAGTAGATCATGTGACCTGAAAATAAAGATCGTTTTCTTTCTTCCTTTCCAATCTTGGCATCTGTTTTTGTGGAGTTGTTTGTTTAATGTTACTGCTTTGACTAGAAAGGAATTCTAGCACAATGAATGAAAACGCCCTGATGTCAAGCTCGTTCTGACTCATAGCAGCCCTCCATCAGTTCTCCAGGGCTCTAAGCCTTACAGGAGGAGACTTTCCATCTTTCTCCCTAACAGCTGTTAGGAGATTTGAACTCTTGGAAACAGGTAGCCTTTGGATTAGCAATTTACAGTGGAGCAAGTGACCAGAACTCCAGGACAATACTGAGCAAAAGTGGTGACAGTGGGCAACATTGTCTTGTTCCCATTCTTAAGGGGAAGGTTCTCAGTCTTACTCTTTTGAAAATGATGTCTCCTGCGCCACTTACTGCCTAGGAAAACGTGCCAGAGGATCAGCTATGAGTGGGTGAAATTCCACAGCACATGATAATAACAACAGCAGCACTGTAGCGAGAAAATTCCCTTCTATTCTTGTTTTGCTAAGAATTTTTATGAGGAAAGGATGTTGGATTTCATCAAATGTTTTCTTTACTGCATCAATTGATATGATAATAGAGTTTCCCCCCTTTCTTTTATTCATGTGGTGTACCACATTGATCACCTAATGTTGAACCACCTCATAATACTGGTATGTGTATGATTATAGTATTTTTTTATGTGTTGTTGCATTTTGTTGAAAAATTTTACTTTAAAACTGAAAGCGAAGCAATTAATATGGATAATAAAAGAAGAATCTATGCTGTTGGATTGTGAGGTTGACAAAGAATACTGAATTGTCAAACGAACAAATAATCTGTTTTGGAGAAAGTGGAAACTGGGTGTTCCTTGGAGGCAAAGACGATGACATTTCATCTCACATACTTTGGGCATATTGTCAGAAAGGTCACTCCTTGGAAAAAATACATCAGGTGAAGTTAGAGGGTCAGAGAAAGAGGAAAACCCTCAAAATGATCGACTGACATAGTGACTTTGAAAATGGACACACGTATGTTGGAGCAAGGTACAGATCTGTTGTTTAGAGGATCCCTATAATTTGTCATTCACTCAACACCACATAATAGCAACTAGTCTGTAATTTTCTTTCTTCTTTGTCTTTGCTTGGTTTTGATATCATGACGCTGGTTTCAAAGCATAAGTTAGACTGCATTTCTTTTCCTTTTATGAAGATTTTGACTATACTTGGGATTAGCACTTCCTCCAATGTTTTGTAACATTACCTAATAAAATCATCTGGTCTTGAGCTTTATTTTATTGTTGAAAGATTTTATGACATTTCAATCTCTTGTTTTGGGACTTTACACTTTTTTACTGCTATTTGTATTAGTTTATGTACATAATGTATCTCTAGAAATCTGTCCATTTCATTTAGCTTTTCAAACTTTTGGGGGGATAATTTTTTTGATAGTATTCCTCTGTGGTTTTCTTTACTTCATCTGAGTTTGTTGTGATGTCTCTAGCTGTATTTCTCATTTTAGTTATTAGCTTCTTCTTTTTTTCACTAGTAAATCTAATATAATTTGTATATTTTATTGATCCTTTCGAAGAACCAACTTCTGGTTCTGTTGGTTTTTTTTACCTATTCTTTTTTTTTTCTGTTTTCCATTGTATTTCCATTCCTGTCTTCATTTACTTCCTTCTGGTAGCTTTAGTCTTCCTTTGCTCTTGTTTTTCTATCTGTTCAAGCTGTCTGATTGAGTTATTCATTTCACATTTTTCTTCTGTTTTAAATGAAGGCATTAATTGCTATAAATTCCCCTTAGAGTATCGCTGTTGCTGAGTCCCATGTCTTCTGCTACCAGCACTCTCTCTTATTGAGACTGAGTTTCCTCTCTTTATGTTTTCTTTTCTCTCCATTCCTCTATCATGAGACAAAATGCATTACATGTCCCACCGCAGGGAAGCTCCCCTTCCATCAGGTTACAGCTGCAGTGGGAATAATGGTGTTGTTCCCCACCCTTATTCCTCTACCAGAGTGCTTGGTTTATCAGATCGCAGAGGATCATTACAGAACCTACCCACTACAACTTCCTCACTGTCATTAAGTTGGTTCTAGTTCATGACCACTCCCTGACCTGAGGCTGTAAATCTCATTAGGAGGTGACTGCTCTTCTTCAGTCAGAGTTACCAGTGGATTCAAACTGCCTGAGAACTCATCTTCTTGGTCAGTATGCAACACGCTATGGACCCTGCCACCAACGTGTCTTCATGACATCAGCACATGCATATATTTCCCATCATTCATTCTTTTTGCCATAGAGCCAGTATTAACTTAAAGCTGATCCTCCACTGGTACCCATGGGAAGAGACTGTTCATTTTTTTCTCACAAGAAGTCCCTGGTGGATTAGAACTCCCTTTAGACTATGCCATCAGAACTCCTTATGCATGTTTTGTGGAACACAATTAAATCTGTGACAGTGTCCTAACCTTCACACCTCTTGACATAAACTCTTGGAGAAGTAAAGTTCTTTTTTAAGTTAGTGATGCCACCCATCTTAGTGTAAGGGATGTCCTATGCTTAATCAAGTCTGAATATTAAAAAGAACATATTAGACACAGAAGTAAGCAGAAATAGGAGAAAGAGAAATATTACGTGAAGTTGGCCAAAGAAATGAGGAGCAGTGGAGATACAGAAGATGGGACAAAAAAAATCTGTCCCAGAGCCAACAAAGGGAGAACCTTCCTCCAGCATCCTGAGTGCTGAGAACACGCATTCTGTTTTTAAAAACACTCACTTGTGATATTCTTATTCTACCAGTCCTAGGAAGCTAACTGAGGTACTCTGGTGATGCCTTGGCAGAGAGTTGTGCTGTGAACCCAAAGGTGGGGTCTCTCCAGCGGTCTGAATACACCAACAACTCCATGGGAGAAAGACTGGCAATCTCTGCTGGTGCAATTCTCAGCCTCTGAAAGCTCACTAGAGGGTCATCAATGAGTTGGTTTCAACTCAACAGCAATGAGTTTTTGAGGCAACTAATTATGGTTCAATACTCAATCTGAATGTCTAACACGCTTCTGGATCACTCTAATCTCCACTGGGTTGATAATCTGTAGTTACTAGGAGGAAAATGAATGAATTTCAATTTAATGTATCATAAAGTTTGACTACCTAAACCTCTATACAGAAAAGCAAATTGGTGTAAACGTCATGTACTTAGTCATCTTTTCTAGTTTGGAAAGCATTCCAGTGTTCCAAGGACTAGAAATGAGCTTTTTCTAATTATGAGTCATTTTAAAGTGGTACTGGCCAAATTGCTTAAATTATCAATAACATTTTATACTCAAGGGGAATTTTAGAAACCATCTAGACCAATTTCCTCACTTTCAAAAATGAGAAAAATAAAGCCTTAAAGATTAAGTGACTGACTTAAAGCCATTCTGATCTTCAGTGGAGAGATGATGATGTGCAAACAGAGGGCTCAAAATGGGAGTTCAGTGATCTTTATAGGGTGTTGTAGATGTCATTTTTCAAAATGTAAAAGAAGCTAATTTTAAAATACTCTGTTTTATAAAGAACACTTGTTGTTGTTAAGTGTTGTTGAGTTATAGATGACTCATAGCAACCCTGCGAACAAAAAACCTGAACGTCTATATAATTTTCATAATTTCTCCAGGTTCATAGGGTTTCCGGAGGCAAGCTATTTTGGAAGTGGACGCCACTCCTGCTTCCAAGCTTGTTTTAATTGGGGAGCTTCACCAAACACTGTCCATCATGGGTAACCATTATCGCATTTGACATCAGTGTCACAGTGTTCAGCATCACAGCAACCACGAGTTACCTCTGTACAGCAAATGCACAGACCAGTGCTATACCACTTAGAAGAATGTTTGACCAAAAACAATTAAAACCAGGCCTGAGAGCCACAGATGAAAATCACCCACCTTTGGCTTAATAGCATCACTTTCTGTCCATTAGGCCAATTGAGCTCTCTCTATCTTGTTGTTAAGTGCCGTCGAGTTGTAGACGACTCATAGTGACCCTATGAATTAAAGACCTGAACACTATAACTATCTTCATTTCTCCAAGTTCATAGGGTTTCCGGATACAACCTATTTTGGAATTGGATGCCACTCCTGCTTCCAGACTTGTTTAACCGGGGAGATTCAACAAACTGTCCATCGTGGGTAACCATTATTGCACTTGACACATCAATGTCACAGTGTATAGCATCATATCACCCACGAGTTATCTCTGTACAGCAAATGGACAGATCAGTGCTATACCACCAAAAACATTAGTGAAAGAACAATCATCCACAGTTGTTTATTATTTCAAGAAGGCCTGCTGGTGTGGTGGTTCAAAAAAGTAAATGGCTATCAGGGAGACTGGCTATTCAAACCCACTTGCCACTCTACAGGAAAAAGATGGGGCAGTCTATTTCTATAAATATTAAAACCTTGGGAGTCTTGTGGGACAGGTCTACTCTGTCCTTTAGGGTTGCTTTGAGCCTGAATCAATGGCAGTGGTTAATATGGTTTCATATCTAAGATAACTACCATGGTTTTCTAAAGCGTTGAATGATCTCTAACACACTATCAGGAATCTGTGTACTTTTAAAATTTGTTAGTTGACAATTCTGCATTTTGGTTTGTTTCCAGTATCATAGCACCATTATAAAGTATTTCATTTTTCTTTAGCACCTGAAATGCTCCATATGCTATGCTTAGTGTATCTAAATTTTAATTTATATACAATTTTTAATAATTTAGGTTGCAGATGTCAAATGCTCTCATTTTATTTGTGCTACCATATTCCTAAATATGTTTTGCTTATAAATGAAATAATATTGTACTTTAAACGTATTTCATTTCATCTCATTTAATAGTAATGCTTCCATTTTTGTCATCAATCATTTATCCCTACATAGTGCTTTATTGTATGTAAACAAAATAATTCAGTCACTCATTGCATTAAGGGATTAAAAATGTTCCTCTGCTATGATCATAATTATGTTTTTAGGGATTATTGTCCTCAATACATATGATCTTCCCATTTATATGTAAATCACTAATAGATACAATTAAGAAAAAACATTCTCCCCAGATAAATGACATCATTGTTACTTGATACTCTTCACTGCAACTTTGAAAAGCATTGTTATCCGTTGGGCCTGTGCATTTATATTTAAAATCTAGACATTTACACTGATTCTAGATCCTAGAACACCCTTTATTATGTCCCGCCTTCCACTTTATGTGTCCATTTAACTTGTTACACAACAGACTTGTCACCAATCACAGACTTGCGGAGGATAACGAAGTTCCTTTTGAAAAGGCAGTTTTTACAAGATTACAAAATTACATATCATTGATTAATTAAATGAGATTTGGGACTTTTAATTTCTTGACTGAGGCACTGATGGTTTAGCAGGAAAAGTCTCACCTATTCTGTCAGAGTCTTGGATTTAATTCCTGCCAATGTACTTCATGTATAGTCAGAATTGTCTGGTGTTCTAATATATAGAGTGTCAAGGAAGTCCAGACTCTGATTTACTATGCAAAATAAACCTGGAACTCTGCTTTCCAAAATCTGTCCTTGCTATTCTTGTGAACTGTTGCAGTTTGACTGCTGCCCTTCGATCATGAGATGACATAGGACTAGGGCATATCTCAATTGCTGTATATGGTTTGCCATAAGTCAAGAGCCAGCTTGGAGGCAGTTAATGACAGTTCTCGATTAAGATGATCTGGACATTTTACTAAGGGGAGTGGAGCTCCATAGTTTGAAAAGAAAGGGTATTTTCAGGATTGGAGGCTTGGAAAAATATATGAGAATG
>NW_006399761.1:9542222-9555413 GCF_000299155.1 Elephantulus edwardii
GAGGAGAGGAGAGGAGAGGAGAGGAGAGGAGAGAGAGAAATGGAGGCTAAAAGGATAATGGCAAAAGGCTTGTAGTGCTTGCCAGTTCCCTGGCTCTCAGCCCAGGTTATGTTGAATACAATAGATTTCAAATTAAAGTTACTTTCGAAGAAAACAGAATTCAATTCCATTTCAGAACACAGCCACTGTGTTCCTCCTATATGTAAAGCATATTACTACTTAGGAAAACAAACAAGTAAATAAATGAATATGGCCAATTTTTCCACATCTTTATACTCAGTCCAAACATAACAATGTATATTGATTCCATTTCCCTACAACTTTTATGGTGTCAAAACCACAAAACTTTAGAATTTCAGACATCAAAGATTTTGTGTCACTCAACACACAATGAAAAGAACTGAGTCCAAGGGAAGTTAATTTGCTAGTGGTCCTAGGGTATATGAAATTATGTACTCATACAAAATAGTTTTATCAGCTAGCTGAGAGTGAAGCTGGTGAAAAGGTAGGCTATATACTACTACCAAAATTTACTTTTCAAAATTTAGTTGTGAGCTAACAGTTAAAATATATTGGTAACTTGCTATCCAATCCCTTTAAATCTAGGACAGATCTGAGACTGAATTATAAACTATTGATTTGGCTTGTGTCAAGAAGTGCATTTAATAGGATTCTCTTCCTTCTTAGGAATTCCCCAATTCCCCTAACTCATCATGAAAGCATGGGAGAAGTTGGCAATTATCAGTATAATTCCCAAGTTGTCTTCAAGATGGAAGGTCTAGAGGTAGTTCACTGGCGATTTCTAAGGCACTAAGTCACAATTAAGACCAGTTACACATTCTTAGTTCCTTCCCGGAGACCTAGGCACTCAGCCCATTCAGAGCTGGAGCCGCCGTCTCTGTAACCATTCTTGAGTTCAAGCTACTAAATGAAGCTTTTTTTTTAAAAAAAAAATTATTGTATATTGGTTTGCTTACTAAATTCATATACATTGTGCTTAACATTATTCTTCATTCACATTGTGTTTCATACAATCATCCCCATGCATTATGTTTTATAACATTAATTACCATTGGACTATGCTCACCATTACTTTGTCTTTTCAGGTCGCTGCCGGATCTTTCCCACTTCCTTCACCCGTTTCCTTCCCATCCATCAAATTGTACAACCCTGTGATTTCACTCCTACCTATCCCTTCCCCTCTGCTCCCGCTCCTTCCTCCCCCCATACATGTTTTACTAGTAATCCTTCTATTTTTACAATAATGGTCATATGCAGTATTTGTCCTCATGAGGCTGAGTTAGTTCCCTCAGCATAATGCTCTCCATTTTCTCTCAAGTTATGTAGTATTTTTCAAAATCATTGCTCCTGAGTGCTTCAGGTCCTTAAACATCTCTCTTAAAATTATCAGAAGATAATTAAACTAACTCAGTCCCATAAGGACAAATGCTGTATAAACCATCATTGTAGAATGAGTTTAAGGATCCCAGGGGGTGGGGGGGTGGTAATCATAAGGTCATACAATTTGACAGGTTGGGGAGGTGAGGGAAATGGGAAGAATCTGGTGTGGAAAAGAATGTATTCAAACTTTAGAAATAAAGTAGTATAAAAAATAATGTAAAGCCTTTCTACGAAGATGGCGCCGAAAGCGAAGAAGGAAGCCCCTGCCCCTCCCAAAACTGAAGCCAAAGCAAAGGCATTGAAGGCCAAGAAGGTGTCCTGAAGGGCGTCCACAGCCAAAAAAAAAAAAGAAGATCCGCACGTCACCCACGTTCCGGCTGCCTAAGACGCTGAGACTCCAAAGGCAGCCCAAATACCCCCGGAAGAGCGCCCCCAGGAGAAACAAGCTTGACCACTATGCCATCATCAGATTTCCCCTGACCACTGAGTCAGCTATGAAGAAGATAGAAGATAACAACACACTTGTGTTCACTGTGGATGTCAAGGCCAATAAGCACCAATTTAAACAAGCTATAAAGAAGCTCTATGACATTGATGTGGCCAAGGTCAACACTTTGATCAGGCCTGATGGAGTAAAGACGACCTATGTTCGACTTGCTCCTGATTATGATGCTTTGGATGTTGCCAACAAAATTGGGATCATCTAAACTGAGTCCAGCGGGCTAATTCTAAATGTAATAAATTTTTCTCACCAAAAAAAAAAAATAATGTAAAATATATATTGAATATGAATGTATGAAACACAAGGTAAATGAAAGGTTGTATAAAATACAATGTACATGAATGAAACATACTATAAAGGTATTATTATGAAAATAAATAAAAAATATTAAAAAAGATAATTCAATATGGACTGGATCAATTTCAGGAAAATTAAGTGATTTATAACACCTTCTTTGGAGCATTAATCATTCTCTGTACACACCTTTATAATTTCCTCTTTAGCCATCAAAGCCTATGTTTAGTGCTGTCAGTGAGCTCTATTTAGAAATCTTTTTGGCACCCAGTAGAACCAGTTCACTGAATCTCTCAAATCTCCCCACAAATTTCTTCCCAAAGACTCTGCCTGTCCAGTCAATGCTGGTTAAATGTTGCCTCTTCACTCCTTTCATTCTCCTTGAAAGGTCATGGAAGATGGGTTCCGCCCAGCAGAAGCTTCCTCTTACAAAACTCTTTCTGGTTAAGATGACCTGCTCCCATCTGACTCTCAGGTTATCAGATACACTGGCCGTCATCCATTCATGGTGTCCACCTGGCAACCTCTTGTGGGCAGAGTAGAACTGCTCTGGACGCCTTTCTCTGGCTATGATTCCCAGATGGATAGGTTTGTTTACAGAGTGCCTGTAGGTGACTTTGGACCTTCCATCTTTGACTAATGATCAAGGATTAAATATTTATTCCATCCAGCAATGCCATCAATCAGAATCAACTTGGCTGCACCTAAAAACAACACACGACTTTACTGATTACACACAATCTATTATTATTATTGCTGTTGTTGTTATGTGATCGCTGTTATGTGCCTAGTTATTAGCAGATCCTCCAAGAAGATTTCAGTAAACTGCTGGGTAGGAGGAGATGGCTCGTCTTTATCCCAAGGAGCCAGTGGTGGATTTGAACCTCTTGCCTTTGGGTTGGTAGTGCAACTCCACCAAACTAGAATACCAGTGCTCCATATGTGTGTGTGTGTGTGTGTGTGTGTGTGTGTGTGTACTGCCTACTAAATATTTTACTCTGGAACAGGTGAAGATTTAGGAACTGAAGTCTAAATTTTTGTAATTTTCCTGCCTGACTTAAAAACAAACAACTAGAACATATTAAGAACTCTATGTGAAGCTTGAAAGTTATTTTCTTAGCAACAGATTGATATATCAATCATTCTTCCTCAAGTCTATGGAAGAAGGAGCTTGCTTCTATGGTGTGAACTACAGAACATGGAGAACTTGGTTCAAATACACGTTCTAAAGCCAATGAGATTTTTGACATGTGGAAGATGAGTTACCTTTTTAAAATCTATCTCCTTATTAGTAAAACCAGAATAGCAATGACTGCCATGTATGTCAGACATCTGGATTAAGATATTTAAAATAAGTGAAGAGCAGCACGGTGACATTAAATTTTCTAAATGTAACAGACGTAAAGTATTGTTTATGGACATAAACTGTAAATTCCTGATATCCACACTGAGTTTTAATATTTCATCCAATTTTGTTAAAATGCATCATAACATATTTAATAAAAGTACATCTAAAATGTTTTAGTTAGACATTTACTGGATTACAAATGAAAATTACCTAATTTGTTAAAATTTGAGATGCCGTTTTCATAACATTTTGTCTCTTATGACACAGTAGATATCAAGGTGAAAATTTGTTGATTATGTACATGATTAAACTAGTATAAATGGGAAAGGTACTTACAGTGTTAGAGCTCATCAGGAAAGCAGAAACTACCGGAGTTCCAAGAACTTCACGCTGGAAAAAAAACCCATCAGGAATAAAGAATTAGGAATGGTAATTAAAGGGGAGGGGTTTCTTTCAGAAGACAGGCTAGGACAAGAGTAGTAAGACCACCTGGTGAAACTCTCAGAATGAGAGGACAGACTGACAGGTAACTCTGAGGAAAAGACGTCAAATTTCTGTAGGTTCCTCTAGAAATAATGAATCAACCGCATTTAATTACAACCGACGATATATACCATTATACCATGAAAATGAAGATTTGAATTTTAAATTAGTATATGGGGAATAAACTGATATTTTAACGCCTTTCCTTTAAATTTCACATCAGGATATGCTTACTAAACGGTACTGAATATTTAGGAGGGTGATTATTATTATTTTTTTATCCACAATGTTTGATATTGCTGTATTGCAATTTACAATCAATGCTTTTTATTTCATTTGCATGTACACACACACACACACACACAACTGGACTTGATTATGTTTTCATACCCAGAAGACAGAAGCAGATGGTAGAAACTGTGAATTCCTAGCAACAGACTTTGAGAGCATATTATTCTAGCAAAACAACCAAACATAACACTCATGGAAGCTGATCAATATATAACTTGCTAATATGTCCAAATATTTTTTAGCAATTCTCTAAATAATTAAATCATAGATAAAATGAGCAACATATTTTACTTCAACTCCACCCGAGGATTATTTTACTTCTATAGAGAAGAGAAAGAAAGAAAAAAAAAGTCATTTTATTTGGCAGGGAATATGATTTTTTTAAAGATTTTATTTATTTATTTAAGATTAAACTAAGCATGGAGTTATAGCTTATTTAACATAAAGAAAAATGTAAAATTCAAACTATAAGGGACTACACAGCAAATCTTATCCTTCACAGCTAGAACCCCATCACAGATACTTTAAATTTAAAAAATATAAGTCTGTTAGAGCAAGTGCATACAAACAAATGCACACTCATATCCACACACCCTAATGCATCTTTATCACCCAGAAAATCAATAAGCCTTCGGGACCATACAGGGAATAAAATACTCAGAGAGCTGAGATATTAAAGCAGAAATTGATATTGCTGTGGCATTCGCTTTATAAACCAGAGCATATGTAAAGAACCTCAGGCTGATAGAAAGAAATAATAAAGTACCAGATTGCCAAGTTCTTTTTAGTGTATTTTTCAAAATCCAGTGCATCTAAAGTTTAGCATAGAGGTCTTATCCACATATCCTCTGCATATGACCAGTGTTTACAGGTTTCACCGAAAAAAAAGGAAATGCTAGGTTAGAAAAGGATTTTTAGAGCCTCTTTTTCTTCTCCAGGAAGGACCTGAAGCAAAAGAAGAATTTTGTTTTTATTCTTTGGTATATAAAAACCACTTTCATAACTCTTTTGTATTTTCCAAGTTTTTCCTTCTCTTCTTTCCTAAGTCAAACAACAAAACCAAAACAAAAAGACACAGACACTTAAAATTATCTGCAGGATTATGGATAGATTTGGGATTTCTGTATTGGATTGTCATTCCAGAGTTTAAAATGTCCAAATGTAGCTGTGCATCCTTATTTAGAAGATGCTTAAGAGTCGTTGTTTATACAAGTAAACATAGAGGATTATGAAAATCAATTTACTGAATTATCCCTTGGGAAAAAAGAAATCCAAGAAAACCAGAATAATCTATTGACCAAGTAAAGCCAAGTTCATTACTTACAGAAGCATGGCAAGTATAACATCATCAGCAGGAGATTTCCAGGAACAGGAGGTGAAGGACAGATAACCATAGAGTTTAGGGTTTCAGACTAGCATACTTTAAAGGTGGTCTTCCCATGGGAAAAATGAAGGACACTGGCCATGTGTTTGCTATAATAAACACTCTAGGACTGTTGAACAGTGAGGGAATTTTACTGAGGGGTAAACAGCTGACTAATAAATCAGCAGATTAGCTCAGTAGATTGACCTGTTGTCTCTAAGCTGTTTAGCCAGAAATGCACACTCTTGTACTCAGGAGAAAGCTAGTTTAATATGTCTTCTTTGGAAAATGAATTGGGAGGAAGTTCACGAACTAACAAGGTTCAAAGTCTTAGATGTAAAAATCCTGTAAGTCCATGATAACCAAAACCCCGCCATGGGTAATCTCCACCAGAATGTAGAGATCATTGCAAGGCTAGATATGATTCACTGGACACTTATGACTCAACACCAGACCAATTGTGGATGGCATCAAGAACACAATCCATGAAGACAGTAAAAGGTCATCAAAAAGACAGGGAAGAAAGAAGAAAACCGAAATATTTGTCAGGAAAGCTTGTTTGAGCACTTTAAAAAGTTAAAGGAGAAGGAATAAATAATGAGGAGCTCAACAGAGGATTTCAAAGGGCAGCTCAAGAAGGTAAAGCAAAGCATGATACTGAAATGAGCAAAGGCTGGAAATTGGAAAGCCAGAAAGGAAGAACCAGCTCAACACTCCTCAAGGTGAAAGAACTGAAGATTGAAAGAAGTGGAGAGCACAGCACCGTGTTCATTTGGGCCAGAGACTCCTGCATGAGACAGACCGAGGCTGAGACCAGTGTAAAAGCAACAGCGGTAGCAGTGGCAGACAGCAATATGAGGCGAACTGGAACAGTTTCCCCATGGAACCAGAGCCAGAGCCCTTCACCAGGCTTTCTGGAGGCCTGGAGGAGGCACCATAAATGGAAGGCCTAGGAGGGTGTGTAACAGTGGACCAAAGCAGTGAGGCTGAAGGTCAGGGACTAGCAAACATGCTTGAGAAGCTGTATTGATAGAAGTACATGCTGATTGTTTTCTACCTAAATAATAATCTGTTAACTTCAGTAATAATCCCTGTATATGTGACTTGTGAGTTCTATGTGCCTATTGCAATGGATTAGTAGACCCAGTGGTAGAGAAATGAGAAGCTGGGTGAAGAAAGAAGGTGGTATTAGAACTAATAGAAATACGTCTGGGAAGCATGGTGGTATGTCTGACCACGTACGAATTGGCTTTGTGTAGTACAGGGGGACTTGACTCTCTAGAGGGGTTAATAGGATTCAGAGAGAGATCCTCTCATGCTGACTGCATTGTTTTTACAAGCTGCTCTTAGCTGAATGTAGAGAATATCAGAAATATATTTACTGTGTTTCACTGACTGAGCAAAAGCATTAATTCGGCAGTATGTATCATAATTTATGGATTGAGGAGAATGGGAATTCCAGAACACTTAATTATGCTCTCTTACAACCTGACAAAGATCAGGAAAAAGTTGTCCCAATAATCATGTAGATACTTTTTGTTGATGTTGATTGTCGTCAAGTCGAGCACGACTCCTAGTGACCCTATAAACAAAAGGCCTGAAGCACCTCTACAACTATCGACATTTATCAAAGTTCATAGAGTTTCCGGAGGCACTTATTTAGGAAGTGGATGCCACTCCTGCTTATACTCCTTAAAATCAAGAATGGTGTTTGCCAAGATTGTATCCTTTCACCATGCCTTTTCAATCGGTGTACTGAGCAAATAATCTAAGAAGCTGCACTACAAAAAGATGGATGTGGCAACAGAAATGGGAGAAGAATCATCAACAACCTGCATTACGCAGATAACAGAATCTTGTTTGCAGAAAAGATGTCTCAAAGCAATTATTCCTAAAATGGGGGGAAAACCACATAAATCTTAGTATGAATTATAATTAAACCCAAGGAAACAAAAACTCTTACAAGTGGACCAAAAGAAATGACATCATGATAAACAGAAAAGATTGAAGTTGCCAATGACTTCATTTTAATTGGGTCCACAATCAACACTTGTGGAAGCAGCAGTCAAGAAATCAACCAACATGCACACCCATGTTTATTGCTGTGTTGTCAACAATAGCAAAGAGATGGAAACAACCCAAGCATCCATTAACATGAATGGCTAGAGAAACTGTGGTATATTCATACAATGGAATACTACACTTCATTGAAAAACAAGGAACTCACGCAATATTATTCAAAACGGGTGACCCTGGAGGACATTATGCTAAGTGAAACATCACAGTCTCAAAAGGACAAATACTGCATAATGCCACTGTTAAAAACAGGACTGACATGGAAGTTGGGGGCAAACTAAGAAAAGAGAGAATAAATAATGTACACAGCATGGAAACAGTTGAGGGAAAGAACTGTTTAAAAGGAATATATGATCAGGTATATTTTGCATGACAATAGTCTAGAATAAGAGCTGCTTAGCAAAGTGGACTGGGGGGGATTGTACAACAATGAAAGAATATTATTTTCAAAGACTGGGAGGAGGTGGGCAGAGAGGAAAATGTGTAATAATGAATGAATGGTGGGTAGGGAGGAAAACTTGTAATAATGAATGAATGGAAATCTAAGCTCTCTGTAAACTTTTGTTAAAATATCAATTCAACTAAAAACAGTTTTTTAAAAAAAAAAATCAACCACTGTATTGCCTTTGGAAAATCTGCTCCCAGAGACCACTTCAAAGAACTAAAAAGTAGAGAATATCACTTTAATGACATTATATCCATTTTTTCTTTTTACAATATCCATTGTATTACCAGTTGCCTCATAAGCATGTCAAAGTTAGAAAACGAATTAGGAAAATCTAAAAAGAGTTGATGTCTTTGAACTGTCATGTTGGCAAAGGATTGGCGAAAAACCAAACAATTCCATCTTACATATGAACTCAAAGTGCTACTTAGAAGCAAGGATGGTGGTGTTTTTGGTTTTGCTTTTTTTTTTTCTTCCCTCACATATGTGAGGTATCGTATCAAAAGGCAGCAGCAGTACTTAGGGAAGGATATCATTCATGATAGTAGGAGAGGCTATTTCTTGAAAAAGGACATCATAGTTGGAAAGGTGGAGGGCAAGTGAAAGAAAGGAAATCCCTCAACAAGACCGATTATCACAGTGGTTGCAGCAAAGGGATCAAGAATATCAGAGATGAAAACGATGGCACAGGCGAGGGCAGGGTTCCGATATGCTGTCCATAGTATTGTTATGAATCACATTTGACTTGATGGCACTCAACAACAATAACAGCAACAACATCATCCTTAGTAAACTGTAAGGTTAGCAAAAAAGAAACAGAACCTCAAAAAAATGGATTGATGCCATGACTATGGTAAATAGGCAGGCTTTTGCACTGTGTTGTACGAGGTTGGCTCTGAGTCAGAGTCAGCTTGATGGCAATTAACTACAACAACATATATGTATATATTTTTATACTCTCTTTTATAGGAATATTTAAAGAGAAAAAGAAATGCTGGCATTCTTTGAGAGTATTGCAATTGACATGCAAGACTTGGGCATTAGCCAAAGAATTTGAATCAGAATGAATATGTATCTCTGTATATCTATTTACCCTGTATCACATTCCACTGCTGTCAAGTTGTTTCTGACTCAGCCACCCTCTAAGACAAAGTAGAACTACATCATATGTTTTCCTAGTTTGTAATCATTATGGATACTAACTGCCACAATTTTCTCCCAAAAAGCAAGCAGTGTCTTTGAACCACTGTTTTTTGAGTGGCTGCCAAAATCTCCAACCTCTGCCCACAAGGGTCTGCAGATGTGTTTGGATTTGATTCATTTAAAAAGTTACATAACAACTTCTATTAACTGCATAGTATTTTAGCTTTACAAAAGACTTTCAGAATTTTAAACTCACACTGGAAACACTTCTGAATGAATTTGGTTTTCTTTTGCTTGAGGTCAGGAATTTTCTCCGAGAACTAAAAAGTTTCCAAAACACTTAACTATGGTGTCTTCCTATACTTTTCTAGTAATTACTCAGTAGAAATTCAATTAATTTTGAAACATACTAAAAGGTAAACTGTAGACTAAGACACAATTTCTAAAATATTTTTCCTTCAAGGTCTGCTTTTCCAGTTACTGAAAATAATTTAACAAAGTATAATTTGGCATAGCAATCCAAAGAGTAACTTACTGAGGAGAACAGTTACATGTGACCAAGGAAAGAAATTTTATGCTGTTGTGAGGCTGACTTTAGCAGTTTTATATTATGAAGGTGCAGCATTTGTTGAAAATGTTGTTGTTATGTGCTGGCGAGTCGCTTACAATTCATAGTGACCTTATGTAGCACAGCCCTAAAACCTGCTCAATCCCTTGCCAGTCTTACTGACTCCAACACACCCATCCCCATTGCCCTAGTAACGGAATCAATCCATCTCATTGAGGGTCTTTCTCTCTTGAGCTGTCCCCTAACCTCGCAACCATGATGTCCCTCTCCAAGGACCAGTCCCTCTTTGCAACATGTCCAACGTATGTCAGATGAAGCTTCAGAATTCTTGCCTCCAAGGAGCAGCCTGGCTTCACCCTCTCCAGGACAAACTTGTTTGTTCTCCTAGCAGTCCATGTTATATTCAATACTCTTCTTCAGCACCACAGCTCAAATTCATCAACTCTCCTTCTATCATCCCTAGTCATTGTCCAGCTCTCTGATGCATAGCAAGTGATTGCAAAGACCATGGCATGTATCAGGTGCACCTTAGACTCCAGACTGACATCGTTGCTCCATCTTGGAGAGGTCTCTGACAACAGGATTTCCCAGTGCAATTTGTATTTTAATTTCCTGGTGCTGGTACCAAGAGTGTTGATTGTACAGCCAAGCAAACTGAAGCTGTCAACAATCTCAACCTCTTAACCATGATGCTGCCAATCATCCTGTGGTAAAAATCTTTGTTTTCTTGATGTTGAGCTTCAACCCATATTGAAGGCTGCAATCCTTGACCTTCTGCAGCAAATGCTCAGGTCCTCTTCAGTTTCAGCAAGCAGGGTTGTGTCATTGCATAATGCAGATTGTTGATGAGTCTACCTCCAATCCTGAGGCCAGACTTCTCCTCATAGAACCCATTCTCCTGGATAATCTTTTCTGCATATAGATTGAATAGATATGGAGATAGGGCACATCCTTGACCCACACCCTTCCCAATTTTGAACCAGGCAGTGTTTTCTTGCTCTGTTCTGACAACTGCCTCCTGGTCCAAGTAAAAGTTTCATATAAGCACAATCAACTATTCTGGGATTCCCCATTCCTCTCAAAGTCAGCCACAGTTTGTTGTGATCCACACAGTCAAATGCCTTTGCATAGTCAATGAAACTTAAATATTTTTAAAGAAAATTTAAAAAGCTGTTTTCTTGCTGCCTTGCTAAACTTTGCCACTGCTTCTGGGTGAGATGGTATCTCATTGTAATTTTGATTTGCATCTTTTTAGCCAGTGATTTTGAGCATTTTTTCATGTGTCTGTTGGCCATCGGATTGTCTTCCTCTGTGAAAAATCTCTTCATGTCCTTTGCCTATTTTGTAATTATTATTTTTTTCTTTCTGGAGGCCCCATTGTATTCTATTAGCTTTTGTTATAAGAACCTTGTCTAAATTATAAGCAGCCACTAAGAAAAGGCCAGCCACTCCAATGAAAAAGATAGGCAGTTGCAGTCCTTTGAGATTTACAGTTTCAGAAGCCAGTCAGAGGGTTTCTGTTGATCAGAATCAGCTGAGAGGCATGAGTCTTAGGCATTTTAATAAGAAGAAGTAGTTGTTGTTTTGCTTTTTTTTAAAAAAGAAAAAGTAGACTAATTTATTTTGAATCTAAGTATCACATTGTTATGAAAAAAAATCCTCCATAAAAATAGCTAAATAAATTGCAGTCATGGATTGTTAAGTCTGACTAAAATGAAATAAATAAGCATGAGTTTTTGAATCACTATCTCCTTTAATTATTACTCTCATTTAGGAAATGGAAAATTATTTTCCCCTCCCTCTATGAGGGGGATTGATTCGGTGACTGGGATAAGTGGGATGGGAGTGTCGGAGACAGTGCGATTGGCACAGGACAGAGCGGAGTTTTGGGCTGTTGTACATAGGGTCGCTATGAGTCGCAAGCGACTCGACGGCACATAACAACAACAACAACAACAATCATGAAAGTGCTTGTGTGAACAAAGATAAGTCCACCATATATATATATATAGTAAGCTATTTCATCCTCAGGAAGTTCCTGTGGTTTAGGGGTTAGGTATAAGTACCGCCAATCCACAGGCAGAAAGCTCCAATCCACCAGTTGCCCTATGGGAGAAAGCTGGGCAATCTTCTTTCATGGGATTTACAGCCTCTGGAAACCCACTGGAGGGTCAGCTATGGGTCAGTTTTTATTCAGTCGTATGTAATAACAACAACACGCAATCCTCAGGCTTGGGAAGGTCACATTTTTCCCAAGGACAAACAACTAATAAGTAACAGAAAACCAGAACCAAACTAAGTCCATTTCTGTCTAGTCATAAACCTTTTAGGTCAGAGTCGACATAGCTCACAGGGCTTCCAAATTTTAGGGCAGGCAGATTGCCACATCTTTATCCTGCAATTGGGCTCAATCTATTATCTCGCAATCAAACTCTTCAACCACTGCACTACGTGTCTTCCTAAGCAGCAGAGGCAGCATATAAATAAGAGGTTGATTCTATACATGCCCAGAAAGGTTGTGATATTAATTTCTAAATATTTATGATGCAATGGCTAAACACTACTAACAAAATGGTGTGTGATTGAAACACATCCAGTCACTGTATGAGAGAAAGACCTGATAATTCCTTTCAATAAAAATGAAAGGCAAGAAAACCCTATGAGGCTCTTCTACTCTGTCACATGGACTAACGATGAGTTAGACTTGAGGGCAGCCACAAGCATGCATTTTATTGGAATCTCTGAATGGTGTGATCAGTTAAGGACCTAACTGCTAACTGAGACTGTGGCAGCTCCAAACAAAGCAGAGACACCTGAGAAGACAGAGTTGATGATCTTCCTTTGGAAGTTCAGAGTCATTGAAAATCTCTAAGCATAATTCTATTCTGACATACATGGGTCACCATAAGTTGGCATCCACTCACTGAGAACTAACAACAAAAACAACAGCATCTCCCAAAACTATGAGTCAACCCAGCTAGACCATAATTCTCAGGACTACATAGTTACCCTGTATATAAATCCTAACTGCTATGGTATTTATAAGAAAAGATTAGTGGGAGTAAACTATGATATACTCACTGAAAAAGACAAATGTTTTCTTTTTTTGCCAGGTTCTGTTAATATTCTAGTTACCGACACTGCTGCTATTTGTGAGCCAGCCATTTTTATGGTACTCCCAGTTAGATACAAATGAAGGAGCTTGAGGTCCTGCATCCTCTAAAAGAAATGCAAGATCAAGCTCATGTGTGATGTCAAATGGATACAATTGCAGAAG
>NW_006399761.1:9556298-9572962 GCF_000299155.1 Elephantulus edwardii
TTCAGGGATTAGGGTGGTGGGAGTAGGCATGTCGGAGACAGTGAAGTTGGCACAGGATAGAGTAGGTTTTAGGGCTCTTGTACATAGCGTGGCTATGAGTCACAAGCGACTCGCTGGCACATAACACCACCAACAACAATCTAAGTAATGATTGTTGCTGTTGTTATGTACCATAGAGTCAGAACCACAGCTGACCCTCCAGAGGGTTTTCAGAGGCAGTTACTCACATGGGAGATTCCCCATCCTTCTTATGCACAGCAGCTGGTAGCCTTGAATTGCGTGCCTTCAGTATTGCAGCACAGCTTCTCACGGTTAGGCCAGAAGAGCTCCCTAACTAATGATTGTTATTGTTGTTGTTACGTGCTCTCGAGTAGCATAGCGACCCTATGAAGGAGAGTCTTGACGCTTGGGTGCCTTTCATCCTCTCTCCAGGTTCATAGGGTTTCCAGAGGCAAGCTATTATGGAAGTGGATGTCATTCCTCCTTCCAAGCTTGTTTTCATCGGGGAGCTCCACCCCACTCTCTGTCCGCATTGAGTGACCAACCATTAACGCATTTGACACATCAGTGTCACAGTGTTCAGCCTCACAGCAACCACAAGTGTATGGCAACAACTAATGATTAGAGAGAAGAAAAACAAGGCAAAAAAGAAACAAAACAACCATTCTTTTTAAAACTCCAATTTTTTTGCAAAACATTATCTTGTATCATGGCATATTCTCTGATAAGATTAATAATGAGAATTGCTTCCCTTTTTAACATTTCAAAGTAGCCTGTATTTGAAATATCTTTTGCATTTGTTTCTTTCTTAAAGCAAATATGGCAGACACTCAAGTAACTGGATTTTATTTCCATTGTTATCTGGGTATCCAGGTGCACATTATCAGACAATAAGCTTGAGCTTCTGCTTTTAAGAAGGTTAAGGACACAGGGAGCTCTGGTGGCCTAGTAGCAAGAAGCTGCACTGCAATCCTACAGGGGCAGAGTTCTAATCCACCAGATCCTCTGCTGGAGGTGGGACAATCTCCTCCTGTACCAGTCAGATCCGATTTGACAGTACACACACACACACAAAATAAAATTAAATTAAAATAAAAAAATGTAAAAAGGAAGTTGAAGAGACAATAGTTTCTTTTCATCAAAGAATTAGGGTTTGCTTAGTTTTAGAGAAATACCAGATAATGAGTAATTTTAGCAGAGTAATAGACAATCAAGAACCCAGCGTGTTCTACTAACAGATGACAGTGTGTCATCTTGTCTCCTATGGAATCAAATTGGGAGGGTAGATTCCTATCCAGAACTCACTGGCTGAGAGGACTGGTTCCGAGAAATGTTTATCGAAGAAATTTCTAGCAACAACCATGTCTGAGTTGGTAAAGGAAGTGAAAGTCATCATTTTTCATTCTTGAAGCCACCATCTGGGGGGATGTAAGACAGTATTTCTTAACTCTTGGCCGCCACCTCATTACAAAACACTCCACTAGTGTTCTTCAGCTGCTCCTTTGTCTCTCTCTTCTTCCACCTGCATGTCTTCCAAGCCAATTTTCAATAATGACTGTCCCTTTTCCCAGCCCTCAATGTGCCAAGAACTGGACAGATTCTGAAAGGCTTTGCTTCAAAGTTAAGCAGAGAATTTGGCCAAGACTTAGCTGCTATGGAGATACCCTAGATATCTTTCCTTCCTTGCAATTTGTCTGAATTGAAGGATTTTCCTCCCTCAATACTCTTCCTAATGTACCTCTTCTTTTCCAACTGCTGTAAGGCCATTTCTACGAAATGCTGAGAGAAGACCAGCACTTTCTTTCTTTCCTGCTTCTACTTGCTTAGCATAATTTACCACCCCCTTCTACATCCAGTCAGATTCATTCCATTCAATCACCTGACAGTCAATTTGCTAACTTCAGTTACAGCCTTAAGGAGTTCTCTAACATACAACATACACTTAAGCTTAGTCTTTTTAATCATCCCAGTGTTGCTCATCAAAGCGTTGGTATGATTGCTACTTGTACCCAACACGATTTAAAAGAGCTCTTGATTCAATAAAACAACAATAAAAGTTAACTTGAAAATATCTTTTATTTCTGCCCTTAACCACTAGGTACAACTACCATTATTTTAATGCTGGACTGCCCTACTAGATGAATACGGATTCTTCCATTCATTGCTCTGTTTCAAGCCATTTTCCATCTTCTATCCAAAGTAAACTTTCGAATATATAAATATAATCATATCATTCACCTCTGGCCCATTTTCCCCTTAAAAGATTATGGGGTTTTCTTAAGTCCCTAAGCACAAATTGTTAAGTGTTGGATTGAAAAGTTGGTGGTTTGAACCTACTTGGAAGTACTTTGGAAAAAAGTCACTTATTCTACTTCAAAATGACCCAGCCATTGAAAATCTGTGGAATGAAGTCAACATTGCTTTAATAGCAATTTCACCCTTCCCTTTTTTATAATAGTAGACACAGTATTTTGATGTTATGTATTTCTTCCCATTCCAGAGAAAGGTGACCCAACAGAGTGCGGAAATTATCGAACAATATTATTAATGTCGCACACAAGCAAGATTCTGCTGAAGATCATCCAAAAATGACTGGAGCAGCATGTAAGCTGAGAAGTGCCAGATGTGCAGGCTGGGTTTAGAAGAGGCCATGCTACCAGGGATTGCCGCGTTCCAACCCTGCCAGCGGGACAAAGGAAAACACGACACCGGGATTCGCTGCAGCTTGATATTTCTTTATTCTGGTAATGGCGCTTTCTTTCCCTTGCTCCCCTCAGCCCCTTATATACCCTTAGCCTAGATAGCTTCTAACCTAACTCCTATTGGCTCTTACTCTACTAGCCTAACTATTCCTATTGGCCTATAACTATCTATTTCTATTGGCTTATAACTATTCCTATTGGCTTATAACTATCTATTCCTATTGGCTAATACTAACACTTAACACTATTACATTGGTCTAAACTTAACTCTAATTCTCCAATCATCTTCTAACACATATTCTATCCAGCCATCCCAGCACCTGCGGCTCCTTAGCTTAACTCTAATTCTCAGCACCTGTGGCTCCTTAGCTTAACTCTAATTCTCCAATGATCTATCCAGCCATCTCAGCACCTGCAGCTCCCACAAGGGATATTGTAGCTAATGTTAGATGGATCTTGACTGAGAGCAGAGAGTACCAAAGGAATGTCTATATGTGTTTCATTGACTATGCAAAGGCTTTTGACTGTGTGGATCACAACAAACTGTGGATGAATGTGAGAAGAACAGGAATCCCAGAACATTTGATTGTGTTTATGTAAAATCTATACTGGAGGCAATGGTAAGAACAGAGCAAGGAGACACTACATGGTTCAAAATTGGGAAGGGTGTCCTCCAGGGATGTATTCTGTCTCCATACCTTTTCAATTTATGCAGAACAGATCATCTAGGATGCTGGGCTGTATGAGGAAGAATGTGGCATCAGGATTGGTGGAATATTTATCAACAACCTGCGTTATGAAGATGACACAAACCTGCTGGCTGAAACCGAGGAGGACCTGAAGCACTTGCTGCAGAAGGTCAAGGACTGCAGCCTTCAATATAGCTTGAAGCTCAACATCAAGAAAACAAAGATTCTCATCACTGGGCTGATTGGCAACATCAGGATGGATGGTGAAGAGACTGAGATAGTTGGCAGTTTTAGTTTGCTTGGCTTCACAGTCAACACTCTTGGTATCAGCAGCCAGGAAATCAAGAAATGAATTGCATTGAGAAAGTCAGCTGTCAAGGACCTCTCTAGAGTACTGAAGAGCAGCGATGTCAGGCTAGAGACTAAGATGCACCTAATCCAGGACATAGTCTTCACAATTGCGTGCTATGTACCGGAGAGCTGGACAGAGACTAGGGATTTAGAAAGATAATTGATGCCTTTGAGCTGTGGTGCTGGAGAAGAGTGTTGAATATTCTATGGACTGCTAAGAAAACAAACAGGTTTGTCCTAGAGAAGGTGAAATCAGGCTGCTCCTGGAGGCAAGGATTCTGAAATTTCATCTGACATACTTTGGACATGTTACAAAGAGGGACCAGTCCTTGGAGCGCAACATCATGCTACAACAACAATATTTAGAAATACACTTATGTAAAGTAGGATGGTGTGGTAATTGAAGATCAAAAAGCTCTGGTTTTGTTAAGGATTTTTGTATCTATGTTCTAGAAATAGATTGGTCCACAGTTGTTGGTTTTTTTGGTTTGGTTTATTTTTTTATTTTTTGGCTTGGTTATAGGGTTAAGCGTGGTTCACAGAATGACTTCAGGAATGTTTCTTCTTTTCCTATTTTAAAAATTATTTAAGTAGAATTGGTGATAGATTAGCTTTGAATGTTTAGTACAATTCACCGATTTAGCTTTCTGGGTCAGGAGTATTTTTTGAGGTTATCTTTTTATGACATGATCCATTTCTTCTTCTGCGGTGGTCCTGTTCAAGTATTACTGTTCTGTGTTAATCTGAGCAGGTGTGCATTTCAAGGAATGTATCCATTTCCCCTAATTTTTAAAATTTCTCAGAATATGACCTTTCATAATATTCTAGTAGTATCTATTCTACTTAATTTCAGTTGCTTTGGTTGTGATATCACTTCTTTCATTTCTTACTCAAGTTATTTGTGTCTTTTCTTTTGTTAACTTTTTCAATGGTTGTTGAGAGTTTAAACTGTAACTCCACTTTCTATGGCATTGATTTCAGCCCTTATCCTTATAATTTCCCTTTTTCTAGATGTCGTGGTTTTAGCTTGTTCTTTTTCTATTTGCTGGAAGTATTCAGTAGTTTATTTTGCTTCTTTCTTCATTTTTCAAATGTGTTTGCTTATTGCTATTAACTGACCCCTGAAGAGGGCCTTAGCTGTATCCCAGAGATTTTCCTGTGATGTATTTTCATTTACATTTGTACTGAAGAAATATTTTTTCTTTCTTCTATAACCCAGAGTTCTCTAGCAAGACAGTATTTAGTTTCCACACGGGTGTTTTCCACCCCCACTTTATCCTCTTTGTGTTAATTTCCAGCTTTACATCATCGTGATCAGAGAAAATACTTTGAATTATTTAAATGTTGTTTTTTTATAAAAAAATTGTTAAGTAAGTCTTGCTTTGTTTCCAAATATATGGCAAATATATGGATGCCCTGGCCAATAGAATCCAGCAATATATATTTTAAAATATAACCACAACCAAGTGGGATCCATAACAGGAATGCATGGATGGTTCAAAATAAGAAAAATAATTAATGTAATTCATCACATTAATAAAGCAAAGAATAAGAACCACATGATCCTATCAACTCAAACAGGAAAGGCCTTTGATAAGACACAACACTCCTTTCTGATTAAAACACTCAACAACAGAAGAAGAGGGGGAATTTCCTCAACATGGTGAAAAATATATATGCAAAATCAAGGGTCCATATCATTGTTAATTCAGAAACAAAAGGCATTACCCTTGTAATAAAGTATTAGGCAAGGATGTACATGCTCACCCCTTCTATTCAATATTGTATTGGAAGTTCGACCTAGATCAATGAAGTAAGAAAAGGAAATAAGAAGCATTCAAATAGCTGGTGAAACTGTTGTTTAAGCAGGTATGATACTGTACAGGGAAAACTCCAAAGACTAAACAATAAACTGTTAGAATTAATAAACCAATTTAGTAGAGTGTCAGGTTACAAAATAAACTTTAAAAAAAAATCAGTTGGATTTCTATACACCAACAAAGCATGTAAAGGAAACTAGGGGGAAACAAAATAACATAATAGCCAACAGCAAGATGAAATACTTAGGAATAACCAAACTAAAGACACAGAAGAGTTTTATAAGGGAAACTACAAAATACTACCACAAGTAACTAGATGGAAAAAAGATTTCCTTTTAATGGATAGGAAGACTGAACATTGTGAAAATAATAATCTGACTAAAAACAATCTACAGGGTTAACACAATGTCAATACAGATAACAAACTCATTCTTCAAGGAGATAGAAAAGGCAATATCCAGTTTCATCTGGGAAGGAAGGAGATTCAGAATAAGCAAATCTCTTCTAGGGGGCAAAAATGAAGTTGTAAGCATTGGGATAGTTAACAGTTTTAATTTACTTGGCTCCACAGTCAACACTCTTGGTAACAACAGTCAGGAAATCAGGAGCCGAATTGTATTGGGAAAGTCAACTGTGGGGGACCCCTCAGGAGTGCAACGACGTCAGGCTGGAGACTAAGGTGTGCCTGATCCAGGCTATAGTCTTTGCAATTACGTGCTATGCATCAGCGAGTTGGACAGTGAATAGGGATGATAGAAAGAGAATTGATGCCTTTGAGTTGTGGTGCTGGAGAAGAGTGTTGACTATACCATGAACTGCTAGAAGAAAAAACAGGTTTGTCCCGGAGAGGGTGAAGCCAGAATGTTCCCTGGAGTCAAAGATTCTGAAGCTTAATCTGACATATTTTGGGCATGAAGCAAGGAGGGACTGGTCCTTGGAGAGGGACATCATGTTTGGGAGAGTGGAGGGACGGTGTAGGAGAGGAAGACCCTAGATGAGATGGTTCGATTCTGTGAATGGAGTGGTGGGAATGAATGTGTTTGAGGCAGCGAGGTTGGCACAGGAAATAACGGCTTTTAGGGCTCTTGTACATAGGGTCGCTATGAGTCGCAAATGACTCCATGGCACATAACAACAACAACAGTAAGCATTTCACTCCTTGATCTCAAATATTACTACACAGACA
This sequence comes from Elephantulus edwardii, assembly GCF_000299155.1. NCBI lineage: Eukaryota > Metazoa > Chordata > Mammalia > Macroscelidea > Macroscelididae > Elephantulus > Elephantulus edwardii. The sequence continues at coordinate 9,563,047 of NW_006399761.1, forward strand.
TGATAATCAAAGCAGCATAGTATTGGTAAAATGATAGACAACTAGATCAATGGAATAGAATTGAGAACCCAGATATCAACCCATTGTAACCCATATGGCCAGCTCATATTTGACAAGGAAACAAAGCTCATTAAATGCATAAACTACAGTCTCTTTGGCAAAACTGGACATGTACTTGCAGAAAACAGAAACAAGATTCACATCATCTACAAACTCTACATAAAAGTGGATCAGAGACCTCAGGGTAAATCCCCAAATCATAAAGATTATAAGAGACAAAATGGGAACAAATTTAGAAGCCCACGCCTAAGGCACAAACAGGCTTGCAAACAGCTAAAAATGAACAATCAGAAGAAGACAAAATCAATAAATGGTTCCTTGTAAAAATCAAATCTCTGTATCCATCAAAAACATCCTCCTCCACTATGGTGAAAAGAACATTCACAGACTTGGAAAAATGTTCAGTAGTCACATTTCAGCCAAACGTTTAAAAATGAAAGTTTACAGACTACTCCATAGCTTCCACAAGAAAATGAATGGTAAATGCTAATCACAAAATGGGCAGAAGACTTGAAAAGATGCTTCACAAAGGAGATTTGGGTAGCAAACACATGAAAAAAAATTGATCAAAATCACTAATAATCGGAGAGATGTAGATCAAAACAACATTGAGATGTCATATCACCCCAGCAGCAGTAGCTGTTTAACAGCACAGCAAACAATAAATGTTGGGAAAGATGCGGAAAGATTGGAACTTGCATGTACTTGTGGTGGAATTATAAAATGGTACAACGACCATGGAACAGTGTGGCATTTCTTCAAAAAGCTGAACATAGAAATCTCATATGACCCAGCTATAGACCACTGCTAGGACTATATCCCAAGGAAATTAGAACAAAGACATAAATGTACATCCATGCTCACAGTAGCATATTGACAATAGCAAGAAAATGGAAGCATCCTAAATGCCCATCAAAAAACAAATGGATGATAAATGGTGGTACATTTACACAATGGAATACTATGCAGAATTTAGGAAAACTGGTTTTGCAAAATAAAGTATAACATGTGAGAATCTAGAAAGCATTACACTAAGTGAAATAACTCAGTCACATAAGGACAAATACTGCCCTTGATTGTGAAAGCAGGAAGATAACTGAAAAAGATATGTATAAATGTTTAAAAGGGGAAAGAGCTGGGGAGAAAGAGGGCAGAAAGAGGGAAAAATCACTAAGATAGCAGAGATTACTGGGTGGGAGTGTGTGTTAAAGAATAAGAAAAATGCAATAGGGACTTGAAAAGATGGGGTAATAATTGGCATAGATCAACAGCAATTAATTATATAAAATACAGCGATGTGAATGATTATATAAAAACATTATATATGAATGAAACACAACGTACATGAATGATCGTATGCAAACCAATGAATAAAAAAAAAAAAGCTCTACCTTGTACCATTTGCTAAACATCTTCAGTGTGGTACCCTTGCTATCACTGACCTCAAGTTGTTGGTGTCAGTGTGACATTTGCAGGTATGAAGCTGGGCTTGGTAGAAAGGTTCACTATCTGTGCAAAGATCTGGAACACCCCACTAGAAAGAGGTCAGTTCTGCAGCTTGAACTTTACAGTCCTTCTTTATCTGTTCTCTGCTTCTGTCCTGAATCATACTATTAGCCACTGACCATGCTGATTATTTGTTTAGATTCTCAAATAAGCTATGCTTTCTCTGGCGCTGGAGACACTTGTAGGCATGATTCATTCTGGTTGGAACACAGTCCTAGTTCAACCTTCCCAGCTTTCAGGTCTCAATTATATGTTGGAGCAAGATAGTCTTCATACTTAAAAAAAAAAAAAATAAGAGTCCACCGCTATTAATTTAATTCTGACTGGAGAATGTTGGGTTTAAAAACTTTAAAGTGCATCAGTGATAATTATTCTAAGTATAACTTTTAAAACAATTACACAAAGAAAGGAAACTCATTCTTGACATCAATATTTTCTGAAGATAAATATAATGATGTACAAGTGCATTCTGGGAATGGAATCTTGACCAATGCTTGCTCCTAACTCTATCACAGGGCAGTGCAGGTCATTATATAAGTGGTGGATAGAATAATGAGCTCACTCTGGCTGTCTGACTGTTAGTATACATGACATGTATGAATAGAAAAAAATAATTAAGGAAGGTTCTCTAGAGGTATTTCATAAACACACTGCGAATCTAGCAAAGTAAGTTATGTAGGTGTTGATATTTCTGTGTAAATGACTTAGTTGTATAAAACAAACACACCAAATCAATAAATAGTGTGTCAGCTTGCACAGGCTAATTTCCCCCTCCCCATAAAATGTTCAAGAGAACATCTGCTAAGGTTGTTTCCGCTGAAGGGTTGTTCTTTTTCTTTTTCTTTTTACTCTCTGAAAGTAAGGCAGATTTCTTCTTTGCTTTGGCATCTGCTTACTTAAAAAGTCAGATGCCTCTATTTCTTCCGAAAAATTCATTTTTTACAAACTATTTTTTTAAAAAAGGATAGAGAATCTATTGTATCAAGATTTTTTATTTAAACATTATATTTAAAGTGCTTGTTGCCTAGTGTTTTACAAGCTAGAGGTATTTCTTTTGAAGTGCCAATCAGACTATTACTGTGATTTTGATGGTAATTGCAGTGGAATACCCATATTTCAAAGAGTGAGATCAGAAGTTCATTTTCATCTCTGCCCTGAATGATTCTGGCATGAGTTCTGTGGCTTTTGAGCCCTGACTACATATCTATGAATACATTCTGATGTACTAAATTCAGAGTTTGGTTTAAGCTGGATGGTTGGGAAAGCCGGCTGCATTGTAAATGGTTTAGTGGTTTAAACATATGACATCTAACACAACAAATATATTTGAATTTGTTTTAAATGCACACATGGCCTGAAAAATACTATGCATACTTCCACAGAAATTTATTTTGATGACTGTTATGGATTGAATTGTATCTCCTCTCCTCATCACATGTGTTATAAATCCTACTCTTAAAACTAGTAATCAAGTATTTGGGAATGGATTGTCTCTGCTATATTAATGAGGCACTATTAGTTTAGGATGTATTTTGAGTCATTATCTTGTTGTTATGTGTCACTGAGTCACTTGTGACTCATAGAGACTCTATGTACAATAGCTCTGAATCTTGTTCTATCCTGAACCAATCTCACTGTCTCTGACACACCTACCCCTATTAATTCAATTATTGTATCAATCCATCTCATCTGGGGTCTTCCTTTCCTGCTCTGACCCCCCACCTTTCCAAGCATGATGTCCTTCTGGAAGGACTGGTCCCTTTGGCTACATGCCCAAAGTAGGTCAGACAAAGCTTCAAAATCTTTGCCTCCAAGGAGCAGGTTGATTTCATTCTTCCAGGACAGACTTGTTTGTTCTCTTAGCAGTCCATGGTATATTCAATACTTTATTCCAGCACCACAACCCAAAGGCATCAATTTTTCTTCCATCATCCTTATTCATTATCCAGCTCTCTGATGTACAGCAAGTATTTGTGACGACCATGGCTTGACTCAGGTGCACCTTAGTCTCTAGACTAAAGTACTCTGGAGAGGTCCCTAACAGCAAATTTTTCAACTGCAATTTATTTTTCTTTTTCTTTCTTTCTTTTTTTTTTCAATTAGTCTTTCAATTGATTTCCTGGCTACTGGTACCAAGAGTGCTGATTGTGGAGCCAAGTAAGCTGAAACTGTTAACAATCTCACTCTCTTCTCCCCTCTATCATGATGCTATCAATTGGCCCAGTGGTAAGAATCTTTGTTTTCTTGATGTTAAGCTTCAATCCCTAATGAGGGATGCAGTGCTTGACCCTCTGCAGCAAATGCTTCAGATCTTCCTCAGTTTTGGCAAGCAAGGTTGTGTCTTCTGCTTAGCACAGGCTGTTGATGAGTCTTCTTCCAAGTCTGATGTCACATTCCTCATAGAGCCTAGCCTCCTGAATTATCTGTTCTGCATATAGATTGAAAAGGTATGGAGACACCTTTTCTGATTTTGAACCATACAGTGATTCCTTGCTCTGTTCTGACAACTGCATCCTGATTCAAATATTGGTTGCATTCAAACACAATTAAGCGTTCTACATTCCCATTCTTTTCAGGGTTGGCTACAATTTGTTAAGACCCATACAGTCTTTGCATAGTCAATGAAGCATGGACAGACACTGCTCTAGTACTCTCTGGTTTCAACTAAGACCCATCGAACACTGGCTATAACGCAGAGGAGATTAAACCAACAAGGAAAAGAAGGAGAGATGGGTTAAAAGGGTACCAAGACAAATGATAATCTCCAAGGAACCAGGAATAAGAACCGGAGAGAGAAGGACTTTGCCCCAGAGCCCACAAGTGAGAAAGGCATACTGGAGGAAAAGACTTCTAGCTTCTTGCACAGTAAGAAAGGGGATTTTCTCTTTTTTTCACCCACTAGTTTAATTTCTATTACAGCAGTATTAGGTAACTAAGACAACACATATAATTAACCCATACTTGAATAATAAGTAGGTATATGAACTTTTCTAAAGGAAGCCCTAAAACAAATTATATGAGAAATGAAAAAAAACAAAAGCAGTATCACTATATTTGGCCACTACTAGTGGAAACAAGGTCAGAATACTGAAAATAAACAAAAACAAGAGAAGGAAAAATGACTATGAAATTCATGAATATAACAAACCACAGTGCCCAAATCCCATTGCTAGCAAGTCTTTGATTCTGAATCAAAGCACAATGCCCCAAACAAATACCAGTCTCACTGACATCAAGTTGATTCTGATTTAGAAGGACGGAGGCTCTAGTTTCCAAGGTTATAAATTATTATGGAGTGACTAGTTGATTCAAACAGTCTTTAGGTTTGCAGCCCCACACATAACACTATGCCATGTAACATTATTGAAGAAGTATAGAGGGGAAAATGGGTTCACTTGAGAGATTTTAAACTACTGGCATGAAGACAGAGTTTAGGGAGCTCTGGTGGATTAGTTTTAAGAACCTGCACTGCAATCCAACAGCACACAATTTGAGTCTACCAGCTGCTCCGAGGAAAAAGGTTGGATAGTCTTCCTCCCATGAGATTAACTGCTTCTGAAAACTCATCCAGAGGGTCAGCTATGGGTTGGTGTTGAATTGATGGTACACAACAACAACAACAACAGCAGCAGCAGATGCATGCTACGTTTTAAAGATTAAGCTTTATTGCTTGGCAGGGTAGTATATTCAGTATATTTTTCTGCTGGATGTTATGTACTTGTCTCTCCAGATAGGTTCTCCAGGCTTTTCTGGGCCTAGAATGTCAGCCAATGTCACTGCATAAAGAAAATGTTCTCTGGAGCTCCAATTTTCCTGAGTAGGATGAGGTTGAGGAATTTATTTTAGGTTTTTCAAGATTGACTGAACCTCTTTTTTTTAAAGACCCAAAGTTCTAACCGTCCCTCGATTCTACAGACCTCTTCCTGTTGTTGTTGTTGTTGTTATGTGCCGTCGAGTCATTTCCGACTCATAGCGACCCTATGCACAACAGCCCTAAACCCTGCTCTATCCTGCGCCAACCGCACCGCCTCTGACACACCCATCCCGATTACCCCAGTCACCTAATCAATCCATCTCATAGAGGGTTTTCCCCTCCTGCGCTGTCCCTCCACCCTCCCAAGCATGATGTCCCTCTCCAAGGACCTGTCCCTCCTGGCAACATGTCCAAAGTATGTCAGACGAAGCACCAGAATCCTTGCCTCCAAGGAGTAGCTTGGTTTAATCCTCTCCAAGATGAATCTGTTTGTTTTCCTGGCAGTCCATGGTACATTCAGTACCCTTCTCCAGCACCACAGCTCAAAAGCATCCACTCTCCTTCTGTCCTCCCTAGTCATTGTCCAACTCTCTGATGCATAACAAGCGATTGCAAATACCATGACCTGTATCAGGCGCACCTTAGTCTCCAGAGAGACACTGTTGCTCCTGAGTACCTTTGAGAGGTCCCTAACAGCAGACTTTCCCATCGCGATACGCTTTTTGATTTCCTGACTGCTGGTACCAAGAGTGTTGACTGTGGAGCCGAGCAAACTGAAGCTGTGAACACTCTCAATCTCTTCGTCATCCATCCTGACGCTGCTAATTGTTCCAGTGGCAAGAATCTTTGTCTTCTTGACATTGAGCCTTAGTAAGGCAAATATTGAATTCCGTAGCTATGTGAGTAATTCAAGTGTGTGAAAGGATACAAGCCTGAATTTGACTCTAAGATTCTTCTTTGCTTGTTTTATTTGAATCATTGCTTCTTAATCTATGTACAGGTCCCATTAAGTATTCTGGAATTCCCATTCTTCTCATGCTAGCAATAATCTATTATTATCTACACAGTGAAATGTCAATAGTCAATGAAACACAAGTAAAAATCTCTCTGGTATTTTCTCTTTCAACCAAGATCCATCTCACATCAACACTGATAGTCTCTCTGCTGAATCCTGCATGGGTTTCTGAAAGTTCTCTGTCAATGTATTGCTCTAGCTAGTATTTTTGCATTATCTTCTGCAAATTTTTACTTAATATATGTTATCAAGGATACTACTGTTCAATGATTTTCACATTCTTCTTGCAGCCTCTCATTTGGAAATTAGCACAAATATGGATCTCTTTCAATTGGTTATCCAGGTAGCTGTCTTCTTTAATTTCTTGGTATGTGTAAGTGGGTACACCCAGGGATGTATGCATTCATTTGCTCTTCTGCCTCAATTAGTATTCCATCAATTTCATGAGCCTTTTGTTTTTCCAGAGTCTTCAGCGTAAATAGGACAAATTCCTTCAGTACTATTGGTTCTTAATCATATGCTACCTCTTGAAACAGCGTCAACTAATTCTTTTTGGAATCCTTCAATCTTGTAAGTCAAGGCTTTAGGTTTGAATTTGTTCTTCCACTTAAGAATTTTTTTTCAGTGTTTTCAGCTTAAGATATGTCAAGTATGTTCTTTGATTTGGGTTTTATAAATCCTAGTCTTTTCACATTTCATCATTATAATATTTTGCCTTCTCAAGTCGTTCTTTGACATTTTGAGTTTAGCCCTCTTACTGTATTCTTTATTCCTTTTGCTTCAGCTTCTCTATATTGTGGAACAAGTTTCAGAGCTCCATCTGACATCCATGTCTTTCTTTTCTAATCATCTTTTGCTTCCTTTTTTGTCTGATGTTTTTGATGGTTCATATACTCATATACTCTTTAGTCATTAATCCTCAATGCATCAAAGCTACTCTTGGCATGGTTTTTAAATTAAGACAGATAAAGTCAAATTTGTATTTTGGATTTCACGGATGTGTTTTTATTTTCTTTTTACAGCTTAAATTTTATTTTTCAGTTTGAGCAATTGATGATCTGTTTCACAATTGGCTCCAACTGATGAGATTCTCTCCAGAGATCCAGTTGATTTGATTCTTGTATATTCCATCAGGTAAGATCCATGTGAATAGCTGCAATTTATGTTTTTTAAAAGAAATATTTTCAATGAATAAACGTTGACTATACAAAAAGTTCTGTCATGCCAATTCTATCTCATGTTTGCTGAGCAAATTATCCAAGAAGTTTAATGATATGTGGAAGAACGCAGCATCAGGATAGGAGGGAGACTAATTAATAACTTGAATTATGCAAATTACAGAACCTTACTTGCTGAAAGTGAAGGGGACACTCAAAGGACTTATTTATGGATATTAATAGCTTTTAACATCAATTATACCTCAACATAAACAAAACAGATATCCTCATAACTGGACCAATAGTCAGCATCATGACAGATGAAGCAATGATGGAAGTTGTCAAAGATTTAACTTTATTTGAATCCACAAACACCCTTGGAAGCAGCAGTCAGGAAATCAGGAAATACGTTACCTATAGAAAGTCTATTAACAAGGATATTTTCAGAGTATGAAAGAATAATTTTAGTAAAGAGTTTTCTAACACAAGCTATGACATTTTCTATTACTTCATGTTTATGTGAAAGTTGGAAAACAAAGAACAAATAATTGAATTTAAATGAACTGGGTAACGTGAAGAATACTGAATATAGCATGAACTTCCAAAAGAATAGCAAAATCTGGCTTGGATGAAGTATAGCGGGGGTACTTCTTAGGGACATGAATCCTAGCACATTGTCTTATATACATGGGACATGTTTTTATGAGGATTCTGTGGAAAAGATATTAAGCTAGGGAAGGTAGAATGTTAGCAAAGAATAGGAAAGCTATCAAAGAAATTGAAGGACACAATGGCACAGCAACAATGGGATTAATTAAGCACAGTGGGAATTGAGAAAAGGATGCAGGACCTGACAGAATTTCTGTTGTAACTAGGGTCACTATGGTTGAAATCAACTCACAGGGGCCTAATAGGAAGAAGTTGTTGTTATTGTTAAGTGCCATCTAGTTGTAGATGACTCATAGTGGCCCAATGAACAAAAGACCTCAACACTTGTATAAATTTCATTGTTTTTCCAAATTCATAGAGTTTTTAGAAGCTAGCTCTTTTGAAGTGGATGTCAATCCTACTTCCAAGCTTGTTTTAATCAGGAAGCTCTAGCAAACACTGTCCACCGTGGGTAACTATTATCACATTTGACACATCAGTGTCACAGAATAGCAAGAAGTAGTACCTCACTATCTTGTAATTTTGCCTGCCACTTTGCAAATTGATATTTCATTAAACTGTCATCATTATCTTCTACCCATAATTGATTCTCAAGAATTTATTTTCCTAATTTCTGTAACTCTTAACATTAACAATATGAGGCCATACATTTTGGTACTATTTGCTCAGAAGTGGGTAATTGCCATACATTTTACTATTTCCTTTTTGGTTGTGTTTTAGATTTCCAATCTCTGACTAGCAGAATTCATAAAATAGTTTTCTTGGAAAATTAGAGATTTTATTGTAATTACCTCTCTAAGTCTATAACTATTCAGCTTATTTAGAGTTTAACAAAATAGACATAAACCTTCTATTTCCATAATGTTTTCCCTCTTATAACTTATTTCTCCATTAATTTTGGACTTGGTTTTATTTATTTGGCTAGTGTGATGGTGTTTTAGGCTGGGTTCACTAGAGAAGCAAATATAGTTGAGGTGTTAGAATCTTTGAAAACTGGCTTTTCTAGCCATTGCATTAGCCCCCGTTGGGGGTGGGGGGGATGGCTTCCTGTTACCTTAATTGTGGACACATGGTCTCTGACATCAACATGTGTGGGACCAATATAAAGGAGTACTTTGCACACTGAAAAAAGACAGTGACGGTGATGAAGAGATTATAAATAGACTGCATAGCACTGCTGTGAAGAGACTGTGGCAACGTGTAACCTGAAGAAGCCTAGAGATAAAAGTCACCTTTAAAGGCTTTACTTACTGGATGATTGAAGGGAAAGCTGGCTTATAACTCCTCTGAGATAGAATTTTCTGGACGATTGAGAAAACCAGAGGTTTCTCACATTCGTGTTATAGAACTGAACCTGGAGTTTAACTAACTAAAGAATTATGCCTTGTTAATCTGGCTTGGGACTGTTGGATTAAACCTGGACTTTCATTGTGAGATATTCTTAGCCTTCTCTACTCACCAATTTATTTCTCTAATAAGCCTACAACTGTGAAAGAGTCTGTGAGTCAGCAATGAACATCGACCAATTATTGCTACGAAAAGGTGTAGGAGTATGGGGGATGGCATGTCTGAATATGCAGCTATGTATTTTATTGATGGAGAATGTTCCCCTTTATGAAGCAAGTTGAAGTCAAGATTCAGCCTTCTCCAGGGTACCACTGCTCCTTTCTCAACAGTGAAGGAGATATTCATATGTGTGTGTATTTGTGGAGGAGAATACTGAAAATTCCATGGACTGCCACAAGAACAAACAGA